>NC_073637.1:1925357-2246250 GCF_029407905.1 Bubalus kerabau | reverse complement strand
GTAGACAGAATGGCTGACCGGCAGGTCAGAATGAAAGGGAGGCGCAGCACAGGGCTCTTAGGGCGCCGGGCGGCAGCAGCCTCCGTCTAAGGCCATATCACCCTGAACGTGCCCTATCTAGTCTGATCTCAGAAGCTAAGCAGGGTCGGGCCTGGTTAGTACTTGGGTGGGAGACCGCCTGGGAATACCGGGTGCTGTAGGCTCTTTGCCTTCCCTCTCCTTTAGCCCCCGCCCCACGTCCAAACTCTTGGGCTCCCGCAGCCCCAGCCCCTCCTGGGGGGTGGGTGGCCGGGGCACTGACTCCCGCTGCAGACCTGGGTTGCCTCCGCGCGGCCCGCGAGTCCCTCCGCATTTGGCTTCCAGGAAACCAGAGGACCGTCCCGCGGGTCTCCGTCTGGGGCTCCCTTGGCGAGCCTCAGGCAATCCCAGGGGGCTGCACCAGCTCCAGCCTCAGCCCCAGCCCCAGTCTCAGCCCTACCCCCAGCCCCACCTCCACCCCCCATCCTCGCAGGCGAACACCCGAGCTCCCGAGCACCCGCGCGCACACACAGATATATGTGCACAGACGGTGCATGTATCTTGTTCAGTTACACTTTTGGTGGATATATGCCTGGGAGTGGGACTGCTGAATCATATGGTACTTCTAGTTTTAGTTCCTTCAGGAACCTCCATACTCTTTTCCATAGTGGCTCTACCAACTCACATTCCTACTAACGGTGGAGGCGAGTTCCCTTTTCTCCACATCCTCTCCAGCATTTGTTATCTACAGACTTTTCCATGAGGACCATTCTGACTAATATGAAGTGGTACCTCGTTGTAGTTTGGAGTTGAGTCTGTCCAATCATGACTGATGTGGAGCAAGATGACCTTTTTAAAATGCAGATGCAATTCTATCACCTCCCTGCTCCAACTGCTCTTGTATTTTCCCATCATAGTGAAGATATGACCAAATCCCTTCATTGCTTGGTTTCCACTTTCTTCTCTGATTTCTTTTCACTGGAATGCCCTCTGCACTCTTTTGGTTCCATCCCATAGGGCATTTTTTCATTTCTTGAATATACTAAGGTTCCCTTGTCACGTAGCCTTCCAAGATGCTATTTTACCTGCCTGAAATTCTTCCTGCATCTCAACCCTGGTTTACGTTGGTTCAACCTATGGATCTCAACTCAATTATTAGTCTGAAAAGCCTTCTCTGACACCCAGTTTTTGGTGAGGGAAGAGGCCCCTATAGAAGTTCTCAAGGTATCTGCCTGTTATTTATCATTAGATTAGTCTCAGGGAAAGAAGGAACTGTGTGTCTTCTTCTCTCAGCATTCTATTTCCAGAAACATATTACATGCCTACTAGCTCATAGTAGGTGCTCAATATTTATTCAGTGTGTGAAAGTTCTGTGAAGCCTCAACTTTTCACTTGGCTCAGCACTTTTGATCTCTTTGTATCTTTGTCGATTCAGTTCTTTTCTTTCTTCTGTTGATGTGCACACTATATTCAAGGCACAATCTAAGGCATGAAGACATATCAATAAATATAGGTTCTTGCTTTCCAGGAACTCGTACATCAGATTTCTGTAATTTAGGTTTTTTTTTTTTTTAATGCTCTAGAACAATGTGAACTTTTAGTATTATCCATTTTCATTTCAAAGAAAGATCATTTTACTTACATAGCAAAGGTGGAGACCTTCCAACTTTCAGTCCAATACTTATACCTTTACCATTTCAGGCAAGTCTTGTGGTTCCTTCTGGAGGTGTGCAGCTCTTCCAGAAATGTAAAGATCTTCCATAGTCCTCAGACTTTGGTGTGATTTGGAATCATCAAGAAAGTTTCCGGGTATAGGTTCCAGACCACCACCTCAAAGAGTCAGTAGCAAATGGAGTGGATTCCAGGAATATGCATTGTTAACCAGCATCACTGGTGATTCTGTTGCTACAGACTCAATGCAGTGGGCAGGGCCTGGACTGCCCACTGGGTCTGATGTGGAATGGAAAGAAGGGCTTCCCCCCTCCACTGTTTCTAGCCTTGTGACTAGAAACGGTCCCCAAACAAAAATCAGACAAACAAGATAATCCCAGATGGTAGTCCATGAGATGAAGGAACTAAGCAGCTGGTTGAGATGGAGCCAAGGGGAAAGGTTGCTCTTTTTTTCTCCACCTCTACTCCTTTCTTCCTTGATGCCTTAGTGATTCATCGTGGAGATTTGAAATAAAGTTCACAAGAGTCATATTTGTGGAATAAAGATTTTGCATTGAACCAACTCTAAAAAATGAAGAAAGTTTCACCTGCCACATGTTTCTTTTAAAAAGTCAATTGCTTTTCAACTCTGGGGTTTCTCCATTGCCTTGTTCAAGTAGCCTTAATCAGAAAAATAAAATATAACTAAATAAAGATTTAAATATACCAACAAAGGAAAGCTTCCGTTTCTTAAATCATCTTTCCACTTAGTAGAACACTAGCTCTTTTCTTTGTGTTTTGAGTAGGCAATTAGTTGTATCGTGGCTCAGATGGGAAGGCATCCGCCTGCAGGAGACTCAGGTTTGATCCCTGGGTCGGGAAGATCCCCTGGAGAAAGAAATGGCAACCCACTCCAGTATTCTTGACTGGGAAATGCCACGGACAGAGGAGCCTGACGGGCCACAGTCCATGGGTAGCATAAAAGTTGGGCACAACTGAGCAACTAAGAGCAGAAGTATTTCCAAGGGCCACATTCAAGAGATTTGGAACTCTTGCTTGACTCCCTCATGTTGACCATGTTGACTAGGCAGCAGATAGCAGCTGATTCATCTGTACAATTAAAAAAGAATGTGTCATTCTGTTCTATACTTTTCTGTACTGTAGGCAGAGACTGTACAGAGCAGATGTCTGGACTTGTACAGGACTTTCGGTCCTTTAGAGGATTACAGTGGCACCATCAATGCTTGCCAGAGGTGGCAGGAAGGCGGCCCTGGAAGTTTGAGTCCAGACATGTCCAGTGTTTTAGACTCATATATCAGATGAGTCAGAGTGCATTTACCCTTCACTATGTCTCCATAGAAAGTTGCTTTGGGTTTGGAGGTACACACACACACACACACACACCCTGCCGCCGAGACAGGTCAAGAGCTAGAAACCACAGGTAAGGGAGACGGAGAAAGAGGGAGAGAGAGACAGCAAGAGGACACGCAAGCTTCCCAACCCCCGGCCTCCACACCCTCCCCCTCCACTCTGGGTATCCACCCGGCCCCAAGTCGACCCGACCCCACCCTCACCCACCGACACACTCACACACACTCTCACACACTCACCCTCTGGCCTGGGGGTGGGGGCTGGGTCTCGCCTTAGGTAGCCAGGCCGAAGGGGACCTTTGAGACCTCGGCTTCGAGGAAGTCTTGGGGTCCCCACGGGTGACCGCCAGCCCCAGGGCACCGCGTCCAGCCGGGGCCCGGCCCAAGGCTGACGCCCCCTCCCTTGGGGAAGCTGCTTCTTCCGCGTGGCCTTCCTCTGAGGTGCGTCACGGGCTGTGCCAGTGTGTCTGTCTCAGATCCGATGCCATCCTCTCTCCCCTGTCTGTCTCCTGTTTGCTGTCTCTCTGTCACTCGCTCTGTGTCTCCATCTGTCTCTGCCTCCCTGTGTGTGTGTGTGTGTGTGTGTGTGTGTGCACACGCACACGCGCGTGCGCATGCGTCTGTCTGTCTGTCTGTATCTCCCTCTCGCAGTCTTGGAGTCTGTCTCTGAACTTTCATCTCTTTCTGCCTCTGTCTCTCCTGACACCCGGCGGCCCGTCCGTTCCTCTGGCCCCAGCCTCTCACAGGTGCTATGGCTCTGGCTGACGAGCTTGCGACGGCGGGCTGTCGACTGTCTGTGTGTCTGTCCGTGTGACTGCCTGTCGCTCGTTTGCTCTCTCAGGAAGGTTGTGTGCTTGTCCGGCGGCGTGGGGGAAAGTGGGGGGGGGGGGCCTCGGTAGGGCGAAGGGGCGGGACTGAGGCGCTCGGGAGGACTGCGCCTCCGTGGCTCCCGGTGGGTTTGGGCACCGGGCAGGTGTCCGGCAGGATGGGCGCTCAGGGCCCTGGCTGGGCTGCGCCTAGGCCCACAGGAGGCTCAGAGGCCCGCGGGCCGCGGGGGAGCGGGTGGCAGCGGTCCGAAAGCCAGACACCTCTGGGCCGCACGGCCCTGAGCAGCGAACGGGATCCGGGGATGCCCGGTTCGCCGAGCGCAGCCGGGCCTGGAGAGGCCCGGGGTGGGAGGGCACCGAGACCTCCGCGCCCCTCAGCCCACCCCCCAGGCCCCGCACGCACGCACGCACGCCCGGCATGCCGCTGGGGGTCCTGGAAGCCCTCCGGTCTGCCGAACCTGGCCAGGCGTTTGCTGGCCACGGGGCGGCGGTGTTCGGGGGCGTGGCGGCATTGGCCGGCCGGAGTCTGGTCGCGGGTCCTTCGGCTCAGGTACAGCGCGCGCCCCCGTGGAGAGGTGCGGCCGGCTGGCCCGACCGGCAGGTCAGAGCGAAAGGGAGGCGCAGCGCAGGGCTCTTAGGGCGCCCGGCGGCAGCCGCCTCCGTCTACGGCCATACCACCCTGAACGCGCCTGATCTCGTCTGATCTCGAGGGCTCACATTTGATGGTGGGCTTGTCATCGCGTACCTCTTTCTCGTAAAGCTGGCAGCTGAGGGAATGAGGGAAGTGTAAAATTGAATAACAATAGACTATGTGGAATCTGTGAATCTGGACCTCTGTGAATCCCTAGGTCTAAGGAGAGACTGGCAGCTGCCGATGTGGAGTATCTGTCCCCATGACCACGTTTACGTTATCAAATGTGCCATTGACCGCCCTCCCCCCACCCCGGGGGGCAGGGACCCCCACGTGGCAGCCTCCAGGCTCGCTCTCTCCAGCTCATCCACCCTCTACAAGTTTCCCCAGACCCTCAGTAGGAGTGGGCACTGCTGCGGGTGTGCGTTGTGTGTCCTCGTGCCCCATGTGACGTTGCACGACTAACCGCACTCTGTGTTTGCACCCTTCCTCCCGCGCTCATGGGACCAGGCAGCGTGGCGGGAACACAGGGGCTGGATTCTGCTACAGTCAGGACTTGCTCCTGATGTGCTTCGGGGTGAGTACAGGCCGGCCTGGTCCTGCGGGGGCACGGAGCCCACGCCCCAGGGAGTGGAGGGTCAGCGGGTCTCCGGAGGTTAGCCTGGGAGAACCCTCACAGCAGAGAACGTGACCTTGGCGCCCCACTGCCGCCGGAGTGGTCAGAGCATGGCCAAGGCCCCTCGCATAGGGACGCGTGGGTATCCCTCCCCCAGCGGCAGTGCTGCCGGCCACGCCCTGCGTGCACGTTCTCGGAGGGAACAGGGCCCAGACCGTCAGGGTTCACGAGGCTGCCCTGCCCTGGACCTCTCCGTGCAGAGGCCAGCATTTCACACGGAGGTGCACCGGCATCTGGGGCTCGGCGGCCACTAAGGGGCCACCCTCCCTTGCAGGTGCTGCTCTGGGTGGTCCTCTGGTGGGTCCGGCCCTGGGGCCCAGCCCTGCTCGAGCAACTCTGAGGGCAGGAGGCTGTCTGCTCTGTCCTGTTCACATCTCAGCTAGAAAGCTGGATTGGGCTTTTGAGGGTTTTTTTTTACCAGCAGCTTTTAGCTATATGTCAGAATAAAGTCAGCCACAGAGTTCTCTCCTTGATCTGCTTGGTCCTCCAGGTTTCTCTGAATTCTCAAAGCAGCTGAAGCCCCCAGTGGGGTAGGGGGTGGGGGTGTCAGGAGGGGCAGGGGCTGGGGCACCAGCTGCCAACCCAGGACTGACTTTTCTGTGTGTTTGTTTCCAGTTTACCTGCACGAATTCTCCAGATGTTTATACAGCATCCAGTATACAACAAAGACTACATTTTGAACTCGATGTCATCTGTACTCTGTTAATACTTGTTACATGGATCCGAAGATATTACAGGGTTTTTAATTAGTGAAAAATCATGAAGACCATAGAGAAAAAATATTTTAGAATTTAATGTTTCTGATATTTATGTAAACTTATGACTTCATTTATAGAATTACTTCCTTTTTCTTGTATATTCAGGCTATGAATATCCTTTCAGATCCATTCATGTTCTGATACCTGATTTCAGTCTTTCAAATGAATGTACTGTAGTGCTTGTCTGTATAAATCCTATGAACAAACACAGGGCTTTTGTAAATGATGCATTTATTGTCATTATTCTTGTTTAATTTTTCAATGTTAAACCATGAGAGAAGGGGTTTTCCTGCGATGGTAAAATCATCATGACACGGTGTGCATTATTATCCTTCCAGAATGTAACCAAGCTCTCCAACAATCACTCTGAAATAAGCAAACTTAATTTCAACCAATTGTTGGTGGATGTTAACGACTGGCCTAAACTGTACTTTTTCTAGCAAGAAATGCTTTTTGGCCGCAGTGTGAAGTGATTTAAAAGTACTGGGTGTTAAATGTGAGCTTCTAATGAAATTTGGGCTGAAAGGATGCCTAGAAGACGACTATGAAGATCTCTCCTGTAACCTAGTCTCTGTGGACCCGGATCCCTCCTCTCCCGTGAGACTCTTTGGGGACCAATTGCGATGCCCTGCACCTGCTGCAGAGCCATCGAGCTGGACAGTGAAGGTGCCACTTCCCAGACAGACAGGGTAGTGCAGCTCTGACAAAGGCCTTATTTTTATGTAAATCATCTTTTTACATGTTTGTAAACGTGTAAAGAATGGACCTAGGTGTACATTTTTAGATTGTGATGACATAGCCATTCTGGATTGTATAAATAGCAAATGTAATCTTTACTTTTTCAGCAGCACATTAAAAAAGCCAGCAAGAGATGCGTTCAGGTCACAGTGTGGTATTTATTATGCAGCTGGTATCTTGGTAGACAGAGACAGCATGTCTCTTTACATGTGGGTTCCGCCTTTAATTTACTTGTACAATTCATTGTTATCATTCTATTTTCCTATTAATCTTTTGTGAACTTCCCGAATATGTGACAAAGTATGTACAGTCTACTTTTGAACTATTTTTATCACAGTATTATTTATTGCTTTCTTTCAATCAAGTACTGAAGCAAAATTTCCCAGGGCCAATAAAGAGTGCCGAGGGTAAGCTGTACTCTCACTGAGAACAGACCAGAGCTGGTAATGGGAGCCCGTGTCAACCCACGGACATTCTCTTAAGAGAAACGGACGGATGCAATGGAAAGGCCAGAAGGCGGAAGCATAGGTGTCCCTAGAGGGCGCCCGACGGTGTGTTCATTCCCTTGGCTCCGGAGACAAGAGGCTCCATCACTTCAGCATCTGCGGGGACAGGGCCCCTCTGCTGCTGAGGCGTGGGCAGCGGGCTGAGGGTGGGAACAAAGTGCAGGTGTCGAGGCTCGCCATCGGTCACAGGGCGGGGTGTCCGAGGGCAACCTTGACGGGGACCCGAATGATGCACCCTAGTCCAGCATCAGGTCCTCCCTCAGCATCAGACCCTAGTCCAGCATCAGACCCGAGTCCAGCATCAGATCCCAGTCCAGCGTCACGGCCCTAGTCCAGCATCAGGCCCTCCCCCACCCTCAGACCCTCCCCCCACCTCCGACCCTTCCCCAGTATCAGGCCCCCCACCTCCAGTATGAGGTGTGGCAGCCCTAACTTGTCTGGTACTCCTGAGCACACTCAGGCAGCCCCAGAGCAGCAGGACAATAGCTCTGGCAGGAGGTGCATCTTTAGGAATCACCTGCAGAGCAGCAGCAGCTGGCGTTTGTTTCAGGTCAAGGAGAGACAAAGAAAAGGCACTTGTGCAGGAGGCAGTGGACGTTGTGTGCACGTTCCCCAGCTCTGCTTCCTCCCCGTAGGGGCTTTGCTCTCCTGCTCTCTCACAGGCCCCAGGGTGGTGTCCTTCCAGATTCACGGTCTCCTTGATATCTCAAGCCCAAGTCCTGAGTTGCGTCCCAGTCCGGTGTGGCAGAGGGCTGGGAACACCCAAGCTCAAGGGCTGAAAGGATCCCAGGGGGACAGCCGGGCCCCAGCAAGTAGCAGGGCAGGGCATGAGGGTGGCCGCCCACAGAGGGCCCCAGAGCAGCACTGGAAGGAGAGCGGTGATGCCTGAGCTCACTCGGGGACGCTGCCCGGCCTGGCACTCAGAGAGGTTACTGCCAGCAGCTCTGGGGATGCAGGAAGCCCGGTGAGTGACACCACGCCACCCAGGCCGTGTGGTGGGCACTGCTGACCATGGCCTCGGTTTTCATTCCGGTTCCAGCTGTCCCTCCAAGGGCTGACGGGCTCCTCTTCCGAATGGCACAGATATTTCCTCTATGTGGGTGAACGCATCCCTTGTTTCTGTTGGCGCTGTTGTCGCTCATCGTGTGTTTTCCTCTTTACAACCTGTGCTTGCTGCTCTTCCAGTTTAACTTAGGAGCGGCCCTTATGTTCTGCGTTTCTAGTTGTCAGCATTCACTGGGGCTTTCCAGGTGGCGCTAGGGGTAAAGATCCTGCCTGCCAATGCAATAGATAACGAGAGATGTGGGTTCGATCCCTGGGTTGAGAAGATGCCCTGGAAGAGAGCATGGCAACCCACTCCAGTCTTCTTGCCTGGAGAATCCCATGGACAGAGGAGCTAGCGGGCTACAGTCCCTGGGGTCGCAGAGTCAGACACGACTGAAGCAGGTTAGCACACACTCAGGTTTTAGTTCAGTCGCTCAGTTGTGTCCGACTCTTGCCACTCCTTGGATTGCAGCACTCCAGGCTTTCCTGTCCTTCACTATCTCCTGGAGTTTGCTCCAACTCATGTCCATTGAACCATCATGCCATAGAGCCATCTCATTCCTGTTTCATCCACGAGAGAGGTGGCTGGGGCTCGGCAAAGTGCCTGGTCCCACTGGGTGGGTGTGAACCTGCCCTCACCGCTCCCTAACCACGTGACTGTCACTGTGTCCTCCTCTGTGAATCGGGAGGGGGCAGCACCTGCTTGCTAAGGCGCACACAGCATCTGGTACATAATCAATGCACCATCCATCTATGCATTGTATTTACTAATAATAGGGATAGCATTTAATAATCTGCTCCTTTTTCTCTCTTGTCACTTAGCTGTGCTCCAGACCACATCTGCTTTACTTACCCCTGTACATCCCACACCCAGCACAAACAAGACTCAACAAATTTGTGGCTGAAGAGGCAGGAACATATGCTGTCTGTCCTCAAGGAGAGGAAGCTGAGTGATATGGGGGCCTGATGATAACCCTGTGTGATGAGGGGACCCCAGGAGGACCTGTGTGGCTGTGGGGTGGGGTGGGGGCATGGGCAGAACCCCTGATGAGCTCCTGGGGATGGGGAAGGTGGCAGGAAGGAGGGCGGGCTGTTCCTTGTGGGGTGTCCACAGATTGTACCTCACCCCTCACTGAGGACCACTTAGGCCGTTTCCAAACACATGTCACTGTTAGGATGAAACAATCATTGCCCAGCTCCTACTCAATCAATTGCGTAGAATATGTTTCTAGCACTGGAGTACAATCATCTGCTTTATTCATTCCATGCTCCATTCATCCACCCATCCAGCCAGCCATCTGTTCATCCATCCACCACTCACTAATCCATCCATCCATCCACCCAACCATCCACTCATTAACTCAGCCGATCATCTCAGACCCATTGAGAAGACAGACGCCTCCTCCACTCCTGCTCCCAGGAGGACCCCCAGCGTGATTGACAGGAGCCTCGTGGGGACGACGGGGGAGACACAGAAGGGAGATGCCTGCAGGCCCTCCTCCCTCTGAACGGTGAAGCACCCACCTGGTCCTAACGCCTCCTTGCTGGGGTGTTCAGGCCGGCCCTTTTCCTTCTTGCGCAACAAGCGGCTGATGGAGGACTTGATGCCCTTCTTCTCTGGGGCTTTGTGCAGCGAGCCCTGGCTGCTGGTGCTGCTGCTGGGGTTGTTCCCGGGGCTGTCCTGAGAGCCTGTGGAGCTTCGGGGAGAGAAAACGACCTTTAACTGGCACCCTTGTGCAAACACACACCCCTCCACAAGAGCTACTGATAGAAACGGGCACCCAGCAACACCTGCGCCTCAACCTCGCAGCTGACAGTTGGAGTCTCCTTCACCAACCACACTCCACACAAGCAATGCAGGCTCCCGGCGTCAGACAACCGCACTGGGAAGCTGAGATTCTCTGCCTCGAGCTCTCCCGCGAGGAGGGCTTGACTCCAGGCCAGCTGGTGCAGAGGGCGCTCTGACCCTCCCTTAGGGTCGCTGCTCGGCAGGTGACGACGCTCCAGGAGAAGACGAGCTCCCCTGCTCTGGGTAGATCCCCCCGCCTCCCACAGGGTAACCATCCCCGGCCGTGGCAGGAGAGCGACGGTCACCGTGCAGGGCCGCTGGTCAGGTGACCACATGTGCCCTCCATCGAGTGCTGCCTGGCTCAGGACGGGAGCTCAGCAAGTGGTGGTCTGAATGAGGACAGTGTCAGTCACAGGAGGGGACAGGGTCTCCTGAGAGGAGACCCCTGCAGGAAAGGGAGGGACCCTCAAGAGCGAACCCGAGAGGCACGGGGCCGTCACCGTCAGGAACGTGCCCCAGGCCGGGCAGACCTCTACCAAGAGCGGGAAGAAAGCTCCCACAGGAGTCAATCTGTAGAGATGGACGTTTTCTAAAATCACTGAGGTCACTGAGCTCTTCTTCCCCAGCACCTGAAGTTCACCACTAAACACAGGCACCGAACTCAGTGGTATTCCTTTAAAATCATCCTTGCAACTCTTTCAAGACAAGAGGCGCAGGGCTCCTGAAACTGACGACGCACACACAGGCCGCTTACTTGTGGGCGTCCCTGAGGTCCTCGTGGGTGGCTGTGCGCAGCGCCCCCGTGTGCAGCCGGCCCAGCCGAAGGGACCGCGGCCAGGCGAGGGTCGAGGGTTCACATCTGATGGCGGTCTTGTCATCTTCTACCTCTTCCCGTAAAGCTGGCAGCTGAGGGAGTGAGCTAAGTGTCAAATTGGCTAACAATAGACTGTTCTGAAAAAGGCAATCACACAGGCTTTACATTATAACCAGAAACTTATTTGAAAATCTATTAGCTATGCTTTCCCCCAAGTACAAAAAAACCCTTGTTATAGCTTAATGCCATCTTAAAGGACTGTCTTGTTCAAAAAAAGTGGGGCTATGGGGCAGCGAGAGCATCTGACTGAGTGCAGAGACCCCGGACGGGAGCCTCCCTGCAGTCGGCCTCGGCCCTCCCTGGAATCCAGCGACCAGATGGCCCTGTAGGGCAGGACAGCAGAGCGATGCTGGCACCGTGGATCCTGCACGGCATGAACTGCCCTGATGACAGGACTGTGCTCATCGCCAGATGCTGCTCAGAAGCACCACAGCTAGAGTACAAAACCTCTCAGCAAAGCCGTCCAGACCTTTCTGTTTGAAGGAGAAAAAGACACAGCTTGTGCCACCATCCAAGATCATTTGTAGTGATGATGCAGGTTACTGGAACCCATGACAACAAGGGAAACACAGAAAAGGTACCTAACCCCTCCACGCGAACACCATGTGCCTGGATCGTATTTCTCGGTAACATACAGACTGGGGACTACCCACTGAAGTACTTACACGCTGTTCGAGTGTCATTTGCTCACAGTGGTTTCCATAAGGCACCCCCAGGTCTTCACTAACAGATGATCTTGTATCACCCTAGAGCGGTGGGAGGTTCAAAAGGGAGGAGATATATGGATACCTATGGCTGATTCATGTTGAGGTTTGACAGAAAAGAAAATTCTGTAAAGCAATTATCTTTGAATTAAAAAATAAACTAATTAAAAAAAAAAAAAAAGAAGAAGATGATCTCTCTTGGACTCCCAGCGTTTCCGCTGGTCCTGGGTGTGAGGAAAGGAAGACAGTGTGGGAACAGATTAACCCTGCAGGGTCCAAACAGGTCTCACTGATACATTTTGGTGTGTGGCTAAACCTGGGGAGGTTTTAGGAAACATGCATGGCATGTATTGTTATAAACAATGAGTGCGTTGTGTTAACCAACTAACCTGTGCCTTTTTGGTGGGATTCTGTCAAGAATACTGATGCCGTGCAGCCCCAGAGGAGCTTGGTGACAACAAAGTAACTTAGTGCAAAATACAGCTGAACTCATTTAACAGCAGCTGGATAAACTGGGCTCCCTCCCCTGAGCTCTAACAAGAACCCTCAGACAACAGAAGGCTACAAAGGCTAGAAATTTTCCACATGGAACTGAACAGGGATCAATCTCAAATTCAAGTTAAAATAAGCATTTATAAAAATCAGAAAACAACAACCAACAGAGCAGGGAAGTGACACACCTGGGTTGACTATGGACTCAGTGGAGACAAACACCTGCCTCGGAGTCAGGGCCCAGGCCAGCCCCTTCCCCCGGGCCTCCTCCTGAGGAAGGCCTCTGGGTCTGCAACCTGGCTGCCCTCCCCCAGGATGGGAGCTGCCCCACTGGTGCCACATGTGGCTAGGAAGGGCAGTGCCGTGTCCTCGCTGAACAGGAGGGCAAAGCAGGCCACAGAGCGGGCGAGCGGCACGCCCAGGTCACCAACCCCAGGGGGACGGCGCTGCTCTGCTGTGCCCAGCAGAAGGGCTCCCGGGCACTGAGCCGCCTGAACTGGAGCACGGCCACCCCAGTCCTGCGGGAAGGCCCAGGAGTGCTCGGCCAGCGGGCTGGGAGCAAGAGAGGGACAAGGAAGGCCAGCCCTTGGGGCACTGGACTCCAACAACAGGGGCTCATCCAAGTGACCCGAGGGGAGAGGCAGAGAGCTCCCTCCTGATGCTCCCTCCATCAGGGATGCCGTGATGGACACGAGAGCCTCTGGAGGAAAGCGGGCTGGACAGCACCACGGTTAAGTGTCCAGGCTCTGATCAGACCAGTCTGCACACGTTGCTGGGTGTGAGAGCCTGGGCAGGGTGCCCGGCCTCCCTAAGCCTCAGTGTCTATGTCTGCTGAATGGGGATAGCAGTAGACTGGACCTCACCTGGGGATGAGATGACAGACTCGGAAAGCACGTGCCCGGCACACAGAGTCTCCTGCACACTGCTACCCACCATCATTAAATTGGCTTCCCGCAAATCTAACATCTATGGCTCTGATTCAGTCATTTCTTATATGAAAACACTAAGCGGAAATTCCATGGTGGTCCAAAGGTTAAGACTTGGCACTTTCACTGCCGGGACACTGGTCTGATCCCTGGTTGGGGAACTAAGATCCCATAAGCTGTGCAGCACGGCCAAAAACATAAGTACAGAAATTTTTAAAAATAATAAATAATACTATGTCTATTATAAACAAGCATGAGATGATCAGAAGGCCAACAAGTGGGAGAAAGGCACACTGTTACAATTGTCCCAACGAATGACCAATTTCCAACAGAACCATCAGCACATTTTAAGTGGTGGGTGAGTTTCATCACTTCCATTAAACCGTCAATTATTCACCAGGACATAACCACACAGTGTTCATTCACGTTAAACGATAAGGACTCTTCAATACTTCACAGAGAAACAAAGGCCTGCTAAATTACTCAATAGTTTACCTTTCGACGCTGCTTCCTTAAATCACTAGGCTGATAGGTGCATGCAAAGAAATGAAGAGAAACCAGATTTATTGCGACTTGGAAGCTAAAATTTCAAGAATCCGTAGAGGCAAATACAGTAAAGCAAAAATGATGGCAAACATGTAAGTGACATGAAGATTTAGAGAAATGTGACTGGAAGCAGAACATTTTTTTGACCACAGAAGTTAAATAAGCTATTCGAGATTTACTAGAGAAACACTATAAATTATTACTCAGGAAGATACCATTCTATTACAACATCATGATTTATTAAAGCACAGCATTCTGTACAACAAAGGGCCTTAACAGGTGTCTATTCTCAGCCAAATCTCTCTATAAGTTAGTTTCTCTTAATCAAAAACATGTTACACTTTAAATTAGTAATTTAACTGATGAGGAAGTTACCATAATACCTAGTTTAACATTGAACAAATCTAACCACCTCTTGGACATTCATGTAAAATCCTGACATAGAATTTGACTTAAAACTTCTCAAAATAAATTCATTAAAGCAAGTTCCCTGTGAAAATATGTAAGAATGAAAGCTAGCACAATAGCAGGTGCAGTCTTTACATTTTATTAACCATAGAAGATACTTTTTTAACGAGTCTAATAGAGACATTAACTGTGCAAAAGCTGATGAGATTTACAGTCTTAAATACAAGCACCAACACAGAAAGGATATTGTGTCAGTTCAGTTCAGTTCAGTCGCTCAGTCGTGTCCGACTCTGTGCGACCCCATGGACTGCAGCCTACCAGGTTCCTCCGTCCATGGGATTTTCCAGGCAAGAGTACTGGAGTGGGTTGCCATTGCCTTCTCCTGTAACTGCATAGTGATACACCAATTCAACTTACTGCTATGGGGGAAAAACACCATTTAATGAGACATGAAGACAAAGCACAAACCTGACTAAGGGGACACACGCTGTGGACCACAGCACGGCTATGACCAGAGCAAGTGAGGGGACGGGGGAGGGGAGATGGATGGGTAAACTACAGCCTCGGGGCCTGGGGGGGGATCTGGATTCATGACGACTAAGCAGACAACAGGAAGAGAGAGGGAATCAAAACCAATGATGAAAGCAGACACACTGTCAGAGAACTCCAACAGCAAGGAAAACATGCAGAACTGTTCTTTTCCAAATATTCGGAAAGAAATCAAGCATGAAACCACAGAGAAATCATCAAAGAATTTTAAATATCAACTAATTAGCCAATGATGCAAATTATAAAAACAGTGTGTCAAAAGACCACAAAATGGACTAGTTACCACTTCACAGGCCGCTAAAATGATTCACGGTTAATTTAATTATAAGCTGACTAACAATGCAGCTAACATGCAATGGGTGGTAACAGAAAAAAGAGACAATACAAGTCCAGTTACAAAGCAGGATGTTGTACACGTGATTTCATGGGGTGAACAGCAATGCACTCACAACACCTAAGCTAAACACACAAGAAAGCTGGAACATGTGCTTTAGAGCCACACACTCTGTCACCAAAAGCCCTAGGTCGTCATCCCAGTTTTAGACTCGGAAAAGTGAGGCAGCCCGACGTCTTCCCTGGGGCCCTGGGGCCCTGGGCTTTTAACCTGGTTTCACACGCAGAGCTGGTCTGAGCGCGTGGCCAGGTCCATCAGTAAGCAGACCAATGTAGATTCTTGGTTTTGTTCCCACCGCATGCCCTGCACCCTGTAGCCAGGCATCCCCAGTGGAAAATGTGCTGTACGGCTTTCCCATGTCATGAGAGCTGCCTATGGTTACTTTCACGAAGCTGTCTGCTCCCTGAGAACAGAAACTTCCCTGCAGCTGCTGTGCCCTGCACAAGGCCAGGCCCAACGTTACAGAGGCAGGCTCTGGCTGAGTTCATGATGACGTGCTAAGTGGTGGTCCAAATATCAAGACTAATTTGTCGCTGTGCCATTGTGGAATGATTAAAGACGAGGCAGTTTAAAAACTTTTAGACCTCTGAGCGTAGCAAATGTACCTGATTTTCTTCTGGGTATAAAGAGAAAAAACAAAAAACAAACAAAAAACAGCATGCTGGGGGAGGGATGCGGCAGGGAGGAGGCAGTCACATACCAGAGTCATGATGCCCAGCTGGTCTCCCTCCTGCGCCAGGCTCTGCTGCCTCCTTCTGGGCTTGGGCAGGGGCGGGCAGGAGCCAGCATGCGAGGAGGTGGGAAGCAGGTTGAGGGAGCTCACTGATTTAAAACGACGGAGGCTGCCTAAGCTCCCCCTGCCCTCCCTGCTCTCAGTCTCCTCGGCCCGCTGCTCCGTGTTCTCCTTCTCTTCTTCGATCAACCTAAAATAGAATAAAATGCGTCACCTGCCTTTGTCAGCAGAGGAACCTGTCTGGACAATAAATCTGGGCTGGCATTCTGTGTCATGATTAGCAAATTCCAGAAACAGTTGCTCAATTAACATCTCAGACAAAAGGTTCTACCTTTCCTCTTTGGAATATTCTCAAACTTAGAATAACTTAGCCTTGAGTCTTACAAACTGGCCCTGACCATCCACGCTTGATTTCACTTATTTACTCTAACATTCTGAAGGGGCCCCGGTGGCAACTCTCTTTCCTGTGAAGAGATACCTCATTGACAACCCTTACCTCCCCTGCTCTCAGGGCAGAGATGCACGTCAGTGCCTCAAGTCTTTTCCACTGGGAATCAGGAACTCTGTATAATCAAAACAGCAATTCACAAACAAGCTGCAGTTTCTAAACACAAGTCTCCAGACCAGATGAAGTGCTGAGTTGATCATTTTTTTTTTTTTTTTTAAGGTTGAATACATACAAACGCATCACTTGATGAAGTTCTCCATCAGCTTTGTGTGAGTTTCTGGATTCATGTCAATGTGCTGCATTAACCTAGAATTCACAGTTTCTGCTCTTCTCCCCTAATGTGTGGTGGATGTTTTTATATAGCAGTTTAAATATACGATTATGCAAATACAATGATTTTCAAATTAAAATACAAGATTCTTACAGGAAGTAAACTCTCCAGCTTCACTTCAACTCATACATCTGGAAAGTTTTTCACTGTTGATAACAAGTTGATGGACAGAATTGACCGTTTACATCAAGTCAACTTGTCGCATAAGGAAAAATCACTTTTACCTGAAAACTTGCTGTAAAAATAAAAATATTAATCTATAACCGTTCCATATTTCCTGCAGGGATGCAGAAAGACCATCTTTCTGAGCTCGTCTGTGCTCAAACACGGCCCACAAAGCTGTCTGTCTTGGCGTGAAATGGGCAGGTGACACCACCTGCGTTTGCTGGTTGTCCCGTTCACCCCCTGCCTCTCCCCCGGAGCCCCGCGCTCGGCCGACAGGAACGGGCACCTCGGCCTGGGCTGACGTGATGAGACCAGTCTGAGCAGCAGCTCTGCCTGGTCCTGTGCAGGGTCACCGGCCTGCGGCCACTCTGAACGTGGACTCGGGACACGGGCATAGCTGGGCAGGTGTGGCACCAGGCAGGCCTCGGGGCCCCCAGCCACCTGGCTGCACCCAGACCCAAGGCCCCCTGCTCACCACGAGGCAGGCCTTTGGATTCTATCCTGTTTTGAAAATTGTTATACCTGCCAAGATGGTGTCTAAAGAAAACATCTTAAATATACTGATGAGATGAGAAAAACTCAAACACACGTCCTTGGACCACTGTCTTACAACAAGCCAATCTTCATACTACATTAAGTTAAAAAGGAAAAGGCAGATCTGAGTGGGAATTTGCCAACCCCAAAACCCCAGCTTTCACCAGGTGGCTTTTCACCAAAACGTGGGGGGCTCTGAGGGACACAGGAGGGTCCACGGGCCGCAGGGGACACCGCCTCGGCACCTCACCCACCTTGGGGCTCAGAGCTGAGGGGGGACACCCCACAACGCCGCCCCCCCCCCGCCCCCACAGAGCGCTGACACCACACCGTGGACAGAACGCCCCGGCTGCCTGAGCTCTGTAATCAAGGGCCATCTCAAAACTGAAAATTCTTGAAGCAGACCTGAGGTCAGGTTTCTTACTATGGAACACTCAGACGTCCCTAGGAGAAGACAGCTCCTCAGAGAAACCGAGTTTCTGGGGACCTGAGTTCAGGATCACCCACCAGATCTCTTCATTGATGGCGTCCAGCTGCTCCTGCATCATCACGGTCAGAGTCTTGGCATTGGCCTGCCTGCTGGGCGACAGCTGAGTGGCCGAGCTGAAGAGGGTGACCCTGTCGCCCTCGTCGTCAGACACGCCCTCGTCACTCTCAAACGCCTGGGCCACATCGGCCAGCATGCTGGCTTGCTGCGTGCGCTCCCAGTCCTGCTCCTTCGGGGTCTGCACCTGGGCATGAGAGGACCACGTCTCGTCAGCGACATTCAGGGCAGCTCAAGTCTATCAGGAACTGAACCCAATTTTACATGGAAGCCCTGACTGTGGATGAATGGGCCATGCTCATGAGACACTGCCATCTCTTAAGCGAACAGGACTCAAGAAACAGGCAGGGGGAGAATCCAGTTCCTAGATGGCCTGGTGACACCCAGGTCACAGCATGGACGGCAGGCAATCCTATGAGGTTATTCACAAGGGTGGGCTGATGGAGTCAGAGACAGAAACCGAAAATTACAAAAACACATCCATGCCTCCATCAGCCAGGCTGGAAGAAAATAAGAAAAAAGAACCCTTCAGCTCGGCAGCCGCTGGGTCCCTATCAGCGGCCATCACTGGTACCAGTTCACCAGAGTGTGCCGTCCTCGCAGGCTCCCAGTCCTCCGTTTCCCAGGCTGGTCTGAACACCCACAGAGAGGCGCGAGCAGGGGCAGCCAGGAGACGGGAGGGCCAGCCCCTCCGCGGCTCTCCTCTCGGGACACAGGCCCTCGGGCTGTTCTGGAGGATGGCTCCTCGCACCGCAAGGCTGGCTCTGTCATCAGAGACACATGGGATTGTGCCTGCGGTGCCCCGTGCCACCCTCCTGCTCTCACACCTCACACCCTTGTCTCTGCAAACGTCCCCCCTGCCACACTGTCACCCAGGTCCTGCCTTCTTTCCCAGACATGACCTCAAAGGAACTGAGGGGCAGCCTCGAGGTGCTGGCTTGCTGGCTCCCTGTCCCCTGTGGCCAGTGCCCTCGCCTCCTGTCTTCGTCACGACCCCGCCCCAGGGCTGGGCTACCCCATTCGCTGGCTCCAGGACCACCTGCCATCATTCCTGCTCTGCTCCAGCGAACCAGCTGCCTATGGGTTCACCCCCATCAGCCCGGTCGGCATGTCCTCTCCCTTCTCTCGCCTTCCAATCGCACAAGGGGAACCAGCAGATTCCTCCTCCAGGGCTCCCTGCAGCGCCCACTGCGGGTCTCTGAAAGCTCCTTGGGAGTGGCCTCTACGGTCCCCCTCCCCGCCCGGTCTCCACTTCTCTGCCAGCAGGCGGTGAGCCCCGCCCTGCAGGGCAACTCCCCGGGGGCTCGAGGAACCCATGTTACCAAGCCCCCTCCCTTCCTTGCCCTCCCCCACGACACCCCCCCCCCCAGCATGTCTCTCCCTGGGCTCCAGGCCCTGCCCTCCCTGCGGTTATTCCTCAGTCCCTTGCACCCCTTCTGAACCTTGGAATGCAGGATGCCCCACAGCTCTACCCTTGCACCCCATCTCTCTCCACCGGCACCTGCCTGGTGACTTTACCATGCTCGTGCCTTTAAATGCCATCTGTATGCCCACGACCCCAAGTCCACCCTGAGCTGAATGAGTCCTCTCCCGGATGCAGGCCGGAACACTCAGCTGTTCTCCTGACACGTCCCTGGGACACCCCATGGGCTTGTCCACCTCAACAGGGCTGAGGCCCGGCTCTTAGCTCCCAGCCCCGGCAGCCCTCCTCACCTCAGGAAACAGGCTCTGGCCTCGAGCTGCTCAGGCCTGAGCCCAGGCTCCTCCCTGATGCGGCCCGCTCTCTCCCTTGTCCCCGCTGGTTGACATGACCCTTTTTCTATCTCCGAGTGGCTACTTCTCTTCCTGCCTCCGGGTCTCTGGTTCAAGGTCACCCTCCTGGTGTCACCTCACTGGCCACCCTGTTTACACATGATCGTCCCCTCCTCCTTGGACAACTCAGGCACTCTGGTCTCCTTTCCCTGCTCATTACTGTTCAACAGGCTGCACGGGTTTAAAAAGGGGTCCACAAATTCTTCCATCCTCCTCCCTTCAAGAGGCAGAAGGGGCAACTCCTGCTCAGCCCCTGAGCGAGGCAGGACTTAGCAGCTCACTCTCGCAAACATAAGTGAAGGTGTGCGGCCTCCAGACCAGGGCGTGAAGGGCCCCGGGCTAAACCCCGCACTCTTGCTCTCAGAGGGTGTTCCGCGGAAAGCCAGGCCATGGGAAAGCCACACGGCAGGGACCTCGGCCTGTCCCCAGCAGCCAGGTGAGTCTGAAAGCCTGCCATCCAGCCCTGGGGTGCCTTCCCGCGTCTGTGCCCTCAGGAGGCCCTGAACCAGGCCCGCTTGCTACAATGCACAGGCACTGAGGACTGTGAGCTGCTCCCTGGGAAGTCACTAAGCTCTGCAATGATTCGTTACGTAGCAGTGGATAAAGAACACACACGGTTTTTAATTCACTGCTGGAGTCCTACTTCTGACCATGTCTGGCCCAAACTAACTGCTCACTGAATGTGGAAGCTCAAAACACAGACATGTATGAACAAATACATGGCATGAATGAGGTGAAAACATAAAGGCACTTAAACTTCCAATGAGAATTCCTCTCACTATAAGCTGATGGGATATGTGTATCCATTTACTCGTAGGACGATTTCAAAACTGTGCTAATTAGTACCATGCTGGGCCTCACAATAGGCCACAAATTATTAAAATTGGTTAAGGAAAAAAAGCATGCCTTAAAAGTAAACTCTTAGCCAGAAAAAGGAAAATGGGAAGACGTAAAGCGACCTATCAGCGCTTTGTTCCAAACCCACCTCAGGACCACAGTGTGAGGGGGCAGGTGCCTCACAAGGTGCCCACCAGGGATGGGAAGGGGGCGGCGGGGTCCTTGCCTCGGATGGCTCATCGTGCAACGCTGCCAGCCGGCCTTTCTGGGGGCACCACAGCACCGCCCCGTTGCCCAAGGAGTCTGCCGGCCGGTCCGCCACAGGGAACCTGAGGTCCGGGGCGCTGCCCAAGTGGGGTCGGCTGAAACACACGGCAAAGAGCAGCACTGTTAGAAGAAAAGAGAGCTCACTCTGTCAGACGGGCCAAAGCCTGTCCATTTGGAAGATCGGCAATTTCACAGCAAAAGGGCCCCCGGGAGGGCACTGCCCTCCTGGCTCCAATAGCAACAGGCCGCCCGCTGCTCCGCAGACACTCAGGGCTCATCCCCAGCAGCTGGAAAACTCCTGTATGTGGGGAAGGCAGTGCTGACGCGAGGGTGTGGAGCTGACTAGGACAGGATCGGCTGTCTGGGGTTGGGGCGTCCAGGGTCCCCCTGGAGCCCGCTCTCAGGTCCCAGGGCAGGGCCTGCACCTGCTCTGCTTTCCCCCTGGCACCCCACCTCCCCTTCGGCCCACGCCTGCTCTGACCTCCCTCTCCCACGGGAAGTCCGTGGATCACAATCACCGGTCTGCCTGGAACACTGTCTGCACGGCTCTCAGTGTTTTTAAAGGCGCCTCAGACAACCCGCAGCAGAAAAGCCTCAGACCCACAGCTCGGAGCTGAGCACCATTGGTGTCTCCCATTAAAGCAGAGGTGAGCGTGTCACCGGACTCTGGGCTGAACAAGGCCCAGTACAGATGCTCAGGCCCTGAGCACTAAGGCCTGGGCCTGCAGGTGCCAGGAGCTCACTCAGCAGGGGCCTGCTGGGAGGCAGGGCAGCCCCGCCTTGACTGTGAGCCGCCTGCACTGCAGGACCGCCCGGGCTCTGCTCAGTCTTCTCTCTGGGAAGAGGGGGGTGCCTTCACGTGCAGGAGTCCCTAAACCCAGGAGACAGGGCCTTCCTCCGAGGACAGGACACCCCATACGCTGCAGAGTGGCCAGGGCCGACCACCAGCTCAGCCTGCTCGGGGTCACACGCTGCTCTGCTCGACGGTTTTGCAAGGAACACTGTGCTGCACAGGAGATGGAAGTCTGGAATCTCCCGGAGCTACCCTGTCTTCCCTCCCGTCTCCCCTCCCTCCTGACAGAACTGTTCCCTTCTCTGCTCCACTTCCACCCAAGGGCCTGGGGCTAGAGCACACTTGGGAACTGGGTGGGGGGTACGACACAGTCCCGCTGTGGACTGCGGGCCCTCGAGGGTCCTCTGAGGGCCACAGAGGCCTCCGGGTTGGGTCACCCCCCAACCATCGCCTCCCAGTCCCCTTGCGGGGTGCAGCCTTCATCTCTCTCCCCCTCCTCACCCGAAGCTCTTTCCTCCGGGAGAAGGTCTCAGAGACAAGGTGACCAATTCCTCTGGGAGGTCCCACCAAATACGCCGTGCCTGCCCTGCCTGGGAGCCAGTTTTCAGTCCCCACTCCCTCCCTCCTGAGGCAGCACAGTGCCCCCCACCCAGCCCACACTGCCCACAAGCCCCACTCCGAGGCCCCACCTTTGCTGCTAAGTCACTGCTGTGACCCCTCCAGAGCTGCCTCCTGGAGACACCCCTCCCTCGCACCAGCCGCTGTGGCCCACTGTCTTCAGAGCACAGCGGCTCCTCCTGCCCCGCGGCTGCTTCCTCTTCTCGTCTCTCACTCTCACTGACACACACGGGACTGGTGACCAGGACCCAGGCTTCTCCATCTGAAGCCCCCAATTGTGTCAGGCCTCGGGTCCTGGCACCAGGTCCCTCCTCGTTACCCAAAAACCCCCAAGAGGAGGAGGCCGTGTCCACCTCCTCTTCCTCCACTGTCTACGCAGTCCTCCTCACACTCACCTCGTCCACCCCGGGAGCAGGGGTTCCCCACCTCTGACAGCCCCAGCCCCTCACCCTGGAGGAGCTCTGCCACCAAGTCCGGCCACGTCCCCTCCTGTTCTACAGGGCACGTGCTCTCCTTGAACTCCACCCGCCGTGGTTTCAGACACAGGACCAGTTTCTGGCTCTGCCTTTGTCTCAAATGACATCTCCTTTTCTCTAGAAGAAGGCTGGGTGGGGGCTCTGGACTGCGAGGATCCCCTAAGCACACAAACACAGAAATATGCGTATGGGCTCCAAACTGTCTCCTAAGTCAGGCTGCAAGCAGTAGTCGATTTCCTACAGATGAATGAATGTCACCAGTAAGCACTTAATCACCTTTGCTAGAGTTTCTCTCTCACTTGTGACCGTTTTCCGTGAAGAAGCCAAAGAAACATTTAAATACTCAATAAGAATTACCGCCCCTCTAACAACGAGGAAGAAAAAAGCAGGATGCTCAGTAATCTGCTCTCCTCATTCACAAGCCAGGTGATTCCTCCCACCGCAGTCAAAAGACTACAGGTCATTAACCTTCTGCGACTCTTCAGAAACATCGGTGTCACAGTCTGTCAGGCCCCTCAAATGAATACGCCCAAATATCAACTGGTCGGCCCCCTACTTCCAAACCTCTGCCTGTGGTTTTGAGTGTTGTCAATCCTGTGACTACCACTCCGCGGTACCAAGTTTGACCCTAAGGAACGATGCTTGTCTCTTCCCTCTCGCTGGCCACGAAGCTACAGGCTCCTTGAGGTGCGACCATGAGCAACACCCAGTCATACTGTCCACACACCAGACAGGCCCTTGTCACACTCGACAGCGCTGAGGGGAGCTGCCCGGGGGAGCAGCCTACCTGTGGTGGAAGGGAGCCCCTCGCAGTCTCGTCTGGTCCACTTCGGCTCTCAGGGTTTCCAGGTTTAGAATCAGCTGGTCCTACGAAACAGCAAATGACACAGCCTGCACCGCTTGCTTTCTGGATGTCAAGTGACTTGCACCAAAATGTGCAGAACAGGTTACGTGAGTAGGTATCAACTCCCAACATTTTAATTCTGAGAAAATGTTCTCTAAGAGTCCCTAGCAAATAGAAACACTCAGAACAATATTAACCCTTATAAACCATAATGAGGAGGAAGTTCCATCTCAGGTGTAGAAAAGGTTTCTCTGGAGGAAACATGGCAAGCCATTAACAACGATGAAGTCTGTAGAGAGAAGCTGGACTTCAGGCGGGGGGTTCGGGTCAGGGGGACACGACTCACTCTATTGCCCTCCCTCCTCTCACTGCTTTCAATTGTCTCCATGGAGCTCACCTGCATCCCTCACATTCATTCCTCTACAGCCCACTTCACTTGCTCATGGGGTAAAACAAGTCAAACGGGCCAAGTCTGTGAGTCACTCAACTCAACCTGGAAGCTCTGTGCTGTCGGCCATGGCAGTCACTCGCCTCGTGCAGCCCCTGAGCACGTGAGACAGGCTGCTGCAAAGCCCGATGTGGAAATCACACAGAGGATTTCAAGACTCGTGGTGAAAGAAGGACGTCGAGTAGCCCGTTGGTTTTTAGGAAATTTTAGATTGTGTAGGTGGCTCGTATTATCTTTCTGACGCACAGCACAGCCCACGTGAATGGCTCACGCTTTGTCTCAGCTCTTGGGTGAATCCAGAAAGGACTACTCAGAATTCTGAACCACACACAACAGCCACACACTCTAAATCCATCTATAATGCAAACACATTCAGTGTTCAAAACCAGAAGTGCTATACGTGTTACAACAGTGGATTCGCCATAAGGAGAACGTAACTCGACTTCTGCTAAGCATCTGCTCAAACTCATGTCCACTGAGTTGGTGATGCCGTCCAACCGTCTCATCCTCTGTCATCCACTCTCTTCCTGACTTCAATCTTTCCCAGCATCAGGGTCTTTTCCAGTATGAAAATTCATATTAAAAAACTGGAAATAATTACCTCAAACAATTTTTAAATGCAATAACAAAGTTGCCAAGTCTGTGTTTTATAAAATGAGCATCAATTTCAAGGTTTAAAAAGCTGTTTCAGAACCTACTGTATTAAAAAAAAAATGGAGAGAAGACAAAAGAATCATCTATTTGAGATTGGCTCTGTATGAGAAACTGCTGAGACGAACTGACGGGACGGGTCATGGGTATTTATTATACTACTCCATCCACTTTTGTGCATGTTTGCAATTTTCCATCGTAATACATTTTCAAAGTTTATTTTCTGTTAAAGCAGAGTCTTCTCCAGCAACACAATTCGAAAGCATCAATTCTTCAGTGCTCAGCCTTCTTTATGGTCCAACTCACACCCATACGTTACTACCGGAAAAACCATAGTTTTGAGTATATGGTTTGTCGGCAAAGTGATGTCCCTACTTTTCAATATGCTGTCTATGTTGGTCATAGCTTTCCAAGGAGCAAGCATTTTTTAATCTCATGGCTGCAGTCACCGTCTGCAGTGATTTTTGAGCCCAAGGAAACAAAACCTGTCACAGCTTCCACAATAAGGCATTGGCATTCAAAGATTTTTAAAGCAAAACAAAAGTTGACTTTGAATTGGCTTAGTCTAGTCATAAACAGCATCCCGATCTCAACAGCCTCTGAGCAGCAGTTATGAAAGTAAGAAGTGCACCCCTGATCGGGAGATATTGAGCTCTCCGCCTAAGCGGGGAGGGCACCTCACCGCGGGTCGCATGATGGGAGTCAGAACCACTGCCCCCTGGAAGCCCGCCTGTGAGGCTCTGCAGTCCAAGCCCAAGAACACAGGTATGGTGGGGACAGTACTGACACGTGAGGCTGGACCCGGGATCCCCACTCCATTTCCTGGATGGTCTGTATTGCCGTGTGGCCAACCTTTCCGGGAAACCTCTCTCAGGACTCGGTGACGCGAGCCTCCACCATCACCCTTTCCTGTCGTGATGCGCCTTCTGTCGCAGCACAACTGCGCTTCTCCTGTCTAGAGGCAGCCATCCTACACACACACCGTGTCTGGACCAGCAGTTTGGCATGTGGGACTCCAGTGCCACGTCCGAGGCAAGCAGGCTCCACACCTGGGCGCCATGCCTTCAGTTTCATGGGCCCCGGGCTGGCACCCCAGGTTTGTCTGAGGGGCAGTCGTGAGGTCCACCTGTATCCCAAGCAGCTCCCCGGACTGGCTGGTCAGAGCAACAAGCAGCCTCTTTGAATGTGGGGAGGCCCTGGCTCCTGCCCACTGCCTATGGGCGACCACCTCTGGCCCTGCTCCCGAGGAGGTGGGTGCCCGGATCAGCAGATGGGGCCACACAGGCACACACTCGATGCCAGAGACGGGAGTGGTGGAGAAAGGCAGTGCTGGCCCCCGCCCAAGCCACGTCTCCTGCCCAGACGCCGCCTCCCCGTCAGCACAGGCACCCGCTGCAGCTCCTTGTTCTTTTCCTCCAGTTGGGCCTCCATCTGGCGCAGCCTATCCTCCATGCTGCTGTGTCTCTCTCTCCTGCCTGTCGGCCAAGAACAGCGTCAGCTCCGCTCACAACAACCCTGTCCTGACGGCACGCGGGCTGTGATCGCAGGGGCGGCAAGCGGGCCATGCTCTGTGCGAACCACGGGCCCTGGGTTCGCGGGGGGCACGCCCGCATGCCTGCTCACACAGCCTGCGCGGCTTCGTGTGTGACACATGGCTCACGGAGGGTGCTGGTGACCAGCTCGTGAGAGGAGACGTGCTCCCCGTGCCCCGGGCCCCACACCCACGGCTGCTGCGCTCCCTCCTTGGACTGCCTGTGGCGAGCCCGCGCGGGCAGCAGACAGCGGCAAATGCGAGGCACACGTTCTACCTTCCTAAGCCGGGAAGGAAGTTCGAACCGTTTAGCCTCCTGAGTGGTAGAGCTTCCGTAAGACAAAAGGTCGGACTACAAGGCCGACTGGGGATGGACAGCAGAGATGCCAGGGGAGAGGAGAAACCAAGCCTGGAGAGGAAGATCACAGCAGAAGGGTGCCCCCTGGCGGCTGTTAGTGACCCTGCTCTGGGAGGGTCGGCGAGCACGGGACACCGGCAGCCTCCTGCGACGTGATGGCCCCTCGGGCGCTCACTGAGCTCCTGGCAAGGCTTCCGACAGCCGCGTCAGCACAGACCCGGCCCGACTCTCTATGTTCAGCCAGTGCCCACCGGCAGCGCAGGGCAACACCTTTCCCGCCACAAGGACAGGATGGCTGGCTGGCTGGCAATGGGATCGATGCCCCCAGCAGCGCCACATCCCACGGGCATGGCCTCTCACCCGCGGGCTCCTGGGGACGGCGAGTGGGGAGTGGGGCCTCGGGTCTGCACGTGCCCTGCTGGGACTTCTTTAACAAGTGTATGGATAATGACTTAAAACTGTGTTCATTACAGAGCTATTTTGGCCATCTCTTAAACGAGAATGGGATTTTTCTAGGTCTCTATCCTGCTAGGCTTTGAGTGGCTGACTGAACTCTGAGCAGCAGTGACTTGGAGCTGAAGCGTCCTAGGGACACACACAACTCGGGACAAAACTGGAGGGAAATTAACGTAGGGATGACGCAGAAGTGGGGCCTGCCTGACACTCAGGGAGCGCTCCCATCTCAGACGGGCAGCACGACCCCCGCGTCTGCGCTCCTGTGTGGACTGAGCAGCACGGGCAGGGGCGCGGTGGGAGAGCAGGGGAACAGGCCCTCCCTGCGCCCGCCCCCCAGGGACGCAGAGCAGCACCTTGGAGAGCGAGGCCACCCTCTGCGCCTGCTCCGCCTCCACCTCGGGCAGCGTCTCTGCCCTCCGCAGTCTCGGCTGCAGCTTCTCTACCAGCTCCAGGCGCTCCTGCAACTGGCGGTTCTTATCCTCTGTCTACAAAGGGAGAGCACAGGATCAAAACAGGCCGAGAGGTGTAGCCACTGTCGCTTTAAGCAAGCTGAGACAAAACCTAAATGCACGTGTCTAGTGGATTCATTCTGTTTCGGAAGCTCCGTCAGGGTAAATTTTCTCTCAGTGTTCCTGGGCTTGGGCTCAATGAGCAGAACACCTCCTGCCAGAGTATTTGCTTTTCCTAAACGTTCCCCAAGGACGTCTTAAAAAAAAAAAAACAAATTCTTATATATTAAAGAAGATCTGTAGAAGCTTATTCATTCTTATTGACAAGTTAAGGGAAGAAGGGTTCACTACGGACCCTTCTTAAAACATCACCAGAATCATCACTTAGAGGGAACCCTACCGACCGCAGATGGCTACGGGCGTGTAAGCCAAAATATGGCTTTCATCTCCTCTGAAATACAGACCTGATAAGAGCGTGCCTGGTGAAATGCCAGTCAACTAGTATTTGTAAATGCACGATTATTCTTTTAACAGATTTTCTTACTCTGAAAAACTTTCAATGTAGAAAAGACAGATTCTTTTTTAAAAAAGAAAAAAATTAAAGTATCTATAAGCTCAGGTTCCTGAGAGGTTAGCATTTGTTTCTAAGCAGCTTTCTTACTTTTTCTGTGTGCGTATTCCTCTATGTACGTACACAAACAATATGCTGTGCTTTAAAACCCTCAGAAAACAATAGCATATGGTACATAGTATTTTCTGATCTGCCTTTTACAGCCATTATTTTGTATATCGTAATGCTTTTAGTTAGCATTCCCCATCATACATTTCAATGGCTTTCTAGTATTTAATTTTTGTGGTGGGGACAATGATACACTTTGGCACACACCAGACTGACTCACTTTGTTTTGGAGAAGCCAGATTTGGTTTTCCTGGTTAAATCCTGATTATCTGAGACCACTCGGGAACAGGAGCGAGTAAGGCTCACCAAACCACAGGAAGTAGAATCCCTAATCAGACCGGAGCTCTAACCCTGCCTTTTGTCACAGTGACCCCAGTTCCCAACAGGCAGCCAGCTGCCGTGAAGTTCCCTGCTGCTCTCTACTCTTTCGGTAAAAACTCTAACAAGCCAACAGATTCACGTTCAAGTAAAACAAAAGAGTCAGGAATGGAATTCCACAAAATGGTTAAACCAAGTCCCAAATAATGCAAACCTGTAAGTTGCAGTCACCCGCAATTTTTTAAAAATGTATTTCCTTCCAGTACAGCTGATTTACCATGATGTACATCCACACTTTTGAACACAGTATTTTAGGGTCATAAGAACTTTACACTGGGACTTGATTTCCAATGTGGGAGTCACATGAAAAGATCTTTACCTTCCTTCCTCAGGAATTCACTACTATAAAAGTCAGACACAGTTCAGAAAGGCCATTACCTGTCGATGCCTAGAATCCTTATTTGCAATTTCATTTTCAAGTTTATCATTGATGTCGTCCTAAGTTTCAAATCAAACATAAAGTTAACGTCCTCAAAATAAAAGTCCTAGACACGGCAGTTTTCTCGGACGTGAGCAAAAATGCGCCTATCCCAAAGGTCACATTTGCCATGATTGGCACCCATCTGTCTTAACGTTCTGTCCAGGCACTTGGTTGACCAAGCTTCTTTTCTACGTAACAAACCCAAACAGCAAACGAAAAGTATACTAAACTACCCTGTTATTGCAAGAATTCCAGGAGGGAAGGTATCTGGCATGAAGTCAGGACCTCTGTCTGCTACACCATACAGGCGGGCTTGACCCAGAACAGGGAGGGACCTTCAACAGATCCAACGGGGAGCTCTGAGGCTCGTTTCCTCGAGTAAAAGTTGGAAAAGTCTCATGCAATTTCCTCAGAATTAAAGTAGCATATTAACGAGTGGAAACAGAAGTCAAATTGTACACAACTGGGAGCAGCCTTCTCAAGCCTAGTTCTTCAAAAGCAGACTTACACCACATGGATGAAACGCTCAAACCAGGACCAGAACTTGCTGCTGGTGCAACTCCTGTCCGCCACCTCAAAATCCACTTCAGGTCCCTCCCTGGTCACTAAGTAACCAATGTGGGCAAAGTCCTAACTTGAAAAGTGAAAGGTCTTGAAAACGCTTTTTCTAGAATTCTATACGTATTCAACTCGGACACCCAATCTCCTGTTGCCAAAGAGTAGTGTGAATAGCTTATACAAACCTGTGCAAATATTTCTGGTTTGAGTTCTCACACAGAATTACTCACACCAAGCTACTGAACAAGTACACCTGCTGTACCACATGTTGGAGGGGTTCTCTCTGAGACGGTCTCACGGGGGAGGGGTGGGCAGGGTGGGTGCTGTCTGTCTGTGCACAGAGGAGAGGCGAGGCTCACAGGAAGAGGCCTGAGTCCCCAGCACTCTTCTGTTTTCACAGTGACCGCTAGGGAGTTTCTCATAAATCATGACACCCGCAGACACGACCGCCAGAGACATCACGATTCCACATGGTTACACAGCTCGGGCCTGAGGATCTGAGCGTGAGCAAACACCACTCGACTTGTCTGACCGCCGGTATCACTGTCACACATCCCTTCAAGGAGCGGAACCTCAGAAAACTCGAGAAGATGGCCAGGCAAGCTGCCTCAGCAGAGCCCACACAGCATGCTCCCATCTCTCCGAGAGAACAGGCTCCACAGGTGTCACCAGACTCGCCTGAGTGAATCAGAAGCAAATTTCAGCATCATCAGGAACACATTGGACAGGCAGTTGCGGGGGGGCGGGGATGAACCGGGAGACTCGGGTTGACATATATACAGCACTGATACTACACATAAAGTCAACGAGTGAGGACCTAGTGTACAGCACAGGGAAGTCTACTCAGTGCTCTGTGGTGAAGTAAATGGGCAGGAAATCTAAAAGAGAGACAGATACATAAATAGATAGATAGATAGATGACTGATTCACTTTGCTGTACAGCAGAAATTGACACAGCAGTGTAAAGCAACTATACGCCAATAAATGAATGAATGGATGAATGAATTTTTAGAAAAGGAACACAGTGGGCCCCCTAGAACTTGTGCAAAGGAGGAGTCCACACCCAGGGTGCAGCACAGCGTCAGGGCTGCCCTCGTGTTGCTCCACTGCCAACGGACTGCCTGGACCAGGCCTCTTCTCCCCCAGAGACCTCGACGCAGAGGCAGGGAGGCAGCCAGTTGCGGTCTCTCCAGTGCTCTGCTCTTACTCACGCAGCCATCCCAAGGCTGAGATCCCCGGGAGAACAAGAAACCCACATTCCACCTCAGGACAACAGACACAGCTGCAGTCACTCACTTCGCGGACGTCCCGCTCAAGTTTTCTGTTCCTGTCCTTGGACTGGAGGAGGTCCTTCCTGGCCGTGTCCAGGTCCTCCTCCAGATGTTTCACGTGGGCAGAGAGGGCTGCCAGGCGCTCCTCCATCTGCCTCTGCTCCCGCAACTGCCTCTGTATGATTTCCTGGAGCTCTGTCTCCTTCGCCAAGCCGTCCGAGGGTCTCTAAGGGGGAAAGGAAGCCTTACACAGCCTGGTTTTGGGAGGGAGGGAACACGGTACTTCCGGGCAATCTGAGGTCAAAACTGCCTTCTGCGCTCTGGGAGCTCACAGGACCCTCACGGCCAGTCAGACCTACATGGTGCATCGGTGAGAGGTCCCAACAGCCCCGCACAGACTGGATGGTAAGACGAGAACCAGACAGAGAGCGAGACCAAGGACTTGCCTTTCCATTGGCGCTTGGCATGTTTTCTTGCTCATGATGTACATCAAGCACCCTGTCCGTTAGTATCTTTTCCTGGTTATTCTCCTCTGAAAGAATCATCTGCTAAAACCAAAACATTGAATCAGAGTAAAGAAATTAAGTAAAGACAGCAAAACTCCACCTGGAAAACTCAACTCTAAACTGAAAACACAACATAAAAAGAAAATACATGGTGATGCTATCCATCCCGAATACCACCAGGTGATTCGAGTCAGAATTTGTCTTCTACTGGACAAAGGGGTACTTAAGAGATCCTGCAGCTCTGAGCCACAAGTCTAGTTTACTAGTCATTAAAGTAACCCTGGTGGGCGGGTCCTCAATCAGAAAGATAAATAACATCTGATGCCCACCACTACAGCCTTCATTCTTTTTTAAAATGAAAGGATTCAAATGACAAACCCTTCACGGAAATTACACAAAGACTGATCAAACTTACCTCTTTATGTGTGGCACCTAATTCTTCTTCGAACAAACTACAGCTCTCGAGTGCTACTCGTAATCACCTCTCAACTCAAATAAAAGGGGCCGAGTCACTGTGTGTTGATGTGTGTATATATGTTAGTACACTTCTTAGTGTATACTCACCCTAATACATGGGTACTGTCACAGAATACCTTTAATGTCTCTCATTGATCTTAACGTCAAGAGAATCTGCTTGTTAACAGCTTTAAATTCTAAGTTTGAGAGAACAAAATGTTATCCTAAATTAATTATTACCCAGTTTTTAACTGCAAATTGATATACAGAATATAATAAATCTTGAGACATTCATGCCAACGAATACTTTTTAACTGGGGGCTTCCCAGGTGGCTCAGTGGTAAAGAATCCGCCTGCCAATGCAAGAGGGCAGGTTCGATCCCTGGGTCAGGAAGATTCCCCGGAGTAGAAGATGGCCACGCACTCCAGTATGCATGACTGGGAAGCCCCATGAAGAGAGGAGCGTGGTGGGCTACAGTCCACAGGGTTGCAAAGATTCGGACATGACTGAGCATGTACGCAGGCAACGCTTTTTAACCATATAAAACTCTGACTTCTTACAGAAAAAAATGTATATACAAGAATTCAAGACGCTCAAAACTCAACTAGTTACATAAATATGTGCATCATCCACCTAACAAGGCAGCAAGTGTACAAATCCAGGATGGCCGGATGGCTGGTACCTTCTCGTCCAGGGCCTTGTGGTGTTCAAAGAGCAATTTCAGCGCCCTGAGCACCTCCACCTCACTCGTCATGCCCGCTGGGGACTGCGCCTGCCGCTTGCGCGCTGTCATCCCGACGGGTGGCCTATATCGGGAAACCAGGCGCTCCAGGAGCTCCAGCAGCAGCTGCAGGGCAGGGCCAAAGGAACACCTTCAACCTCATGCTCAAATTCCGGGCGGATAACTCCTCTCAGCCTCACGCTATAGCCGGAAACACGCTAAGGCACGTCGGAATCCCGCCAGTGCAGTCGAAAGTTAGAGTGGACTTCCCCAGGGGTCCAGTAGTTAAGACTCCACGCTTTTTCAAGGTCATGGGTTTTAACCCCTGGTCAGGGAACTAAGATCTCACACAAAGTGTAGCGTGGACAAAAATGTAAGTTAAGAGAACTCCCCCCTCATATGTACTAAAATTACATTAGCTCTCATCAGAAATTTGAAGCAAGGCTATGAGAACCCCGAACTGATCCACCCTGGTCTGCTCAGTGGGAAGATGTGAAAAATGACTTGAAAATCAGACAAAGTTTAAAGACAGCACACGGAGGCCAGCGGTGACCCCCACGGGGCAAATGTCAACACGTGAGAATCCCCCTACTGACCCTGGTGTTGTTTCTTTCAGCTTTTAGCTGAGCGATCTCCTCTTGTCTTTCACGCAGCTGCTGCCTCCATGTGTGTAGTTCTTCAGGAGCTGGAAACGCCTAGAAAACAGTTCAATGAGAAACTAAATGCAAACAAATTAAAAAGACAGCGAGACAGTGAAGACTGACCCTGTCAAGTCTCTCCAGGCTCCACACAAAGGATCTCCATGCCCCTCCAGAGAAGAGGGGTCCACTGACCCCAAGACAACACAGGCCACCACAACTCAGACCGGCCTTCGGCCTCCACCTCGACCTGGCAGGCACGTGGCAGGAGAGAACCTGGAATCCAAGCCTGCCTTCTCAAGACCCAGGGACATTTGAGAAACTTTCCAAAACGTAAACCTAACAACAAAGTGGATAAAGAGATTCTTAAACGACACACAGACCAGTGACCTAGAGCCACTGGGGAGAGTGAAGAAAAAAAGGAAGGTCTACAAGGCCACGAGGCTTTAGAGTGTTCCTCTGGGAAAAAGGCGGATGGCACCTCAAAGCCATCTGTTAGCCTGACTCCACGGAAGCCACCCAGTCATTCAATCAACCGGTTAAAATGTTAAATTTATGTTATATGTACTTTACCACAATTTGCGTGCATGCGGGGCCGTCCACGTGGTGAACTTGCTCAAACTGAACCACACGGAGTCTTTCATTCTTCTCTTTTTCTTTGCAGAGATTAGAAAATCCTGGGCTACGTATCCCCTACTACATACTGAGTGTTCAGCACCCAGAACAGTGCCCAGCACTTGTAAGAGGCATGTAGTAGACATGTGTAGCTATGAGGGTGTATGTCATACACGTAAACAGTAGGTACCTGTCATTAAAATACTGGACACACTGGTCTGTGCTTTGTAAGATGGGAGACATTAACGGGCTTAGCCTTTCTGCTTCAAGGACTGACTCTCTAGCTCGATCCTCATGCCCCAGAGATTCCTCCAGCCCGTATATCCTTTCTTTGCAAGAAGGGAGACATTAAGGGGCTTAGCCTTTCTGCTTCAAGGACTGACCCTATAGCTCAGTCCACGTGCCCCAGTGACTTCTCCAGCCAGTGTTTCCCTTCTTGTGGGGCCCCCGCCCATCCTCCACGCAGCAACTGCACAATCTCTTACAAGGTAAACCTGCTGGGGTCGATCCTGCCCGCTACAGCCACAACGCCCTGGCCGGCAGGGCCCACAACCATGCTAACAAAATGAAACACAACCCCAATGCTTCGCCGGGTGAGGGCCAATCTGACGGGCCCAGCCCCTGGCTGCTCTCACCTCAGGCCGCTCTGCTTCCAGGACGTGGGCTGAGGCCAAGTCCTTCCTAGTCTTCGCCTTTGCCTTGGGGTTGCAGCACTGGAATAATGCCCACAGGCGGGCCCTTCTGCGACCCATCCTCGCGGATGGGGACAGCCCCCCACTCGGGGGCAACTGCTGTTTCACGGTAGGATACCTCGGCTACCGAGCTATCACCACCAATCTCGCACTACGACCACCGCTCTCACACACACACTGCTCTCACACACCACTCTCACACACACTGTTCTCACACTATGACCACTGCTCTCACACTATGACCACCAAATGGCATGAAGGCTCTGCCTCCAGCACATCTCCCAGGAGCCCAGAACTGGAACCCACTCAGTCACAAGGGGCTCCGTGGCAACAGGGGGGCTGGGCTCAGGCCCACTGTCAAGGGTGCAGAGAGGGGGGAGGGGCAGCCAAAAAGACAACAATTGAGTGTGGAGTGCAGGAGAAGGCAGGCTGTGCCCACGGCTCAGGCCCCCTGTCAAACATGACCCTGCAAGGTACTGGGTCACAGTCGAACCAACCAGTATAAACTCCTTCAGAAACCACCACCCCTGGGAATGAGCACGTCTTCTAAGTGGGCTTCTGCCCCCTCTACCCCCTAAACAAGCCTCCAGTGAGGCTACTGAAAGGGCAGCCCTGAACTCAAGGGCGTCCCCAGAACCCACCCGGCTGAGGAGGACTCACCACGCTAGCTGCCCCTCACCCCCACCCTGAGCTCGGTCCTCCCTGTCGGACTCCCTCACTCGAGCTCAGCAAGGGCTTGACCCACCTCGCTCCAGGCACTTAAAATGAACCCACAGTGCGTGCAGGGGTTCATTCAACCTGCTGCGAACTTGCCCTCTTAACTTCGACCCTTGGCTTCCAGACGACTCTGCCCCGTGGGGGCTGCATGGTGGAGCTTCAGGGGTGTCCCTGCCTCGAGCTGCGACAGCCAGCGCCTCCCACACCCCGCCTGAGTCTCCCACCCCTCTCCTGGCTCCACTCCCACCCTCGCGGCTCTCCACTCGCCAGGGCACAGGCCACTTGCTCCTGGCTCAGCCCGGACCCCTGCTGTCATTTGAGGACCTCGGTCCCCAGGGTGCTTGGGGTCCTATATCCACCCATCTCAGCAATTACACACTCTGGGAGAGACAAGAGTACGGTTTGGGGTCCCGCCCTCAGTTCACCCTGAACACATTCTCTTTTTTTAGCTTTATCTACTGGAGTTCTCTGAGATGTGTTCTTAAAACATCAACTGTTGCTTTCAAAAAGACTGTAAAGTCACTGTGCTCAACTTTACGAATAAAATCTTCATTTTCCACCTTAAAGTGAAACTGGAGGGAAGACTAAAAGCAGTCATTTTTTCAAACTGAAAAAGAAAACCCACATGTGACCATGTCACAGAATACAGGTCACGTAACCCCTCCCTCCTCAGCCTTGGCCTCCACCACCAGCAGCCTGTCATCGCAAGGCCTGCCCTGGGCCGCCAGGGGCAAGGGCAGAGGGGAGACCGGCTCCTCTGTCTCCAGGCCGCATGGGCCGCCTGCTCCACCTCCTTCCCAAGTTCACGTGGCACTGAAACAGCCCGGGCAAGCTGGGGATTCTGACCAGAAACACAACCGTGGGTACCAAGCAAGGACCCCTGGTTCTTGTTTTCCCTGGTATCAAATAAACTTGATCAAGACAATTACTGTGACTGTTACATGTGGCTTCAGATGACAGAAGACCCCCCAGGGTGTCTCCACTTCCAGTGACAGATGCAAGCATCTTGTAGGTCAGCCTACCAAGAGCAAGAAAAGCTTTAGCTTTTAGCTTTTAAGGTTTAAAAGAGGTCCTTAGGCAGCCACAATCCAAGATTTCAAACAAAAGCGAAGCCCAGTGAGGGAGCTGGAGACTGAGAGGGCCGCTCCTTCCCTCGGGGCATCTGAGCAAAGCCGACTCTGCGAAGAAAAGGAAGGGAAAAAGTCAAGCAGAGGGGGCTGGCTAACACAGCTCTGGAGGGTTCCTTGGGCTGTGGAGACAAAAAGTCGAGCGCAGGCCTGACGAGTCAGTCCGGATGTCAGAAAACGTACCCAACACTCTGCCCAAACCGGCTGAGGGCTGACTATCAGTCACCTCATGGTGCTCAGGAGAGACGGTGGGCTTCAGGACCTGCCGAGAAGGGGGGGCCCTGGGAGCCACCCCAGGCTTCCAGACACTGGAGACGCTGGAAAGCTCCTCCCTGGGGTCGGAGGGGGAAGGTGGGTGAAGGCTGCTGAGACTGAGCTTACAAGGACCCCCAAGCCTCAAGTCCCTCAGGGCCTGAGTGAACAGACAGCTCTGTCCCCACTGGAGGTCTGCGTCAGAGGAAACTCTGGAGAAGGCAGCATCACTCAGAACCTCTAGGGTTTTCCAAACATAATGTCCAACATGCAACCAAAAAAGCAAAAGAGGGTGTAACAACAAACAGGACCAAGAGGAAAAGAACTGAACCAGATCCAGAGGTATGAGATATGTATCAGCATATCAGAGGCATGCTAGAGGTATCAGATGCAAATGTCACCTGTTCAAAAATATACTTGACAAAAGGGGAAATTTCTGAGAATCAAAACCAATCTAGAACTTTACAATAACAGTGACTGAATTTAAGAACTCAGTCTCTGGGCTTAACATCAGATTGGACGTAGCTGAAGAGAGGATCAGTGAACTGAAGGACGGATCGGTTACAATATATATATACGAGGGAAAAAGGATAGAATGTATTGAAGGAGTCTGTTGTTAAACTATGTTGTTAAAAACTATAAATGGGGGCCCTCATGGTGGAGAAAAGACAGAAAGGGGAATAAGAAATGCCTCCAGGGGTTGAAACTAAAGAGCCTCTTAATGAAAGTGAAAGGCGAGAGTGAAAAAGCTGGCATAAAACTCAACATTCAAAAAATGAAGATCATAGCATCCGGCCCCATCACTTCATGGCAAATAAATGGGGAAACAGTGCAAACAGTGGCACACTTTATTTTCTTGGGCTCCGAAATTACTGCAGATGGTGAAATTAAAAGATGCTTGCTCCTCGCAAGGAAACCTATGACAAACCTAGACAGCATATTAAAAAGCAGAGACATTACTCTGCCAACAAAGGTTCATTTAGTCAAAGCTATGGTTTTTCCAGTAGTCATGTATGGATGTGAGAGTTGGCCCATGAAGAAGGCTGAACGCCAAAGAATCAATGCTTCTGAACTGGGGAGTTGGAGAAGACTCTTGACAGCCCCGTGGACTACTAGGAGATCCAATCAGTCAGTCAATCTTAATGCAAATCAATCCTGAATAGTCATTGGAAAGACTGATGCTGAAGCTCCAATACTTTGGCCACCTGATGCAAAGAACTGACTCATTGGAAAAGAACCTGATGATGGGGAAGACTGAAGGCAGGAGGAGAAGGGGACAACAGAGGGTGAGCTGGTTGGATGGCATCACCGACTTGATGGACATGAGCTTGAGCAAGCTCCAGGAGTTGGTGATGGACAGGGAAGCCTGGCGTGCTGCAGTCCATGGGGTTGCAACGGGTCAGACGTGGAGCGACTGAACTGACTGACAGGGACAGTGGCAAGAGCTGGTTCAAGAATCAGACCATTGAGTCAAAAATGAAAACCACACATTGGTTTCAGCAGCTCTGTGGGTGCCTAAGGCTAGAAGAAAATGTTCAAGCGCTCAGAGGAAAAAGGGTGTGGCTTTTAACGGCACAACAACACTGAGAGCTGACTTTCCAAGAATAAGGAAGTTAGAAGATAATGGACTGGCATCTGTAAAATGCTGAAAAACAAATAACCACCGACCTGGAATTCTATTTCCAACAAAAACTCTCTTCGAAAGTGAAAGCAAAATAGAGACTTTTAGGGCAAATGGAAATGAGACAACTCATCACCCACACACAGGAACTAAAAAAAAAATATTCAGGCAGTGCTTTGGGAAAAAGAAAAGTAGTCTCTGACGGAAATATAAAAAACAAGTAAAGACCAACAATGAGGTAACTGTGAGGGTAAATACTAACTCTACAAAACAATGATGTTAACGCCAAAAATATATCTAACAGTTTAAAGTGTGACAGTGACAAGGAGGAAACAGTCGTGTCAGGGAGGCAGTAAGAGTACTAAGCTAGACTTGAATGTAAAACACATGCTGTGTCTGCGAATGTGCACCCAACAACCTGGCAGAGGAGCACAGAACTAGAGAAACACTTCATACTTCTAACAGAAGGCAAGAGCAAAGAACACACACTAGGTGGGACAAACAGAAAACACGCAGCAACATGGTGTCTACACACTGAAATATCAACATTATAAACAGAGCCAATACTCAAACTGATTCCAGTGAAAACTATACACTATTCAGAGGTATGTGTTAAGATGGAAGGTCTTTTAGACAGGTGAAAGTAAAAGATACCCAGGTTAACACGGACAGAACACTGACGTGGCAATATCACTGTCAAATAGTGTCTAAAGAAAGAAGCATTACTAGCAATAAAAAAGAACATCTCATACTGATACAAGTTCAGTCTAGCAAGAAGATGAGGATTCTAAACTTGAATGTACCTAATAACATAACCTCAAAATATCAATACATAAAAACTGACAGAAATAGAAAAGGAGAAACAGCCGAGTTCATAATCCCAGTGAGAGACGTTAAAGACACATCTCTCGTGGAACTGGGCCCCCTGGTATGTAGTCACCTGCAGCCATGAAGTACCTGAAATGCGGCTGGCTCTACAATGAGATGCGCTGCAAGCCTGAAACACACACTGGATTTTAAAGACTCAGCCATTAAAAAGAATACATTTGAATCAGTTCTAATGAGGTGGATGAAACTGGAGCCTATTATACAGAGTGAAGTAAGCCAGAAAGAAAAACACCAATACAGTATACTAATGCATATATATGGAATTTAGAAAGATGGTAACAATAACCCTGTGTACGAGACAGCAAAAGAGACACTGATGTATAGAACAGTCTTAAGGACTCTGTGAGAGAGGGAGAGGGTGGGAAGATTTGGGAGAATGGCATTGAAACATGTAAAATATCACATATGAAACGAGTTGCCAGTCCAGGTTCGATGCACGATACTGGATGCTTGGGGCTGGGGCACTGGGACGACCCAGAGGGATGGAATGGGGAGGGAGGAGGGAGGAGGGTTCAGGATGGGGAACACATGTATACCTGTGGCGGATTCATTTTGATATTTGGCAAAACTAATACAATTATGTAAAGTTTAAAAATTAAAAAAAAATTAAAAAAAAAAAAGACTTAGCATGAAAAAAAGAACGTGAACTATTTCATTAGGTTTTATCATGTTGATTACACACTGAAATGATAATATTTGGGGTGTGTTAAAATAAAATATATTACAGGTAATTTCACCTACTTTTGCTTTTATTCAAGGTGGCTACTGGAATCTGAATTACATGAGTGACAAACCTGATGTAACTGATACACACGGAACACTGCATTCCCACTGATACATATTATTTTCAAGAGCCCAATGAACATAAAACAAAAAGAACATGTATTGGGCTATTAGGAAAGCTCGAATTATTTCAAAAGACTGAAGTAATGCAGAGTATACTTAGGGACTGCAATGGGCTGACAGTTTATGGGCCCTCAAACTTCACCCCGCACGTGGTGATGATCCTAGGAGGCAGGCACTCTGGGAGGGGTCAGGCCAGGAAGGAATGGGCTCCCGTGCTGCGAGGACAGGGAGAAGCAGCAGGCAGTCTAGGAACCAGGAAACATGACTCACCAGACGTGGCACCTGCTGATGATCTTGGGACTCCCCAGCCTCCAGGACTACAAGAAACAACTTTCTGTTGTTTATCAGCTAGTCTACGGGATTTACAACAGTAGCCCAAAAAGACGAAGACAGGGCTCTTTGATGGTGAAGGACAGGGAAGCCTGGCGTGCTGCAGTTCATGGGTCACAAAGAGTCGGACACGACTTAACGAATGACCACCACCACCACCACCACCGGTTGATCTGAGTTAAGACTAAAACGGAACTCATGGCTTAGGCTATTTAGTCTGTTTCACACAGGCCAAAATGACTCGTATATTTTAAAGTATTTATCCAAAAGTGCCCCTTGATAGCATTTTACAGCCTGTACATAAGAGGATGAATACTTTTAAAATACATTTAATAGTCTATACTTCTAAAATATAATATTTCAAAATATTTTCCTATAAGAGACTTTGAATATTTTTTCAGTAACTCTCCCTCTTTCCCTCTATTACAGGCACTGAACAATTTCGAGGAAAAATCAGTTTGGTGCTAGGAAGTCACAGGCAGGATACTTCCCAACTTTAAAGATTAGTAGCAGAAAAAAAAAAGATTAGTAGTATATACTATCTATTTATAGAGAATTACTTGCTGTCATTAATGTTGCAAGAGCAAAACATACCCATTTCCTTATGGTCCTTTCATAAACAATGCTCCTCTAGTTTGTCTTTTAAACACATAAACAGTGTTTCTCTAGTTCTGTGCTCCTCTGTCAGGTCCTTCTGTTATTGTCTGGTGAAGGGGAAACACTGTTATCAGAAAATGAAACTAAAATTATGAGTTAGATATGATGTTATTGTTCTATTTTTGTATGTTTCTGAATCAAGATTAGATAAACAACAGATGGGCTGCCTTCTGTGGCTGAAAATAGAAATAATGGGTTGTTTGTTTTCTACACAAATAATTTTTTTTTTTAATTCTACAAATGGCTCTAAGGTGAACTGACAGTCTTGGCTAAGCTGCTTCTATTACGGTAACACATTTCTATTATTGAAACACAGGTTCTAGTATCAAAATTCCTTGGGACATAGATAATTGGATTAGATGGATGAAAGAGAAAAAAATGAAGGGGGAAACTTTAGGAAAGGAAACATGTTCTTTTGAAAATCAAAGTTTAAAAGACAAAATGATGATTCTAATACAGAATATAAGAACAATTCTTTTTTAAACCTCAGGAATTATGTACTTGCCACAACAGAATAATGAAATTTTTCTTTGTGTATGGCATTCAAGTAAGAGGCTTAACTTGATTTTCTCATTTAATCTTCACAGCCACCTATGAGGTAGATATTACTGTATTTAACATACTATTCCCTATATTTACATGAGGAAACTGAGACTCAAAGTGTTACAGATGGGACTGTAAACCCCATGTTTTTAATGAATATGTTACATGTGAATGGCTTTCTAGAAATATCAACAAACTTTGAAATGTGTAACTCTTTCATGAAATGCTTTGAGCCTCTTAGAAGCCCCTAAATAAATAGGAAGATGTGGGAAAACAGAAATGAATATTCTCTGTAAAAACAAAAAAGAATGCCTTAAGAGACATATAAAATACAAAATAATTATGTGTAATAATAAAATGATAAAGACAGGGGTCAGAGGAACACTAATGGAGGAGTGATCATAGTTATTATTTGTATTGGAATACTGTAAGTCAAGAGTACATATCATAATTTCTGGGGTAAGCAATAAAAGAATGCACAACTAACTAGGTAATCAGAGAGAGAAATACAATAATACAAAAGAAGTCAAGACAGGAGAGAGAAAAAGAAAAACAGTTTGGAAAAACTGAAATCGAAGAATAAGATGGCAGATATTAACCCAAGTACATCACCAATCGCATTATATATAAATGAACTATCGACGACATAAGAGAGTAAGATTGCTGGACTAGGTACAAAAAAAAATTTGCTGATAGGAATGTAAAATGAGGCAACCACTATGGAGAACAGTCTGGTGACTATTCAAGCAGTTAAACATAAAACTGCCACATGATCCAGAATTCCACTCCTAGGAATATACCCTAAATAATTTTAAATCATGTCTAAGCAAAAATAATCCTGCTTATTTAACTTCTATGCAGAGTACATCATGTGAAATGCCAGACTGGACAAAACACAAGCCGGAATCAAGATTGCTGGGAGAAATATCAATAACCTCAGACGTGCAGATGACACGACCCTTATGGCAGAAAGCAAAGCAGGACCGAAGAGCCTCTGGATGAAAAGTGAAAGAGGAGAGTGAAAAAGTTGGCTTACAACTCAACATTCAGAAAACTAAGATCACCGCATCCAGTCCCACCACTTCATGGCAAATAGACAGGAAAACAATGGAAACAGTGACAGACTATTTTGGGGGCCTCCAAAATCACTGCAGATGCTGACTGCAACCATGATATTAAAAGACACTTGCTCCTTGGAAGAAAAGTTATGATCATCTTAGACGGCTTATTAAAAAGCAGAGACATTACTTACCAACAAAGGTCCGTCTCATCAAAGCTGTAGTTTTTCCAGTAGTCATGTATGGATGTGAGAATTGAACTATAAAGAAAGCTGAGTGCCAAAGAATTGAGGCTTTTGAACTGTGGTGTTGAAGAAGACTCTGGAGAGTCCCTTGAACAGCAAGGAGATCAAACCACTCTATCATAAAGGAAATCAGTCCTGAATATTCACTGGAAGGACTGATGCTGAAGCTGAAACTCCAATACTGTGGCCACCTGATGGGAAGAACTGACTCACTGGGAAAGACCTTGATGCTGGGAAAGAATGAAGACGGGAGGAGAAGGGGACGCCAGAGGATGAGATGGTTGGATGGCATCACCGACTAAATGGACAGAAGTTTCAGCAAGCTCTGGCAGTTGGTGATGGACAGGGAGGCCTGGCATGCTACAGTCCATGGGGTCGCAGAGAGTTGGACACGGCTGAGCGACTGACCTGAACTGAAGCAAAAATGTGCATATGACTGTTCATAACAGAGCAGTGTTATTCATAATAACCATAAAGAGCAAAATAAAGCAAAAGCAAGCAAAGGAAAGGAAATAATAAAGAAGAGAACTCAATGACACTGAAATCAGAAAATCAATTTTTTTAAAAAATCACACAACCCCAGAGCGGGTTCTTTGAAAACTTTAGTACAATTGATAAGGTTCTAGTACAAATCATTTAAAACGACAGAGAAACACAACTTAACCAATATCAAGAATGAAAAAGAGGGTATCACTAGAGACTGTACCGACATTAAAAATATAATAAGGAAGGACTTCCCTAGTGGCCCTGTGGTTAAGAATCTGCCTGCCAATGCAGGGGACATGGGTTCGATCCCTGGTCCAGGAAATTCCCTCATGCTTCAGAGTGACATGCCCATGTGCCACAACTACTGAAGCCCACACACTCTGCAGCCCAGGCTCTGCAACAAGAGAAGCCACCACAATGAAAAGCCTAAAACCAAGAGTAGCCCCCACACTCTGCAACTAGGGAAAGACTGCACGCAGCAATGGAAACCCAGCACAACCAAAACTAACTTTCACTTTCCAATAAAAATGTTAAAAATACCTAAGTACTATTACAAACAACTCTATGCATATAAACCAGACAATTTAGATGAAGTAGACCAATTCCTCAGAAGTCAGACTGCCCAAACTCACCCAAGATGAAACTGATAATATGAACAGTCCTGTAACTATTCAACAAATTGAATTTGTAGTTTAAAATCTCCTGAACAAAGATGTTCAGGCCCGATGCTTTCATTGGTAAAATCTAACAATTTTAAAGGAATACCAATTCTACACAATCTCTTCCAGAAAACAGCAGAGAACTAATCCGAACAAATTCTATGAAGTCCAGATTACTTAATATTCAGTTCAGTTTAGTTGCTCAGTCGTGTCCAACTCTTTGAGACCCCGTGGATTGCAGCAAGCCAGGTATCCCTGTCCATCAGCAACTCCCAGAGTTTACTCAAACTCATGTCCATTGAGTTGCTGATGCCATCCAACCGTCTCATCCTCTGTGGTCCCCATCTCCTCCTGCCCCCCAATCCCTCCCAGCCTCAGAGTCTTTTCCAATGAGTCAACTCTTCGCATGAGGTGGCCAAAGTATTGGAGTTACAGCTTTAGCATCATTCCTTCCAAAGAACACCCAGGACTGATCTCCTTTAGAATGGACTGGTTGCATCTCCTTGCAGTCCAAGGGACTCTCAAGAGTCTTCTCCAACAGCACAGTTCAAAAGCATCAATTCTTTGGCGCTCCAAAAATCAAGACACTGTGGTATTGGTGGTGAAAGAGGCACAAAGATCAACAAGACAGAATAGAGAACCCAAATATAAATCTATACAAGGACAGATAACTGATTTCTGAGGAAGAAGCAAAAGCAGTTCAATGGTGGAAGGATAGATAGCCTTTCCAACAAATGGTGCTTAAGCTAGTGGATATTCACAGGCAAAAAAACGAAACTCACTTGATACAAATCAACTCAAAATTGATCATAGATTTAAATGTGAGACATAAAGCTATAAAACTTCAGAGAATTTGCAGACCCACTGAAGAATTCTTAGAAACGACACCAAAAATGCAGTCCCTAAAAGGAAAAACACTTGGTAAACTGGACAGTGTTAAAATTTAAGACTTCTAGTCTCCTAGACTTTCTTAAAAGGCTGAAAAAGCAAGCTATAGACTAGAATAAACTATTTATAAACTGTATTTCCAACAAAGGATTTGTATCTAGAATCTATAAAGAACTCTCAAAGCTCAAAAGTAAAAAGCAATTCAACTGAAAGTGAACAATAGACATGAACAGACATTTTATCAAAGAAGATACATGAATGGCACATGAAGATGTTCAATACTATTAGTCGTAAGGGAAATGCAAATTGAAATCATGTAAGGTATCAATCACATCATCTGAGAAAAGCTGAATAAAACATAGTGAAAATACCAAACGGCGGTAAGAATGCTGAGAACATATGTCTCTCGTACACTGCTGGTAGAATGTAAAATGGTAGAACTTCTATGGAAAATAGCTGAGTAGTTTCTTAAAAATTCAAATACATGCTTATCCTGCAACCCAGCAATCACACTCCTGGGCATTTATTTACATGAAAGGAAAATTTATGTTTGCACAGAAACCTGTACATGAATGTTCAGAGCAGCTTTATTTGCAATAGCAAAAAGCTGGAAACAACTCAGTATCCTTCAGTGGATGATTAAACAAACTGCAAAACATCTCTGTAACGGAATACTACTCAGCAATTAAAAACAGTCACTACTGGTACATGAAGCAACTTGGATGGGTCTCAAGGTATTATGCTAAACGAAAAAAGTCAATCTCAAAAGATTATACACTGTATGAATCTATTTATACAACATTCTTGACAAAATTAGAGGGACAGAGAACAAATTAGTGGTTGCCTGGGAACAGGAAAGAGTGGTAGGGAGAAAGGAAGCACAAGAAAGATGTGGTGATAAAAACAGTTCTGTATCGTTTTGGTGTTTTGTTTTCTTTTTGCCACGCTGGGCGTCTTGTGGGATCTCAGTTCCCCAACCAGGGATCTGAACTCGTGCCCCCTGCAGTGGAAGCACAGAATCCTAACCACTGGACTGCCAGGGAACTTCCACAGTATCTTAACCAAAGTGATGGCTACATGAACTTATACATGTGATACAAATGCAAAGACAATAAAAATACATGGACATGTGCATATACAGACACAAAAATGAGTACATGTAAAAACGGGTGAAATATGATAAAGGGCTAAAGCGTATACCTATGATAACTTTCCTTTTTTTTTTTTTTTTTTTAAGATCACCTGTGCCTTTAAAACTTTTTATTTATTTATTTGGCTGTGCTGGGTCTTCACTGCTGACTGCAGGCTTTCTCTAGCTGCAGTGAGTGGGGGCTACTCTCTAGTTGCGGTGTGCGGGCTTCTCATCGCAGCGGCTTCTCTTGTGGCAGAACACAGACTCTAGGGAATAGAGGCTTCAGTAGTTATGGTACCTGGGCTTAGGTGTCCCGAAGCATGTGGGATCTTCCTGGATCAGGGATCAAACTGGTGCCCCCAGTATCAAACTGGCAGGAGGATTCTTAACCACTTGACCACTAGGGAAGTCCAAGGTCCCAGTTTTGATACTAATGGCTACATAAGAGAGCAAGACACAGTTCCCCAGCCCCCCGCCCCCAGTGAAACTAGCTACAGTATATAGAATTTCTACCCGCCTTTCATTTCCTGAGCTGCTGCTGTTGCTAAGTTGCTTCAGTCGTGTCCGACCCTGTGCGACCCCCATAGATGGCAGCTCACCAGACTCCCCTGTCCCTGGGATTCTCCAGGCAAGAACACTGGAGTGGGTTGCCATTTCCTTCTCCAATGCATGAAAGTGAAAAGTGAAAGTGAAGTCGCTCAGTCGTGTCTGACTCTTAGCCAGCCCATGGCCTGCAGCCTACCAGGCTCCTCCATCCATGGGATTTTCCAGGCAAGAGTACTGGAGTGGGTTGCCATTGCCTTCTCCCTGTGAGTCTATAACTATTTTAAAGTTTAGGGAGTCCCTGGTGGTCCAGTGGTTAAGAATCCACCTTGTAATGCAAGGGACACCAGTTCAATCCCTGGTCTGGGAAGATCCCACATGCCACAGGGCAACTGAGCCAGTGGGCCACAACTAGTGAGCCCGAGCTCTGGAGCCTGCAAGTTGCAACTATTAAGCCCACGCTCCATGACTACTGAAGCCATGGCACTTTCGAGCCTGTGCCCTGGAACAAGAGCAGCCCCTGCAACGGAGAAGCTCTTAAACCACAACTAGAGAAAGACTGTGCACAGCAACAAAGACCCAGTGCCACAAAAAAAAAAAAAAAAAAAAAAAAAAAATCAAAGCTTAAAAATGCATTATATTCACATGCTGATGTATGTATAGACTTCACACATACAAGCATATGTATGCCCTAAGTAAGTCTCAAACTTGCTTAGTCCTCAACTACACAATACCAACTATTCTGATATTGATATGTTACCATGTTAGTAAAACCTGCATTTGTGAGCCCCATCATGAATTATAAAACTGACTTGAATCACCATTTTGTGCTGTTTGCACTGAGTATAAGGCTTTAAGTGTACGCTTCTGTCACTCACTAGCTGTAAGTCTCTTGTGCTGTGGCTCAGCTAGCATTGATGGACACTCACTACAGGCTGGGCAGCGCTGTAAGTGCTTCACACACCTAACTTAATCTTCTCAACAATCCCATAAGGCAGGTACTATCATTAGTCATACCATTTGAAAATAAATGTGAAGAAAAGAAGACACAGAAAGCTAAGTAGCTTGCCGAAGATCACATAGCTACAAAGACAGTCCCAAGAGTTAAACCTTGGCATTCTTGTCCAGAGCCCTTGAGCTTATTAACCAGTTTGTTCTCTGTAACCTCTCTAAATTTCAGCTTTTCCTCTATAAAATGGTGTTAATATATATAGAAGTATTAAGGAGATCAAACCAGTCCAGTCAATCCTAAAGGGAATCAACCCTGAATATTCACTGCAAGGACTGATGCTGAAGCTCCAATACTTTGGCCACCTGATGTGAAGAGCCGACTCACTAGAAAAGACCCTGATGCTGGGAAAGACTGAGGGCAGGAGGAGAAGGAGATGACAGAGGATGAGATGACTGGATGGCATCACAGACTCAATGGAGATGAGTTTGAGCCAATTCCGGGAGATGGTGAAGGACAGGGAAGCCTGGCATGCTGCAGTCCATGGGGTTGCAAAGAGTCGGACACAACTTAGCGACCAAACAACAACAACATATACAAAGAAGAATATATAAAATAGGATACAGCTCCTAGTAAATGACAGCTTAAAAACAGATTAGGAACGAGTTACAAATTAATAAAGCTGCAGAAGGCCTATTTGATGGGCACCAGGAACCCTGCTCAATTCCCTGTGCTCAACTACCGAGTGAAAAAGTCAATTGTCAACTGGAATGGTGTTTTTAAAAAGCAAAATAAAACATGCATTAAAATCTAAATCACAATTCTGGGTGAAAGACACCAGACATAAAAAAGTAGATGCTATATGTACATTCATATAAAACTCTAGAAAATGAACACACTCATCCACAGTGACAGAAAGCAGATCAGTGGTTGCTTCCTCGGGGAGTCAACTCAGAGGGGTGGACTACAACGGGCACAGGGAAGCTTTTGCAGCGTAGTAGTGTTAGTTGCCTGGAGAATCCCAGGGACGGGGAAGCCTGGTGGGCTGCCGCCCATGGGGTCGCAGAGTCGGACATGACTGAAGCGACCTAGCAGCAGCAGTGTTAGTCGCTCAGTTGTGTTGGACTCTGTGTGACCCCACGGACTGTGGCCCACCAGGCTCCTCTGTCCGTGGGATTCTCCACGCAACAATACTGGAGTGGATTGCCATTCCCTTCTCCAGAGGATCTTCCCAATCCAGGAATCGAACCTGGGTCTCCTGCATTGCAGGCAGATTCTTTAGTGTCTGAGCCACAGGGAAGATCCCTAGGAAGCTTTCGAGGTGATGGAAATGTATGATATCTTGATAGTGATGATGGTGTCACAGATACATACTTCTGTCAAAACTCAAGCTGAACGCTGTTCAATGGGTACAGTTAACTGTATACAAATCATACCTCAACAGAATTATGTCAAAACAAAAAACATTAATATTTTTCAAATAAGCAAACTGCCCTGATTATAACTCTTAACAAATTTTAACTTCATCAAAGTAAAAATTAAATGTTAGCCAGCATACTGCCAAGTTGAGAATATATATAAGGAACACAGACTATCAAAGCTCTATAAAGGAGGAAAAAAGAATCTTCAGCTGATAAAGTTTTTAGAAGAGTCTTACTGAGTACTCCCCTAAGCAGCAGCACTTTTCTTCACTAAATTGAGACCAGGGTATATGAAGTTTACAAACTGAAAAATAACTTTCTAATATTAAATTTCTGGTTTCTTCAACAAAGGTGCAAGACAGGGAACCTTCTATTTTTTGTTCAAGTTCAAATCAACCAAGCCTTTGTGCTCCTATTCTCTTTCTTCTTTGAAATTTCCATTCCAAGCTTAGCAAGGAGTGTGAAAGGGGAACAGAGTCAAAGGCCAAAATTTGACTCGTGAGATTCAGAATTCCAATCTCTGTCACTCTACAAAGGGTCTGAGAACCACAGAAACTGTATCCTACTGGGTTTGGGAATATTATGACTAAATTTACTAAATGCGAAACCAAATGTGGAATGGCCTTGAAAATTCAAAAATGGTATTCATTCTATTTTAGATCCAAATTAGAGTAAGAAATTATTTTAAACAATTTTTTAGAATAATTTTAAGTGACGTAAAATAAGACCTTTGAAAACGTTTTTGTAAGAAAAAAATTCTAAAGAGATGAGGTCTAAAACTTTAAGAATTACTTTATATAGACTATATAAAAAATTCTACGTTTGTAAAATACCTCTAGTCCCATAGATTTGCTTTTCTTTTACAAATGTATTTTGTTAATGTCTTATGACAGCATATTAAATACTTTCCAATATTAGTTCAGTGACCTAGTTTGCAGAAACATGACTTTATCACAGGAGTATATTTATCTTAAGTCAAAGGGGAGCTCCTGCAGCAGCCCATAAAATCTGACTTTGCTTCAGGAAGTACTTTTAACATTTCAAGTATCATGAATGGTTGTGAATTATAGTCTGACTCAAAAGATAAAACTTTACAAACCAAATTCATCACAATTAATACTTTAAAATAAGCATTTTAAGGCATTCTTTTAAAGTGATCTAAAATGCAAGATAATCAATTAAAATTTTAAAAGCTTATTTCTTCTTAAAGTCAGAAATCACTAAATGCAATTAATTCTCCACTACTTGTGTATTTTCCACACTTTTCGATTTAGAAGTTTCCTAATTCCTGGCTGGTTTCCCTATCACACAATAGGCTCTTCAATCCATTTCACCAGGCTGTTGTTTGCTTAGGGAAAACCACCGTAATAATACTAACCCAAATAGAAGATAATAAGTCAGTCTGCTGGGTCATGCACGTATCCTAAAAATATAAGCCATGAGCTTAAAGAATAAATACAATCAAACAAATTTCATTTCCTCAAATGCCTATCCACAAAATGTTAATCATGGGTACAAAGGGGTATTAAATTACAGTATCCTCTTAAAAACAAAACAACAGAAAACTCTGTCTTTCAAGGTCAAGTCAAACATCATCTGCAACTGATCCTTTCCACACATGATCCTTTTCTCTTTGAATCCTCGCAGCACTATATGCCTATTTATGGCATTTACCAAGTTCTTCCTTAAGTTTCAGTCATTCAGATAAAAACATATTTAATAAAAGTTACTAAGTCTTAGACACTGCAACTGGGAGCTAGACAAAAAAGGACAGCTGGGATTTTTAAAAATAAAGTTTCTGTACTAATTTTACTATTTTAAAAATACAATGTGTTTCTTACAAAAAAACCAGAAAACACAAACAGTAAATGAAAACCACAGAAAACACAATAAACTGTGCTAATGCAAGAACAATCACTGTTGGTCTTGACAAAAATCTTTCCAGATCACTTACACTACATGAACATGAATACACTTCTTTTCTTCAACAAAAACAGGATGATACCATATATAGTATTTTATGATCTCTTCCTATTTATTTCCTATTAATTAATGTATCAGATTTGGCTTCCATGGTGGCTCAGTAGTAAAGAATCCACCTGCCAAGCAGGAGACTCTGGTTCAATCCCTGGGTCACAGAGAGTCCCTGGAGGAGGAAATGGCAAAGCCACTCCCGTGTTCTTGCCTGGGAAATCCCACTGACAGAGAAGCCTGGAGGGATCCATCAAGTATAACCATTAGAATTTGACAGGCAAAGATGGAGATGAGATGATTATTTAGGCAGAAAGAGAATGAGAGGTCTAGAGATAACAAAGCAGGTTTGTTTTAGTCCTTTACTTTACTATACTACTTACAAGTGTAAACACATACTGTCGAAAGCTTCAAGTCACTTTGACCTCTCCCCGCTCCAAAAAAAAAAAGGGGGGGCCCAAGTAAAACACTGGTGTTCACAGAAAAGTGGTATCTCTGGTACTCCTGTCAGGGCTACCATTACTAACCCCAACAAACCCACAGCTACTTACAATTCCAGGAGATCATGTGCTTGGGTACAGCTCTACAACCTCTACACAACTACCACCACCTCTTCTGGAATTCACAGTTTATGAAGTTCATTAACTCACTCAAACATTTACTTAGCAGTTACCTATGACTGGTTCCAAATACGAAAAGGAGTATGTCAAGGCTGTATATTGTCACCCTGTTTAGTTAACTTATATGCAGAGTACATCATGAGAAACACTGGACTGGAAACACAAGCTGGAATCAAGATTGCCGGGAGAAATATCAATAACCTCAGATATGCAGATGACACCACCCTTATGGCAGAAAGTGAAGAGGAACTCAAAAGCCTCTTGATGAGAGTGAAAGAGGAGAGTGAAAAAGTTGGCTTAAAGCTCAACATTCAGAAAACGAAGGTCATGGCATCCGGTCCCAACACTTCATGGGAAATAGATGGGGAAACAGTGTCAGACTTCATTTTTCTGGGCTCCAAAATCACTGCAGATGATGACTGCAGCCATGAAATTAAAAGACACTTACTCCTTGGAAGGAAAGTTATGACCAACCTAGATAGCATATTCAAAAGCAAAGACATTACTTTACCAACAAAGGTTCATCCAGTCAAGGCTATGGTTTTTCCTGTGGTCATGTATGGATGTGAGAGTCGGACTGCGAAGAAAGCTGAGCGCTGAAGAATTGATGCTTTTGAACTGTGGTGTTGGAGAAGATTCTTCAGAGTCCCTTGGACTACAAGGAGATCCAACCAGTCCATTCTAAAGGAGATCAGCCCTGGGATTTCATTTTTTTTTTTTTTTTTTTTTAAGCACAGGAAGAGTTTTTTTTTTTTTAATTCCAAAAATCATTTACTTTGTTGCAAGTATAGGAGTCAATGCACATTTTGCCATTTAAGAGGAAAGAATGTGTGGATATCTGAGGGAACATATTTGTGGCTTGTTTCCATGATAGTTCAGAGCTCCCTATCCTGCCTGCCTAAAAGAGATCAGCCCTGAGATTTCTTTGGAAGGAATGATGCTAAAGCTGAAACTCCAGTACTTTGGCCACCTCATGCGAAGAGTTGACTCATTGGAAAAGACTCTGATGCTGGGAGGGATTGGGGCAGGAGGAGAAGGGGATGACAGAGGATGAGATGGCTGGATGGCATCACTGATTCGATGGACATGAGTCTGAGTGAACTCCGGGAGTTGGTGATGGACAGGGAGGCCTGGTGTGCTGCGATTCATGGGGTCGCAAAAAGTCGCACACGACTGAGCGACTGATCTGATCTGATCTGATCTGATTGATGTGTTAGGTACTATGTTACCTGCTGGCCCTACAAAGATGAATAAGGACCTCAATAGCAAGTTCTGCTTTCAAAAGCAAATGTCCTGCAGTAGGACCTGAACTAAAAAATGAGGACGAGTTCGTACCCAATACAATGGCTATTATTCCAAAACAAAAACCCAGAAAATAACTAGTGTTGGTGAGGATACAGAGATACTGGAACCCTTGTGCATCGCTAGCAAAAATGTAGAATGGAGCAGCTGCTATACAAAACAGTTCGGAGGGTCCTCACAAAATTAAACAGAATTATCATGCTATCCTAAAATTTCACTTCTGAGAATAACCAAAAAAAATTTAAAGCAATGTCTGGAACAAATATTTATACATCTGTGTTCACAGCAGCTATATTCGTAATAGCCAAAAAGTGGAAGGAACTCAAGTGTCTGATGCATGAATGATTAAACTAAACGTTGGGCATAAATATGCAATGAAATATTATTCAGTCTTAAAAAGGAAGGAAATTCTGACACTTGTTACGACGTGCATGAATCTTGAGGACACTGGACAAAGTGAAATAAGCCAATCACAAAAGGACAAATATTTTATGATTTCACTTAGATGAGGTACTGGAGTAGTCAAATTCAGAGAGAAAGAAAAAAAGTAGAATGGTGGTTGCCAAAGGTTGAGGGGAGGGGAGAACAGGGAATTAGTGTTTAATAGGTACAGTGTTTCAGTTTCAGAAGCTGAAAAAGTAAAGGATAGTGGTAATGACATACCAAGGTGACTGTACTTAATGCCACTGAACTGCACACTTAAAGATGACTGGAATGGGGGAATTCCTTGGTGGTTTCACGGTTAGGACTCTGAACTTTCACTGCCGGGGACTGGGTTGAATCCCTGGCTGAGGAATTAAGATCCTACAAACTGTATGGCATGCCAAAAAACAAACAAGAAAAGATTCAAATGGTAAATTTTATGTTATATATATTTTGTGTACATGCATGCTAAGTCACTTCAGTCATGTCCAACTCTTTGCAACACTATGGATTGTGGCCTGTCACACTCCACTGTCCATTGGATTCTCCAGGCAAGAATACTGGATTGGGAAGCCATGCCCTCCCTCGAGGGGATCTCCCCGACCCTAGGCTCGAACCCACATCTCCTGCATTGGCAGGCAGTTGCTTTACCACTAGTGCAACATGTATATTTTGCCACAATTAAAAAAAAATTCTGAGGAATATTATCTATAAGTGCTACTATGAAATAGCCAGGATATATTGTTAAGTAAAAAAAAAACAAGGTAGAGAAAACAAACAGTATGACACTATACCAAAAGAGCGTGGAAGAATATATAGCTATACACAGATATTATATAGACATTTTCTACAATTACTATAACTTTTAATGGAAGGATAAACAAAAAGCTTTAAAAAAAACCAACTACCCCCAAGGGAAGGAAAGAATAAGGTTAGGATTCAGCTGGTAAAGAATCCAGCTGCAGACTCGGGTTCAATTCCTGGGTCGGGAAGATCCCTTGGAGAAAGGATAGGCTATCCACTCCAGTATTCATGGCCTTCCCTGGTGGCTCAGATGGTAAATAATTTGCCTGAAATTCGGGAGACCTGAGTTCAATCCCTGGGTTGGGAAGATCCCCTGAAGGAGGGCATGACTACCCACTCCAGTATTCTTGCCTGCAGAATCCCCACGGACACAGGAGCCTAACAGGCTCCAGTCCAGTGGGTCTCAAAGAGTCAGACACAAATGAGTGACTAGGCACAAACACAGTCCAGAAACTAGACTCCTCTCAATGTACCTTGTCATAGATCTCAAGTTTTTAAACATGATTATAAAATAAATTTAAACAAAAAAAATTTTTAAGTCGTTCCTCAAAATCAAAATGAAAAACAAACCTACACTGTATATTGAGTTAAACCAAACAGAGGAGTGCTTAACTCTGAAACACAGCAATCTGACTGCACATCCTTGGTGAAATGCATCCTAAGGACATAAGAAATACAAAGAAACCTTACAGTGCTTTCAGTAATGATACTGATATTATGCTGAAATTAGGTCATGTCTGTATATCATAAGGTTTCGGTATGAGAAGAAACAAAAATTCTAAAATTTTAAATAAAAACTCTCCAATAATATTTCATTACAAGTTATCAGTATAAACTCATGCTGAACTTTCTTTTTTTAAAAAAGTATTTCCTAGCTCCATCTTTGAAGAGACCTATAAATTCCTAACCTAGGATCAATAAGCATAGCACCCAGAGAGCAGTCTGTAAACGTCCGTGACAATTCCTTCCAACTCAAAGGAACCAGCGCTCACAAAAGAAACTGATAATTCAAGTTCTGAGGCAGAATTTTACGAAATGAGGTTGGATCATACCAGAAAGCAAGGAAGCAATCAGAAACCACTAGGGTAGTATCAAAAACACTTAGGAGCTATCTTGAAGAGGTGCTCACTGCCAAAAGCAGAACAGACTGAGCCACAACAAAATAATAACGGCAATGGACTGAAACCCATAAAATATGATAAAAATCCATGACTTCATAATGATACTTGAAAGGAGAATGATGATATTTGAAAGGAGAAAGATCTCATTAGTCACTTTTGAAAGATTCTTATGAATCAATTTATTATCCTAAAAACTAACAAAGGAGAACAGCTGCATATTTACTGTCTTTTTTTATATAAACTGAACACAAGAGTAACTCAACAGTCCAATAATCAAAATGAGGAAGTTTCTGTTTATAAAGTATTCTAGCTGAGAAACGAAGAATGACAGAGTATCACCATTTTACAAACCCCTAATAAAATTCTAGACCTAGGGAAAGATCGACGGCTGCTAAAATTATACAGAGTAACAAGCAGCTATTACAGGGCCTTGGAACTATTCTTTCAAAACAAAAACAGACAGAGGAACATGGTCAAAAGCATCACAGGGATGCAAACAGCAAAATGAAGTCTGAGACAATCTGCAGGGCAAGTGTGTTACGAGAAAAAAGGAAGATGGGAAACGGAAGGAGAAACTATAAATTAAGAGGCATATCAGTTCAGTTCAGTAGCTCAGTCATGTCCAACTCTTCGTGATCCCATGCACCGCAGCACGCCAGGCCTCGCTGCCCATCACCAACTCCCAGAGTCTACCCAAATCCATGTCGATCGAGTCAATGATGTCATCCAACCATCTCATCCTTTGCCGTCCCCTTCTCCTCCTGCCCTCAATCTGTCCCAGCACCAGGGTCTTTTCCAATGAGTCAGCTCTTCGCATCAGGTGGCCAAAGTATTGGAGTTTCAACTTCGACATCAGTCCGTCCAATCAACACCTAGGACTGATCTCCGTTAGAATGGACTGGTTGCATCTCCTTGCAGTCCAAGCGACTCTCAAGAGTCTTCTCCAACACCACAGTTCAAAAGCATCAATTCTTCAGCACTCAGCTTTCTTTATAGGCCAACTCTCACATCTATACATGACCACTGGAAAAACCATAGCCTTCACTAGATGGACCTTTGTTAGCAAAGTAATGTCTCTGCTTTTTAATATGCTGTCTAGGTTGGTCATAACTTTCCTTCCAAGGAGTAAGCATCTTTTAATTTCATGGCAGCAATCACTATCTGTAGTGATTCTGGAGCCCCCAAAAATAAAGTCAGCCACTGTTTCCACTCTGTCCCCATCTCTCTGCCATGAAGTGATGGGACCGGATGCCATGATCTTCGTTTTCTACATGTTGACCTTTAAGCCAACTTTTGCACTCTCCTCTTTCACGTTCATCAAGAGGCTCTTTAATTCTTCTTCACGTTCTGCCATAAGGGTGGTGTCATCTGCATATCTGAGGTTATTGATATTTCTCCCGGCAATCTTGATTGCAGCTTGTGCTTCTTCCAGCCCAGCGTTTCTCATGATGTACTCTGCATAGAAGTTAAATAAGCAGGGTAACAATATACAGCCTTGACATACTCCTTTTCCTATTTGGAACCAGTCTGTTGTTCCATGTCTAGTTCTTCCTGACCTGCATACAGGTTTCTCAAGCGGCAGGTGAGGTGGTCTGGTATTCCCATCCCTTTCAGAATTTTCCACAGTTTATTGTGATCCACACAGCCAAAGGCTTTAGCATAGTCAATAAAGCAGAAATAGATGTTTTTCTGGAACTGTCTTGCATTTTCCATGATCCAGCGGATGTTGGCCATTTGATCTCTGGTTCTTCTGCCTTGTCTAAAACCAGCTTGAACATCTGGAAGTTCTCTTTCCACGTATTGCTGAAGCCTGGCTTGGAGAATTTTAAGCATTACTTAATTGCCAACATCCGCTGGATCATGGAAAAAGCAAGACAGTTCCAGAAAAACATCTATTTCTGCTTTATTGACGATGCCAACGCCTTTGACTGTGTCGACCACAATAAACTGTGGAAAATTCTCAAAGAGATGGGAATACCAGACCACCTGACCTGCCTCTTGAGAAATCTGTATGCAGGTCAGGAAGCAACAGTTAGAACTGGACATGGAACAACAGACTGGTTCCAAATAGGAAAAGGAGTACGTCAAGGCTGTATATTGTCACCCTGCTTATTTAACTTCTATGCAGAGTACATCATGAGAATCGTTGGGCTGGAAGAAGTACAAGCTGCAATCAAGATTGCCGGGAGAAATAGCAATAACCTCAGATATGCAGATGACACCACCCTTATGGCAGAAAAGTGAAGAAGAACTAAAAAGCCTCTTGATGAAAGTAAAAGAGGAGAGTGAAAAAGTTGGCTTAAAGCTCAACATTCGGAAAACGAAGATCATGGCATCCGGTCCCATCACTTCATGGCAGAGAGATGGGGACATGGTGGAAACAGTGTCAGACTTTATTTTTCTGGGCTCCAAAATCACTGCAGATGGTGACTGCAGCCATGAAATTAAAAAACGCTTACTCCGTGGAAGGAAAGTTATGACTAACCTAGATAGCATATTCAAAAGCAGAAATATTACTTTGCCAACAAAGGTCCGTCTATTCAAGGTCATGGTTTTCCCAGTGGTCATGTATGGATGTGAGAGTTGGACTGTGAAGAAAGCTGAGCGCTGAAGAATTGAAGCTTTTGAACTGTGGTGTTGGAGAAGACTCTTGAGAGTCCCTTGGACTGCAAGGAGATGCACCCAGCCCATCCTAAAGGAGATCAGTCCCGGGTGTTCAATGGAGGGACTGATGCTGAAGCTGAAACTCCAATATTTTGGCCACCTCATGCGAAGAGTTGACTCATTGGAAAAGACTCTGATGCTGGGAGGGATTGGGGGCTGGAGGGGAAGGGGACGACAGAGGATGAGATGGCTGGATGGCATCACCGACTCGATGAACATGAGTTTGAGTGAACTCTGGGAGTTGGTGATGGACAGAGAGGCCTGGCGTGCTGCGATTCATGGGGTTGCAGAGTCGGATGCGACTGAGTGACTGAACTGAACTGAACTGAACTGGAGTGTGAGATGAGTGCAATTGTGCGGTAGTTTGAGCATTCTTTGCCTTTGTCTTTCTTTGGGATTGGAATGAAAACTGACCTTTTCTGGTCCTGTGGCCACTGCTGAGAGTTCCATATTTGCTGGCATATCGAGTGCTGCACTTTCACAGCGTCAACTTTTAGGATTTGAAATAGCTCAACTGGAATTCCATCACCTCCACTAGCTTTGTTCGTAGTGATGCTTCCGAAGGCCCACTTGACTTGACATTCCAGGATGCCTGGCTCTAGGTGAGTGATCACACCATCGTGATTACCTGGGTCGTGAAGATCTTTTTTGGACAGTTCTGTGTATTCTTGCCACCTCTTAGTATCCTCTGCTTCTGTTAGGTCCCTACTATTTCTGTCCTTTATTGAGCCCATCTTTGCATGAAATGTTCCCTTGGTATCTCTAATTTTCTTGAAGAGATCGCTCGTCTTTCCCATTCTATTGTTTTCCTCTATCTCTTTGCACTGATCGCTGAGGAAGGCTTTCTGATCTCTCTTTGCTATTGTTTGGAACTCTGCATTCAAATGAGGATATCTGTCCTTTACTCCTTTGCTTTTCCTTCCCATCTTTTCACAGCTATTTGTAAGGCCTCCTCAGACAGCCATTTTGCTTTTTTGCATTTCTTTTTCTTGGGGATGGTCTTGATTCCTGTCTCCTGTACAACGTCAATTGTACGTTGGAGACAACTGTACTGTACCGTGTACTTGGCAATTGAGACAGTTCAAAATGGTGTGCCAAACTCAGGAATGAGCAATCTTGTTTCTATCAAAAGCCACAATACTCGGGGAAAAGACAGACATCAAGTTAAGAACTTCAGAAAAATTTAATGTGTGTGTTTGTGTATAAATGCACGTTTTGTAAAGAGAAATAAACATACTAACATACTAACAAGGATCTTTTCTCCAATTTAATAAATGGACATTTACCCCATTTATTTGAACATGTTCCAATTTCAATCGAAGTACTGAGGAGGAATTCTCTATACCCAATGAAAGAACACCCAACTTGTTGATTGTGAACAATAATAAGCAAATTTGAAATAACCCAAATTCTGCAATTTCTCTCCTGGCATCCTTAGCTCAATACCATGTATTATTTCATTCGAAGCACTCATTTTGATTTCACCAAACATCAGTACAGGAATGAACCCAAGGCAGGCTTGAAGCCTGGGTCTGCTGAAAGATGCTTTACCTAGGAAATGTCTTTCGACTCATCCAGTCCCACAAAGAACACTCAAGAATGTGCTGGGGTTACCTGCTCCAATTATTTGCTCCCACTAAAAGCTGGCAAGCTGATCCAAAGTTCCTGGATCAGAGACAGGACGGTGTCATCAGCAGACAAGTCCTTGTAAGGACCTAAGAATCCTTACTTCTATTTGCAAGTGTGCTGTGTTGATTGCTGAATTTCCATATCCTTTGCTATTACAGAAACTTTACACTCTCAGACTGTCAGGAGACTCTGTCAGTGGCATCACTGGCCTGATATGACAACCAAGCCAACTATCCCCGACATCACTTCATATCACCAGAGCTTTCTCTTACACATCTAGGTGCTCTCCCTAGAATGAGTGAAATTCAAAAAGATGCAGTCTCACTGCCAGCAAAATGTCTAGCCTATATGGGCATGTTTGAAGAGAGGACAGAGACAGCTCACCATGCCACCACCATTATGAAAGCCCCAGGAGCCCACAATGAGAGATGCAAATTCATATGAAACAAATACATCGTCTTTCTAGTACTTTCTCTCTAGGGTCACTTAGAAATGAAATCTGGAATAGAATGAACACTTCTGGACCATCTATTCTGCATCATGCATTGTGCTAGCTGCTTAAATCTCTCACTTAATCCTAATAGCCATTCAAAGTATTTTTGTTATTAGTGCCTTTTCACAAATGATTTTCACAAAGATGTTGAAGTGAAGTGAAGTGACTCAGTCGTGTCTGACTCTTTGCGACCCCATGGACTGTAGCCTACCAGGCTCCTCCGTCCATGGGCTTTTCCAGGCAAGAGGACTGGAGTGGGTTTCCTTCTCCAGATCACAGAGATGTTAGGTGACTTAATTTCAAAGCCAGAGGGATGGTATGGGGAGGGAGGAGGGTTCAGGATGGGGAACACATGTATACCTGTGGCGGATTCATTTTGATATTTGGCAAAACTAATACAATTATGTACAGTTTAAAAATAAAATAAAATTTAAAAAAAAAAAATAAACTAAAAAAAAAAGTTCAAAGTCTGAAAGCTACTACGTGAAAGAGGCAAAAGTTAAACCCAAATCAGTATATAAATCTTTATGACTTCTTTCTTACAACTCTATTTGCTTTCCAAAGGGATTATACTGACTTAAAATGATACCAGAACCAAAGATAGTCCTCCTGCATTTTTTTGGTGAGAGAACTGGGTAGTTTTAACACCCAACAGGGACTACCATGCAAGGAACCAAATTCCTATATTAAACCAATACCCACAGTCTATACCAAATCTCTCCTTACCAGTTAGACTGTGTGTAGTCAGTGGAAGAGCAGAAATATTTTATTCAACCTCTACAATATTTTCAAGTATTTGGACTATACAAGTTGCCCTCTATGTTTCAAAATCTATCAATAATCATCTTTCTACAAAATTTCCCAGATTTATGCTAGTTTACTTGGAAGTATTAAATCTTTGAATTTTACAATAAAATGAAGATTCCAAAACAAGTAGTATTCGATTTGCTGAAAGCACTGTAACAAAGGATTAAAGACTAAAATTAAGACAACAACAACAACAACTTTAAATTCTAGGTACTATGTAGCTACATTAATATTAGAATATGAGAAAACGGTAAAAGCTATCACTTTCACAGAACTTACTCCAAAAGTACTGTGCCAAATACTTTATAAATGCTTCATTTTGTATAAACGTTTCATTTTGTAGCTTCCAAAGTGTTAACTCTATTTTACAAGCAAAGTGACAATGGTAAGAAAGCCCAAGTAACTTGACCAAAGTAATACAGATAGAAAGTGGTAGCTGCTGCTGCAGTTTATACACTTCCAAAGCTTTTACCTCTTGTCGTCACAGTTTACTGCCCCCTAATTCCTATCTGGTAAACATACGTTTGTCCACAATTCTAAAACCACTGTTGAAACACATACAAAATTATTTAAACCTATTATTAACTGTATCCACTAATTTGTCATAGCTTCTAAAGTAAGATAATTAAAAAGTGCCTAAAGATGGTAACAACAACCCTGTATGCGAGACAGCAAAAGAGACACAGATGTATAGAACAGTTTTTTGGACTCTGTGGGAGAGGGAGGCGGGGATGATTTGGGAAAATGGCATGAAAACATGCATAATATCATATAAGAAACGAATCGCCAGTCCGGGTTCGATGCGGGATACAGGAAGCTTGGGGCTGGTGCACTGGGATGACCCAGAGGGATGGTATGGGAAGGCAGGTGGGAGGGGGCTTCAGGATGGGGAACACGTGTATACCCGTGATGGATGCATGTTGATGTATGGCAAAACCAATACAATATTGTAAAGTAACAAAAAATAATAATAATAAAAATAAATAAATAAATAAAAGTGCCTAAAGAATTATCATTAGAAAAATTCAAGTAAGGCAACCGATTTTCAGGACGTATTGAGAGGTCAACAACAGATAATTCACACAACAAAACCTCTATCACTGCTTGGGAGTTACTGTTCTTAAATTGATGTAAAGATAGTAAGACCAGGATACCATCTTAAGTATTTAAGACAATGTAAATACTGTAAACCCACCAGCCTAAAGGCTGAACCAAAGCACCCATTGTCAAAATCATGTTACCTTCAATATTTACTAAGTGAATTATGAATAGTATTATTATAGTCTGCTCCTTAAAGTCTTATTATCAAATAACAGAAAAGATGTAACCATAACTTGGACAATTTAAACTTCTGAAAAGCTATTACTTCCCCAGTTCCAATGTTTCAAAGTTCTTCATAAAAGAATAATATCTGAAAACTAAGATAAGTAACATCCCCCAAACATGAAATCTTCAATCTATCAGAGTCTGAGCGTAAATACATAACTTTTTAATGTACAAGATGCAGTTAAAAATAACATGTTAGTTGTTCCTGTTGTTTATCAAACACATTCATTAGACTGATTAAAAGGGCAATACAAGAATAATTTTCTACAATATGCCAAATAATAGATGAAGTCTTACCTCCATTGCTGAAACTACCATCTGTTGGTCATAGTGATTCAGAAGATTGGGCATGAAGGCAGTGTTATAAGGCAAATCCTGGCACACCCTCAAGGTAATAGGCTCAAAGAAAATAAACTGTGCCTACCTGTATGGCCCACAAACATAGTCAAGGGCCACAGTTAAAAGATGATCCAACTCATAGCCACGCTTTCTCGATTGAATGGGATTCGGATGATCAGGCCTACTCAAGATGTATTTTAGATCTTTGTACACCTACAGGTCTCAGCTTGAAAGTACTTCTTCTATCTTACTGTTAAGTTCTTCAAACAGAATTACTCTGCACCGTCAGAGGTTTGTTAGCTTGGTCTCACAAAAGGCATTTGGTTTTGGTTTCACAATATGGGAAAATGACATCATCTTGCCTCTTCTTTTCATTTTCTTACATCGGGTACCATGTGGCCAACGTGTCAAGTTGATCAACCACATTCCCAAACAACAGATTCCATCTTAGGAGAAGAGCTATTTCTTCCTTTGACTGAAATATCTGAAAAATAATTGAAAAAAAAATGGGTGAAATTAGCAATTTCCTCTTAAAATATTACAAGCTTGATATTAAAACTTTGATTAGCTCAGTAAAGTTGCGGGATACAAAATCACTATACAAAAATCAGTTGCGTTTCTACACACTAACAATCAGCTACTAGAAAGAGAAATTTTAAAATACTGCCTTTGGGACTTTCTGGTGGTCCAGTGATTAAAACTGCACACATCCACTGATGAGCTCCAGTGCACTCCCTGGTGGAGAACTAAAATTCCAAGCGCCAGGCCTGTGGCTAACAACAACAACAACGATCACAAACTTTGACTGCCTTACAGATAAAATACATGGATATTTCAGAAAAGATACGACAGTTTCTCTACCTTCTCATTCTTGCTATAGATATACAAGAGAATCCATAAACAGCATTTAAAGGAAAGCACTATTTCCTCCCTCAGTTGTTTATATAACATATAGTTTAATTTCCCATCTACAGTGGTAGTTTTTCATTTGTCACAAGACATAATTGATCCATTTTGAAAACCTTGCATGCTGCTGTCCTAAATTTTATTTAAATATCTGCCACACTTAATAACAAGTTATTTAAATGTTATTATATACATTTTAATCATTACATGATTCAGCAGATGGTATCTGTGAAAGGTGTAAACTCTAAAGATATGGATTGAAGCCTCTTTCCAACTATGTGAATCACTTAACTTCTCTGAGCTCAGAATTTTCCTTTCTAAAAACTGCACCTCCCTGTCAAAGATGTATGAGTGAATTTTAAAATAATGCCCTCTATAAAAGGTAAAGCAACATCAAACTTTAGGTAGTTTTATTACTGAATGACAGCAGATACAAAGACTTACTTCTATCAACCAATACTGAACTGGCAAACAGAAGATTCTAAAAGTAGCATCAGGACATTTTCCCAACAATGCTTCATCCTTTTAGATAGTACAAAAATTCAGTACATAGATGGAGAAAACGTTTGACCAACAAATGCTTCATTATACACAGTCAGGCTGCAGAGAAGAGTCAACTCTAGAAAGTTACAGCATGGAATAGGAATGATTTCCAGTTAAGAGTTTCTACCAAGTTTCAGAGTTGGATTTGACACTGCCTTTCCTGGGGGCTTCCCTGGTGGCTCAGACAGTAAAGAATCCACCTGCAATGCTAGAGACATGGGTTCGATCCCTGGGTTGGGAAGATTCCCTGGAGGAGGAAATGGCAACCCACTCCAGTATTCTTGCCTGGAGAATGCCATGGACAGAGGAGCCTGGCAGGCTACAGTCCGTGGGGTCGCGGAGAGTTGGATGCAACTTTCACATTCACTTTTTTTCTAGGGACAAAAATATGCATCTCTTTTGGGGCTGGAAGGGTAAGTAGAGTGGAAGGCAGGATTGGTAGGAAAAAAGCATATTCTAAAACTATCATACTTCCATTTGGTTTTGTAATGATGTTAAGTCTGCTTTTACTTTATTTTTGCTTCACAGATGTCAAATATTTCTGTTTGAAGTACACAACCTCAGCTGGGAAAACATGAGAAAGTCAGGTTCAGAAATTCTCAGAGACCCAGGTTAACAGGACAACTCAAATAGATATTAGGGCCTGTGACAGAGAACTTGAACCATCTTGGCTAAAGCAGAGAAAGAAACTGTCCTTTGCGCACTACCAATGACAGGGACCTCTGCCTCCCAGGCTTTCATTACTGGGCAGAAAAAACTATTTGGAGAAAGAAAAGCCATGGCTGAATCTTGCCAATTTCTCCCCCAAGCATATGGTCTTGAGTAGAAGAAGAGAAAACTAAAGTCTACAACCTTAGGAATTAGAGACACCGAAGTCACAAGCAACCTCTGCCCCAAACGTTTCATCTCTCTAATACGGAAATCTCTAAATCAGAAATATTTGTTAAAGCTTCTTGGCCTGCCATTTTCTTTCCTCCTTCAAGCTGGGCCCAGAAATGTGATGTCTGGCTATGGAAAAGAGATATTAAACACAGTCATGTATATTTAAGCTTAATTATCATGCAGCACGGTACCAATTATGCATATCATTACATGTGTCAAATAAGCCCTGAAAGCTTTATTTGGCTACAGTATCAAACATCCATAGAAGTTCCATTTTTGTAGTTTGCTCCTTATGCAGCATGTTCATCTGCTTGCAACTTAAAAAAAATTAAAGGGGACATTACTCCCTACTGAATGTGTGTATAACAATGAGAATTTCAAATTTTTCATTTAGACTATTATTCAAGCTGTATGGGTTCTAAATTTACGGTTCAAAGAAGATGACCACACAAAACTTGAGGCAGAAACAAGGTAATGTTGAGTTTTTTAAACTAGATGAGAAACCCCCTTATACTTCTGTCTACTCTATTTTACTTGTTTTTCCCTCAGTTATTCCTTTTGCCTCATTTACAAACAATGCTTCTCACAGACTTACAAAAGTGCTTTCCTTTATGCACTTTAACATTCAAATTTCCATATATCCAAACATTTTTGTAAAATTATTGTTAGCCTGGGATAGGATAAAACCTTAATACATTAAGACTGTAGTTTACGATTATTAAGATAAATAAGAAAAAACAGTAGAATGCCATGAGACAAGAAGAAAAACAGGAACAGTAAAAATATTAAGGAATTCATATTTCTTCCAAATTAGAGGTTCCCTCATTTTAATGTGCAGTAGATTCATAGCAACCCCACGGGTCTAAGAAATCCAAACCTCTGGAAAATGAATGATATACATGCATTCTAATGATTATCTCTGTACTGTTACAAGTGATCTATAAGTTATATTTTGAGAAATGCTATCCTAAAATAGAATAACTTAAAACAGTACAGGATATTTGCACATAATTATGTGCTTAGCAAAAGTAATATATAAAATGAATTTTTTTAAAGCAGATAAAGAATACTACCTTAATAGAAAAATCGAAAAAGGACATAAATTTACAAATGGCCAACAAACATATGAAAAGATACTCAACTTTACTAATAAAAACATACAAACATGATATTTAACATTTTTGCCAATCAGATGAGCAAAGTAAGAATAACAGAACACAGTATAGGAGAGGGTGCAGAAAAAGGAATATATTCAACATTCCAACACATGGAAGTACTTTTTTTTTTTTTTTTGGCTGTCCCACACGGCTTGCAGAATCTTAGTTCCCCAAACAAGGACTGAACCCGGGCTAGAGTAGTGGAGTGTCTAACCACTAGACCGCCAGGAAATTCTCCATTTTCAAATACTACTGGAGGAAAAGCAAAGTAGTTGGTATTTCAAAAAAATAGCTATGGACATCAAAAGCCCTTAAAATGTATATAATTTGATTCAGCAGACCCATTCTACAATTTATGCTAAGAAAGTAAACACAAGTACACATGATGTATAACTGAAATGTTAGTACAAAAACCCAGAGACAATCTGAAAGTCTGCCAATATGGAATTGGTTAAACTAAGGTACAACCAACCCATAACACACTCACTAAAAATGATGAGCAGGATCTGTATATACTGACTTCAAACGACAGTAACACTACAAAAACTGAAAAATAAAATTTTAAATGGTTTACAAAACAGCATATAGTCTCCCACTTCTGTCAAAAATATACATACACGGGACAGAATAAAACTACCTGAACTGTTTAAAAATACAATATTATAGGGACTTCCCTGGCAATCCAGTGATTAGGACTCCACACTTCTACGTCAGGGAGCTCGAAGTTCATCACTGGTCAGGGAATTAAGGTCCCACAAGCTGCACAGCGTGGTCAAAAAACAAAAACAAAACAAAAAAGTAGTAAAGTATTATAAATGCTGCAATGTTATTTTAAAGTCTGTCGCATGTTATTTATGTATGGGAACATTAAGTGCTAAATCTATGAATGTGTGCTGACAATACTACTACTTGAATCAATGATTTACTGGCTGTTGATTAAATAACAAGCCAAGGGACACAAAAATACCCTCCTACAGGTAGCAAGAAAAGCGCCTTCTCAAGAGGGTCTTAGAAGCCCGGGCAGAAAAGTGAATTCAGAGGGCCTCTGTGCTCCAAAGAAATAGCCTGATAGAGAGAGAAAAAGAAAGACATGGGGATCAGAGCTCTGATGGAGCAAAGGTGTTTTAATTAACATGGTGTGGGCATATAGACTGTCTTACAAGGTAGTTTTTCTCAGCAAAGATAAAGATTAAAATTCCAGACTTACAAAACATAGGTGATCCATATTAAAGAGAGAGAGAGTTGTAAACAATCACTTTTACCGTATGGTTCACAAGAAGGAAGAGGGTACTTACCTCCGTATAGAAAATCTAGTGAAGGAAATGCCTGGATTTCTCAGCCCCCGGGAGACACTTGAGTCTTTAGGAATTAGTAAGGAACAGAGAATTTCTGACAGATCCAAAACAGCACACAGGAAGCCTCCTGTTAAATGCTTCCTGAAAACTAATTACCTTATTTTCCTGACATTTCAAAGCATTTGGGGGGAGGGGGGTAGAGGAGGAACCTCTTATTTCACTAAATAAAAGGCAACACTGTAAGAAGAACTGCATCTTAATTATCTTTTATTTTCAGCGACATCCTTGCAAGCCTGCCCACTTAAACTTTTACATCACTTTCCTATCTTATTACCTCTATGTTGTGGTTTGGTACTTCAGACAAACACTTTTTTTTCCCCTTCTTCTTATGGAGTAAAAAGATGGTATTGATTTGCTTAAAAGTACCGATGAGGGGGAAAAAAAGGATGGAGGGAAATCATTATCTTGAGGAGTAAATGGTTCTTAATAACAGAACTACGGATTTATCCATCCCTTTGACTGTTAGCATGCCACTAAAGGCTAAAAGAAGGCTCAAGAGGGAGGTTAACATCCCCCTCGTCAAGTGTTTGTTTCCTTGCTCCTGCGGTATTGACTTTGCCAAGTAACCCAATTCCCGTACATAAACGTTACAGGTCTCTCCAAACTACTTCTATAAAATAAGATATTGTTTGACCAATCTTATCGAGCAGTCATTTATTTCTATAGCTGCTGGTCTGCTCTGCTGCTCTGTCTGCCTACATTCAGAAGGGAACAAAAATTCAAAATTTCATTTATTCTGGGCCCAGAACCAGACCTTTTGTCCTTCCTAGATATTTTGCAACTTCGAGTTGACTCCTCTGCCTAAATTAGTGGCATATGCTTTTGTTCTTTTAAGAAAGAAAGAAAGAAAAAACCACCCCTTATTCTCTTATTGAGGAAGGCAACTAATTCTGAAAAAGGCCTCTAGGAAGATGTTAAAATGTCTTGAAATGTTTAACAGAACCTTATTTCAGAGGCTATCGATGAACCTCCCCGAGGTACCCCAGGGCAAACACATGGAGCGTCCAAGGGGGCAGAGGGGAAAGCCTCGAGGAGGAATATGCAGACTTTGCAAAACTGATGGGAGGGAGGAGAGGGGACAACTTTCAGGACTAGAAACAGGAAGCAGTCCAGATGCTGCGATGCCGCCCGCACCCCCGCACCCAGCCCTCCGTGCATCGTCCCCCCGGCAAGCAGCTGCGTGCTCCACCCACAGCCCCCAGTGGCCCGGGAGCGCCACACGCCCCTGTGGCGCCGACCGAGCCCCAGGGCTGGGCCGAGGGCGGCGTGCAGGGAGCGCGGGCCACACTCGAACCGGTTGCTCGGCGCAGATTCGGGACCGAGAGGGTTAATCCAGTCCGCGCGCACAGCCCGCCCAGCGCCAAACTCGGGCTCCCCCGCCGGCCCGCCACCCACCCCGAGAAAGCCCGGAGACACCCCTCCACAGCACAGCGCCCAAGGCTTTTGTTTTGTCGGAGACGAGAATAACGATCCTTGAGGAGGAGGTGCCACAGCTGCTCGTGGCTCTTCGGCACAGGCTTAGACCGAGGAGCGGGCAGCCGCCGCGGCACCTCCTCAGTCCCCACTCCCAAGTCCTTTTCCCGCTGAGCAGGACAGGAAGTGGCCTGCACGACCCGGGGCTCACCTCACACATCGGGGCCGGGCTCCCGGGGGGCTGCGGCGCCGGCCGGGGGCAGCCGCAGGTCCCTCAGGTAAACAGAGCCAGCGAGGACCACCAGCGTGCGCCTCCAAGCGACCGAGAGCTTTCGCGATGGCCGCGGCACATGCGCACGCACGTACGGCGCAGGCGCGCTGCGCACGCTCGGCCGAGCGCTCCTAGTTTGAGCCCGGCTTCTGGATACCCGTCTGCAGGTTTCGTTGCTCTTGACCTCGCGCCGAGGCTGATGCCCGGCCCTGTCCTGCTCCGGCGGAGTCGTTCCGCGCTCTGGAAGCTTTTCTTAAATGCCCTCAGTCCCCTTTGCAAAGCTCTCCCTCCCTTCCCTGCTGAGACAGTGCAGCGACTCGCATCACTCAAGCCTGGAACGCTATTATTAAGAGACCACCAAAACCTGTTTGAGAACCAGCGTGCCCCCTGGGAACCCGGGGATTGGAATTGATTAAGAGGCGGGTGCTGAGAGTGGTACTGGGTGCAGATAGAGGTAGTCAGCTTTCATATTGCAGAGCTCCAGGCTGAAGCAGCAGAGCAGATACCCTCTTTACCAACACCCACTTTAGTGAGCAGGTGGGGCTTGAGGTTATTGGTGACATGCCCCATCTTCTGTTCTTTGAGAAATGTTTCTTCTCTCTTTTTCTTCGTAAGTGATTTTATTTTTTTCTACCTAAGCTATTTCAGAACTTAAAGATTCCTTAGAAATCATCTAAACCTAACCTCTCATTATTCAGACGTGGAAAAGAATGGTCCAGAAAGGTTAAAAAGACTTAGCCAAAGCCAGGCAGCGTTTTAAGGGCTGAGTCTGGATTCACTCATTCCAAGCCAAAGCTGTTACCTTGGCCTCTATCATTTTACCTACCTTCCTTTCTCTTCCTTTCCCTCCCTTTTCAACCTAGACTTCACAGGCATCATTTTGTTCTATGGTAGCACACAGGACTTAAAGAAATACTTTGATCTTGTAGCATAGTATGACTGTACTTAAGGTTCTTCAACTGTACACTTGGTTAAAATGGTGTATTTTAGTATGATCTTCTGTCTGAATCTTTGCCACCCCATGTTAGGAGACTGACCAAAAACAGCTATATAATCTGTGGTTTGTCCAAACCCTTGGGACACATCTCTGTGGCCTCTTTAATTATAGGCAACTATTTTATACAAAGAAAAGTGGAAGTGTTAGTCCCTCAGTCGTGTCCGACTCTTTGTGAGTGATCCAATGGACTGTAGCCCACCAGGTTCCTCTGTCCATGGACTTCTCCAGGCAAGAATACTGAAGTGGGTTGCCATTCCCTTCTCCAGGGGATCTTCCCGACCCAGGGATGGAACCCAGGTCTCCTGCATTGCAGCCAGATTCTTTACTGTTTGAGCCACCAGTGAAACAATCTGTTTTGAAGATGCTCCCTAAATGACAATAAATACTGAGCTTAGACAGTCATAAATATCGTTTAATGTCAGAAGATGAGCTATGCGAATTGCACCATAAAGGGGATCTGAAATGACATTTTCAATTTCGTTAATAAATACTAATGCAGTAATACTTTCTAAAAAAAAAATAACATTGATCCATAGGCTGATTCTTATCAAGTCATTGTGTCTTGTGGAGCCAACACTGCCTCTACTGAAGGTGAGTGAAGCAGCTAAGAGCATTTATGAAAAGCAGTATAGACCTGCTTCGGGTACTTCTAGATCCCTTGTACCTTCAGATCCTCTAGAGATGTGCTGCTCTCGCATTTTTATGCAATTTACACATGGTCTTGTGAAAACTGTCAGGCATAGAACATATCTTGGCTCCTAGTGGGAGGTGGGAATGATGTAGAAATTATCGTTGAATGTATCAACATGATCACATCTCAGAAATAGACCACTGAGTGAAAGAAGCGAACTACAAAGTATGTAAATTATGATAGCTCTTTAAAACAGTCACACTGTTTACAAGGCCAAACATGTATATATAATAAGCAAAAAAAGTGGACAAGTAGGCAGCACACTAAATTTTATGACAGTGGATGCTTCTAGGCAGGCAGGGTGGGAAATGAGATCTGGGCAGCATGTAAAACAGGCTTCAACTCTTAATCACACACATGAAGCAAAATGTTAACATTTTAAAAAAATCTCTGCAGGGAGAAAAGGGTGTTTCTTAGGCAAGTCTGTAAACTTTTCTTTATGGTTGAAATGTTTCCTTTAAAAATAATGTTGAGGGGCTTCCCTGGTGGTCCAGTAACTAAGATTCCACCCTCCCAATGCAGAGGACCTAGGTTTAATCCCTGGTCTGGGAACTAGTGAAAGACAGGGAAGCCTGGAGTGCTGCAGTTGATGGGGTTTCAGAGTCACACACGACTTAGCGACTGAAGAACAACTGGGAACTAGATTCCACAAACTGCAACTAAAGATCCAAGATCTTGTGTGCTGCAACTAAGATCCAGTGCAGCCAAATAAATATTTTTAAAAGGAATTAAAAAAAAATTAAATGAAAGTAATGTTAAATTTTCAAGGACATTGAGCCAATGTGCTCACCGTGAACACAATGTGAATGGTGGTGTTCACTGGGGGATCAGCAGTCACACTGATGAAGGGCTGAACAAGGAGAGGTCCAGAGGATGCTAGTTGAGAGGATCAATGAAAGGGACCTTATTTTCAGGGATAAAAATATTCAGATCTAACAGGGATAAAGTGTCGGGCTCTCTTTAATCCCATCTTTCTTTCATTCAATGTTATAACCACCAATAGAAAGTCTTTAGGGCTTCCCTGGTCGCTCAGGAACTTCACCGAGACCCAACACTCTCCCAGGGAGTTGTTAAAACTGGTCTCTTTCTGGATGAACCCATTTTGAAACCATCCATGTTAACCGGTAATACATGGTAATTCAGTATTGCATCTACTTACCTCCCCCAGGCCTCCACCCCTGCAAAAGTCTTTGTTTATTCATTTTACGTACAACCTGATCATAAAACATACAACCATACTTAAAACCACTGGGATGGAATTCAGACACCATAAGTTTCAGTTTGGCCACTTACTGAGCCTTTGTCAACTCTAAAGAAAGCAGCAACCTCTATGAGCTTTACTTTTCATTTTCATTTTAAACGGGAGATATACGAATGCTGCCTATTTCAAAACAATGAAACAATATAAACATAGGGTTTACATTTATTTACCTTGGAAGAGAGTACATTTTTATGTATTTTAGAGAACGTGAGATAATGAGAAAAGTCTTCTTTTTTGAATTTGGTTAGCTGCTGCCCATAAGAACTGTTTTACACTAACCAGATGTCCCTTCTGAAATGTTGTTTTTCTCCAGCATTAGTTTATAGTTCTATACCAGTAGTTATTTCTACATTGTACTTTCAAATCCTCCTCATTAGATTTCTTTTTTTTTATTCTTGCATTCTCACTCTGCCTCTCATTACATGGTAGATGCTTCATAAATTTCATTAATGAAATTAGACCAGATTGAAAAATTCCCCAAATTTGGAGTTATCCTTATTCAGGCATGCCATCTGCTGGTTCCCTGGTGTATCTGTTAGTCGGCCTGAATTCCTTAATCCAATCAAGTACAATTCATGTGGAAGCATTGCTGAGTTTGTGTGTTGGGCAATTTTCCCACGTTCTTTCACTTCCTGTGTGCAGGTGCTATTCTTTCATTGAACCTCTCCAGAATTGTTTTTCCTGCAACCTTCTTTTACCTGTTGGCCACTCTAAAAACCCGGAGAAACGGAGTTTACGTTTCAGAACCCCGGTGTGACCAGAACGATATAACTGGGCATGCTCAGTAGGTTGGCCTGATTTGGAACATACTTACAGCTTGAAAGGGGGCATTTAATGCTGTTTGTTTCAGGATTGGCTGCATATTCGTCCTGGCACTCTATTGAGAGATGGCAGCCTTTCCCACCCTCTGGGCCCTCCCACTTTTCCATTTTGTCCCCGTGCCCAAATTTGGAGCCAGCCCTCCAGGATCTCCCAGCCAATCAAGAGACCACACATTGTTGCCTAAGAGACCCCGGATGCCAGCGAAAAGATTTATAGGTAGTGATTGGCCTACTGGAAGGGGTGGGGGCTAGACGGAGTCACAGAAACAGGAGCTATGGCAACACCAGCGCTAGAGGCTTGAGGAGAAAGACTTGAAGAGAAAGCCTTAAAGAGGTGAGAGCAGTGATCGCTGCATGAAAAAGATGGAGACTCTTTTGAGAGCTCTTCTCTCAGGTCCTCCTGGGCTTCTCACGAGGCTTGGCAGTGACCCCGGGAATTACATTTTGCTGTGTATTAGCAGTTAAATGACCAGGTGCATCGTATATATGAAATTAACAACCAACAAATAATTACTTCTGTGCTTATCAAAGCACTAGGTCTTTGCATTGTCTTATAGTTTCTCTTTGTTTCCACCTAGTTGAATATAAGATGAATTCATATTTAAATCTAGATCAGATCAGATCAGATCAGTCGCTCAGTCGTGTGCGACTCTTTGCGACCCCATGAATCGCAGCACGCCAGGCCTCCCTGTCCATCACCAACTCCCGGAGTTCACTGAGACTCACGTCCATCGAGTCAGTGATGCCATCCAGCCATCTCATCCTCTGTCGTCCCCTTCTCCTCTTGCCCCCAATCCCTCCCAGCATCCGAGTCTTTTCCAATGAGTCAACTCTTCGCATGAGGTGGCCAAAGTACTGGAGTTTCAACTTGAGCATCATTCCTTCCAAAGAAATCCCAGGGCTGATCTCCTTCAGAATGGACTGGTTGGATCTCCTTGCAGTCCAAGGGACTCTCAAGAGTCTTCTCCAACACCACAGTTCAAAAGCATCCATTCTTCGGTGCTCAGCCTTCTTCACAGTCCAACTCTCACATCCGTACCCTATTTCCTGATCATTTCCTGGCAATCTCTATTTCCTTCTCTGATGATACTGCAGCGTACAATGGGTGAGCTGTGTGTTAGTGGAGAAACTCAACCGTGTTCTGCTCTGTAAACGCCAAATAAAAACCCGATTATCCTGAGTCTAACCCCAATGTTCGGTTCCTAATGTTGAGTTGTATCTTCTTTGCCACTAGCTTTAATCCTTAAACCACCTCACCTCCACTATTGTGTTCATTCATTCCGCTGATTGAGACAAGGTTTTATTGAGCACCTACTGTGTACTACTGAGTTTAGGATTCAGGTGAGCACATTCAGAAAACCACATTAGCAGAGAAGCACCAGTTTTGTACCACATTCTCTGATCTGAAGTTCAGTGTGTCTGTACAGATAGTGCATGAAGGGAGAGGAAGGAGGATGAACCAAAAAGGTAAATTCATGGTGCACCTAGATCAGCATGCTAAGGATTCTGTAGCCATTACTGAGTCTCTGAAGGTTTTTGAGCTGACAAATGACAAACAGACCTTTAAAAAAAATACTTTCCTGAATAGAGTAGTGGTTAGCCAAAGTTGGGGAGGAGGGAAGCGTGGAGATATTGATCAAAGGGTACAAACCTTCAGTTATAAAAGGAATAAGTTCTAGAGACCTTATGTACAGCATGGTGACTATGTGGTGATGGTGGTGGTAGTTTAGTCGCTAAGTTGTGTCCCACTCTTGCCACCCCATGGACTGTAGCCCACCAGGTTCCTCTGTCCATGGGATTCTCCAGGCAAGAACACTGGAGTGGGTTGCCATTAACTTCTTCAGGGGATCTTCCTGCCCAGGGATCATGGTGACTATAGTTAATAATAATATATTATATACTTGAAATTTACTAGAAGAGTAGATCTCAAGGGTAATCACACACACAGAAGCACACACATGCACACACACGCACACATGCACACACACACAGTAACTATGGGAGGTGATGGATATGTTACATAGTTTGATTGTGGTAAGCATCCCACAATGTGTACATATACTAAAACATCACCTTAAATATATACATTTTTTTTGTTAAAAAAACCCTCTTGTAGTAGACTGTAATCTCCATTACAGGCAAGACTTGTCTTTATACCTGTAATACAGACCTAAGAAGTCTTTAGTGAAGTTGTGCAATGGTGACAGTGTGAAGAATGGCTTTGAAGATGGGATTGGAGGTGTGTTACCACTGGAACTTGACCAGAGGACCTAGCCTTGCCTTTAAGCATGACACTAGAAGCACACACTGGGGGTAAGGGCCAGAAGCCCTTTTTCTTCCCCTTCATCCAAAGAAAAATTAAAGGGGAACATGCAAGGACAGCCATTAAGGGGGAAAGAGGTCATGAAAAAACAACAGCCAGGTTTGTATGTAGAAGGAGGGAAGGCAACTTGCTTTGTCTTGTAATTTTTTGGTATGTTGTATGAAAGAGTCTGAGTGGTCTATACTGTGAACCAGTGTGGACATGCAGATATGCACACTGCCCATCTTCTAGAGTGGACAGAGGAAAAAAACTGTAAAAGGATAATGACAAAAACCAGGGCAGGATACCTCCATATGCCTGCTTCAGGAAGACTATTACCAAGAGGGCTCTTTTGCTCAGCCAGGCCCATCTCCTGAAAACCAAACTTTACTCAAATTGACTTGAAAAAAAAAAAGCCTAATTCAAATGATTTCTAGCTCTGAAGAACCAGGAAGGAAAAAAAAAAACAAAACAAAACAAAAAGAAACAGCAAAACCTTAGGGAGGACCTGGAAAAACTACTTTGTCTTAATCAGAAATCGTGCTTAGAATCAGTCAGATTGTTTTCTACTCAAACTGGGAAAAGAGAGTTTCTGAGCTTACAACAGACGGTTTTAACCTGGTATAAGCAAAATGTAATGTTAATATGCGGAGAAGGCAATGGCACCCCACTCCAGTACTTTGCCTGGAAAATCCCATGGATGGAGGAGCTTGGTAGGCTTCAGTCCATGGGGTCACTAAGAGTCGGACACGACTGAGTGACTTCCCTTTCACTTTTCACTTTCATGCATTGGAGAAGGAAATGGCAGCCCACTCCAGTGTTCTTGCCTGGAGAATCCCAGGGACGGGGGAGCCTGGTGGCTGCCGTCTGTAGGATCACACAGAGTTGGACACGACTGAAGTGACTTAGCAGCAGCAGCAGCAATGTTAATATGAATTTTTCTAGGGAGAAAATTCATAGTTTTCATCATATCCTCAAAGAGTTTTATAGGCCTGAAAAAAATAAAATAAAAGATGGAAAACAATTGGTTTAAGGAATTCCCTGGCAGTCCAGAGGTTAGGACTCTGTATGTTCATTGCTGAGGACCAGGGTCAATCCCTGGTTGGGGACTAAGATTTTGCAAGCCGAGTGGCTTAGCCTAAACAGATAAATAAAAATTGTTGTGTACACACAACTTCAATCAATTTAAATAGAAGAAACATCAACCATGAATAAATAGCAATAAAAAAGGAAATATGTGATTTTTAACTGAGCAGATCTAGACTCAGTGACCATGCTTTATATATTTGCCTGCTCATGTGTATTTTTATAGCAGCCAATTAATAATACTGTAATGAAATCATTTCTTACATCTTTGCAACTTAGCTGTTAGGAGCTAAGAATGTGAGGGCTCATCTGAACCTCCTTTATTTCCCCTTATTCCAGTGGAGTGGTATCAGCAGGCAACTGCAGGAAGACATTATCTATGGTTTAAAACCCTGAGGCTTTCTCTTCAGCTCTAATTTAAACCTGAGAGGGAATATTACATGTCAAGTGAGAGTCACAAAATTTCAGATCTAGCATTTGGGGGAATCCTCTGTAAGTCCAAAACTAACGGTTAATTAAAAAAAAATTGTTTTTATTTATTTGGCTGTTCCAGGTCTTAGTTGTGGCATGTGGATCAAAATATTGTCCGGGTGAATTCCCTGGTGGTCCAGGGGACCTGGGTTCTATCCCTGGTCAGGGAACTACATCCCACATGCCCTAACAAAGACCTGGCTCAGCCAGATAAATAAATAAAAAGAAATCTTTTTTTAAATTGTCTTATATTTGTTGCTATACTTTTTGGAGCCCTGGGTCAGGCAGGCAAATCCTGTGCAGGCTCCAACTCAGCACCACTGCTTTGGATCTGAAACATACCTTCAGAGAGGAAGAAGGCACAAACAAACAGAAACACTGAAGCTATATACTGAAAAATGCCATCCATCTGCTTTAAATATTTTTTACCTTAAAATATTTTGTTGTGCCCCCTTCAAGGACAGGCTTTGAAGAACTCTGGAAATAACAGGAAGTTCTAAGAAAGTCTGTGGTGATGCTATTTTTTTTTTTAAACTTTTTATTTTGTGTTGGAGTATAACCAATTAACAGTGTTGTGGTAGTTTCACATGAACAAAGAAGGGTCTCACCCATACATATACATGTATCCATTCTCCCCCAGCCAGGCTGCCATTGAGCACAGTTCCTTGTGCTATATCATGGGTCCCTGTTGGTTATCCATTTTAAGTATAGCAGTGTGTACCTGCCCAAGTCAATCCTAAAGGAGATCAGTTCTGAGTATTCATTGGAAGGACTGATGCTGAAGCTGAAGCTCCAATTCTTTGGCCCCTTGATGCGAAGAGCCCACGCATTAGAAAAGACCCTGATGCTGGGAAAGATTGAAGGCAGGAGGAGAAGGGGATGCCAGAGGACGAGATGGTTGGATGGCATAACTGACTCAATGGACATGAGTTTGAGTAACCTCCGGGAGATGGGAAAGGACAGGGAAGCCTGGCATGCTGCAGTCCATGGAGTTAGTCGGACATGACTGAGGGACTACTTGCAAAAAGTTTCAAAGCTAGTAAGTTTTAGAGCCAGGATCCAAACTGTGTAATGTAAAAAGTTTTGGTTGCAAACAACAGCAATAGATTCTAGCTAATGTGTGTGTGCTGTGTGCTTAGTCGCTCAGTTGTTTCCAACTCTTTGTCGCCCGCCAGGCTCCTCCGTCCATGGGGATTCTCCAGCCGAGAATGCTGGAGTGGGTTGCCATGCCCTCCTCCAAGGACTCTTCCCAACCCAGGGATCGAATTCAGGTCTCCCGCACTGCAGGCAGATTCCTTACCATCTGAGCCACCAGGGATGCCCCTACAAGAAGGGTCTTCTAGCTAATGTAGGTGAAATTTATTGAAGGCTATCAGGTGGCCCACAAAATGGATAAGAAAGGACATGCATGCATGCTAAGTTGCTTCAGTCGTGTCTGATTCTTTGTGACCCTGTGGCCCATAGCCCACCAGGGTCCTCTGCCCCAGGGATTCTCCAGGCAAGAATACTGGAGTGGGCTGCCATGGCCTCCTCCAGGGGATCTTCCTGGCCCAGGGATCAAACCTGCATCTCTTCTGTCTCCAGAATTGGCAGGCAGATTCTTTACCACTAGCACCACCAAGGAAGCCCCTCCAAGAAGAGTCTAAGAACAGCTTAACAGTCTACGCAGAGCATCTATGGTACTTTGAATGATCACCTTGGCTGTAAAGCAAGGATAAGCCAGCATCAGTTACCTGGCCTAGCTTAGTCTTATGACTGGGCAAGGGGAGGCCACCTCGATTAACCAACCCAGCAGACCCTAAACACTGAGGGAAAAGTAATCCCTCGTGGAAATTAGAGTGCTTTAATCCAATGAAGACATACATAGGGACTTCCCTGGCTGTCCAATGGTTAGAATTGGATCATAAAGAAGGTTGAGCGTTGAAGAATCGATGCCTTTTAATTGTGGTACTGGAGAAGACCTTTGAGACTCCCTTGGACAGCAAGGAGATCAAATGAGTCCATCCTAAAGGAAATCAACCCTGAATATTCATTGGGAGGACTGATGCTGCAGCTGAAGCTCCAGAACTTTGGCCACCTGATGCAAAGAGCCGACTCCTTGGAAAAGACCCCGATGCTGGCAAAGATTGAAGGCAGGAGGAGAAGGGAGGCAAAAGAGGATGAGATGGTTGGATGGCATCACGAACTCAATGGACATGAGTCTGAGCAAACTTGGAGATAGTGAAGGACAGGGAAGCCTGGTGTACTTCAGTCCATGGAGTTGCAAAGAGCTGGGCGCAACTTAGCGACTGAACAACAGCAGTCATGGTTAAGACTCAACATTTCCAATACAAGGGATGTGAGTTCATCTCCGGTGGGAGAACTGAGATCCCACATGCCGTGAGGCCACAAAAATGAAGGCAGACATATACAGTACTGGGTGTACTGTATATTTTCCCCAGTGTATTTTTCTCAATAAACCCAAATCTGCCCATATATAAATTCTTGGCCTTGTCCATTGTACTATTCTACTTCTTAAACATGGTAGCAAGCTAGAGCCCTTGTTAGCTAGATGTCAGAAAGTTAACAGAGGAAGAAGGAGGTCACAAGGGACAAAATGGAGTAGATCAGATTGCACAGTGATTTTATAAATACTTCTTTCTGACCAATATGGTGTGTTCTTAGCTAAGAGTGATTCTGATTTTTCCCGCTTGGTCCAATGAAAATCAAACAGAGTTAAACAGACCTGGGTCTGATTCTCTGTTTCACCACCTACTGTCTGTATAACTCTGGGCAAAGCAAAGTGAGCCTCATTTTCTTCATCTGTAAAATAAGCTAAAACCCACCACCTTACCATATTGTTATGGGTTTAACTGAACAAACCTGTTAAGTGCCTGACATATAAAATACTCCCAGTAAATGTCACTCTCCCGCTAGTCCCTGTCCCAGTGTACTGAAAAAGATTATATGGTATTAGTATTTTTAGTATTCTGAAGATTGTATGATTCATTTCTTCTGAAGACATAGTTTTTCTTACAGAAGAATATTCAGTTATTTCATGATGGCATTTCCACCTCCAAAAAACACAAATGGTCCCAAAATGCAGACAAAGATGAGTACCTGGACACCCCTAAACCATCAGCTTTTGAATGACCGGGTGAGTAATAAGAACTATTGTATTAGTTGAAATCATACTTTGAAGGGAAAAAAAGCATTAAAATTTTGGTAATCAAAACATGAACAGGAATTGCTTAGGATTGTATAGTGGATAAAAAAAAAAAAAAGAAAGAAACCAAAAAACAAAATGAAGGATTTCTTCAAAAATTTTAATTGAAAAAAACTGAAATACATTTAGAACAAAAATAAAGAAAACTTTAATTGAGCCCCAGTTACCTGGCCAGAGTTGGCAAGAGATACAAAGTTCCTGCTTAGAAAGAAAGATCTTAGGGACTTCCCTGGTGGTCCAGTGGCTAAGACTCTTTGCTCCCAGGGCTGGGGCCCAGGTTCTATCACTGGCCAGGAAATTCAATCCCACATACTGCAACTAAAGACCTTGTGTGCTGCAACTAAGACCCAGCACAGCCAAATAAATTAATAAACATTTTTTAAAGATTTAGGAGATGAGAAGGAAGAGTGTCTACCAGCTCCCCTTCACCTCCATATCCAACTGGTTTTCAGGTTCTGTGAGTCTTCCTCCGAGGTCTCTTCATCCAGACCCCTTTTCTCCTTTGACTTGTGCACATCCAGCTCCACGTTCTCAGTTCACACACTCACCCCCCTTTGCCTGGCACATTGCAGTAACCCCTCAGCTGGTTTCACTGTCTCTAATCCATCCTCTATTCTGGTCCCAGAATGATCTTTCTAAAGTACCAAACTAATCCTATGAAGCAAGAGATAACAGACTGTTCCAAAGAATAAATTCCACCCTACCCACCATGCATAGCACTGAGGACCCCTTCATGTGTGTTAGTCACCGAGTCATGTCCGACTCTTGGAGACCCCATGGACTATAGCTGGCCAGGCTCCTCTGTCTGTGGGATTCTCCAGGCAAGAATACTGGAGTAGGTTGCCATGACCTCCTCCAAGGGATCTTCATGACCCATGGATCGAACCCAGTGTCCTTTATATCACCTGCATTAGCAAGTGAGTTTTCTTTTTTTAATTTATTTGGTTGCAATTTTGTTGAAGCATGTGAACCCTTAGTTGAAGCATGTGGGATCTAGTTCCCTGACCAGAAATCAAACCCAGGCCCCCTGCATTGGGAGCATGGAGTCTTAGCCCCTGGACCACCAGGGAAGTCCCAGCAGGTGAGTTCTTTAACACTGGCTCCACCTGGGAAGCCTGAAAAGCTTTTGTCAAATTTTATGAGAATTTCTAGGGAATTCCCTGGTGGCCCAGTGGCTCAGTCTGTGTTCCCAATGCAGGGGGCTGGGTTCCATCTGCGTTCAGGAAACTAGATCCCACATGCCGCAAGAGTTTGCATGCTGCAGCTAAAGAACCCACATGGCACAACTAAGACCCAGTGCAGTCAAATAAATAAAAATGTTTAAAAATTTCATGATTATTTCTAGATGAGCAATGATAAGAGAAATAACAATTTCTATTAGAAATGATATTTATTTTGTTGTTCAGAACTCCCATTTTATCACCGTCCCCCGCCATTTTTAGTTTGGTTTAGTTAGGTTCTAGTTTGGAGTAAAGCTATTTTCAAAAATCTTAGCCTGCCATATGTAAAATAGATAGGCAATGGGAATTTGCTGCATGGCTCAGGAAACTCACACAGGGGCACTGTATCAACCTAGAGGGGTGGGGTGGGGAGAGAGAGGGGCTGCCAAGTCACTTCAGTCGTGTCCGACTCTGTGCGACCCCATAGACGGCAGCCCAACAGGCTCCCCGGTCCCTGGGATTCTCCAGGCAAGAACACTGGAGTGGGTTGCCATTTCCTTCTCCAATGCATGAAAGTGAAAAGTGAAAGTGAAGTCGCTCAGTCGTGATCGACTCTTCGCGACCCCATGGACTGCAGCCTACCAGGCTCCTCCGTCCATGGGATTCTCCAGGCAAGAGTACTGGAGTGGGGTGCCATCGCCTTCTCCAAGAGAGAGGGGAGGGAGGTTCCAAAGGGAGGGGATATATGCATACCTATGGCTGATTCATGTTGAGGTTTGATAGAAAACAACAAAATTCTGTCAAGCAAAATCCTTCAATAAAAAAATAATTAAAATTAAAAAACTGTCAAATCACTATGTTGTACACCTGAAACTAACATTATATTGTATGTCAATTATAATTCAATAAAAATTAAATATAATACAAATTTAAAAACTCTTGGACCGTGTATATACCCATATGTATGTGAATGAATGTATCAGTACTTAGACACACACATGGAATTTGCATATGTATACAGCAAACTGATAATAGTGAGTGCACAAGTGCTCAGTCTTGTCTGACTCTTTGCAACTCCACAGACTGTAGGCCTCCAGGCTCCTCTGTCCGTGGAATTTTCCAGGCAAGAATATTGAGTGGGTCGCCATGCCCTCCTCCAGGGAATCTTCCCATCCCAGGGATTAAACCCACGTCTCTTTATGTCTCCTGCATCAGCAGGTGGGATCTTTACCGGTTGAGCCACCAGAGAAGCCCAACTATCAATAGTGGTTTCCCCTAAAAAGTTGGACAACATGGAAGAGTGGGAGGGAAGTCTGTTGGAAGAGAGAGTTTTTGTTTTTTTTTTTACCCTATACACTGCAATATTTAACCATTTAAAAAACAAATATAAGTAAAAGCGAGCAAAGAACAGTAATGATGAGAATTAAAAAACAATGGTTCCAGATCAGCTATACTAAATAATCTCCAGGGAAAAGACATCCGAGAAGAACGTGAGGAGCAAGCATGAAGGGAATTGGTCGTATTTTCAATATGGTGGGAAAATACAAGAGCCGTTGGAGCAGGATGGTGACAGAATTGCATCTGCATTTCCAAACGGTCATCTTGCTCCACATCACTAATGATTGGAGAGACTCAACTCCAAACGCCAAGGAGGGACCACTTCGCCTGAGTCCGATTGGGCCTCATTGCAATGTCTGTCCATAGCAGATGCTGGAGAAGCTGTGGAGCAAAGGGAACTCTCCTCCACGCTGAGTAGGAATGGGAGTTGGTACAGCCGGGATGGAAAAGAGTATGGAGGTTCGCGAAGGAACTAAACGTAGAAGTAGCCTATGGTTCAGCAGTCCCACTCCCAGGCATAGATCCACCCACAGTACAAGCCAACAAGCTAGATGCCCCGTTTGGGCACATCGATCTGTGCGCGAGCTCGCATGCGCATGCGCGATCGCCTGCGAGGCTGGGGGTGGGGCGGGGGCTGGGGCTCTGGCTGGAGTCGGTGCAAGCCCCGGGATTGCCTGAGGCAAGCCAAAGGAGCCCCAGAGGGAGACGGGACGGCCGGTCGTCTGGTTTCCTGAAAGCCGAATGCGAATGCGGAGGGGCTCGCGGGCCGCGGGGAGGCAACCCAGGTCTGCAGCGGGAGTCGGGGCCCCGGCCACCCACTCCCTCCCCCCGCCCCGGGAGGGGCTGGGGCTGCGGGGGTGGCGGGGGGGGCGAGGGGGGTGTGGGTCCAAGAATTGGGACGCGGGGCGGGGGCTAAAGGACCTCTTCTGGTAGGCATAAAAGCCTCCAGCACCCGGAATTCCCAGGTGGTCTCCCATCCAAGATACTAAACAGGCCCGACCCTGCTTAGCTTCCGAGATCAGACGAGATCGGGCGCCTTCAGGCCGATAGGGCCGGAGACGGACGCGGCCGCCGCGGGGCGCCCTAAGAGCCTTGCGCTTCGCCTCCCTTTCGCTCTGACCTGCAGGTCGGGCCAACGGGCCGCCCCTCTCCTCGGGGGGCCGTGCTGTACTTGAGCCGCACGACCCGCGACCGCACTCCAGCCTGCTGACGCCGGCCCGGCCCCCGAACACCGCCAACACCAGACCAGCAACCGCCTGGCCGGGCCCGGGGGCCCGATGGGCTTCCAGGACCCCCCAGTGACCGGGAGGGCGTGCGTGCGTGCGCGCGGGGCCTGGGGGGTGGGCTGAGGGGTGCGGAGGTCTCGGCGCCCTCCCACCCCCGGCCACTCCAGACCCGGCCGCGCTGGCTGAGCGGGGCCTCCCACCCCCCCCCATCCCGTTCGCTGTCCAGGGCCGCGCGACCCCGGAGGTGTCGGTCTTCGGGGCCCGCCGCCTCCCGATCCCCGCGGCCCGGGGGCCTCTGAACCTCCTGCGGGCCTAGGCGCAGCGAATCTTGAGCGCCCAACTTGCCCGGCACCTGCCCGCTGCCCAAACCCACCGGGAGCCACGGAGGCGCGGTCGACCGGAGCGCCTCAGCCCCGCCCCTTTGCCCTACCGAGGCGCCCCCCTTGTCCCCACGCCGCCCGCCAAGCACCCGACCTTCCTGAGAGAGCAGACGAACCACAGGCAGGCACACAGACAGACAGACAGACAGACACACACACACACACACACACACACACACGAGTGTGGTCTTTGGAAATACTTCTGTTCGTAGTTGCTGGGTTGAGCCCAACTCTTATAGGACCCATGGAGTGCGGCCCATCAGGCTCCTCTGTCCGTGGCATTTCCCAGGCGAGAATACTGGAGTGGGTTGCCATTACCTTCTCCAGGGGATCTTCCCGACCCAGGGATCAAACCCGAGTCTCCTGCGGGCGGATGCCTTGCCATCTGAACCAGCACATTGCGAATTCCCTAGGCAAAATACAAAGAAAAGAGCTCGTGTGCTACTAAGTGGAAAGATGATTGAAGAAACAGAAGGTGTCCTTTGTTGGTATCTTGGAATCTTTCTTTAGTTTTCGTTGATTTTTACTCTTAAGGCTACTTGAACAAGGCAAGAGAGAAACCCCAGAACTGAAAAGCAATTGACTTTTTTGAAAGAAACCTGTGCAGGTTAAGCACTCTTCGTTTTTGAGAGATGGTGAAATGCAAAATCTTGATTCAACACATATGACTTTGGTGAACTTTATTTCAAATCTCCTTGATGAACCCCTAAGGCGTCCAGGAAGAAAGGAGTAGAGCGGGAGACAAAAAGAGCAACCTTTCCCCTTGGCGCCATCCCAACCAGCTGCTTAGTTCCTTCATCTCATGGACTACCATCTGGGCTTATCTGGTTTGTCTGATTCTTGTTTCGGGGCCCGTTTCTAGTCACAAGGCTGTCAACAGTGGGGGGTGGGGTGGGGGGTGGGGGAAGCCCTTCTTTCCATTCCACATGAGACCCAGTGGACAATCCAGGCTCTGGCCACTGCATAGAGCGTGCAGCAACAATATCAACGGTGATGCTGGTTAACAACGCATATTCCTGGAATCCACTCCGTTGGCTACTGAGTGTGTGCGGTGGTGGTCTGGAACCTATACCTGGAAGCTTTCTTGATGATTGCAAATGACACCAAAGTCCGAGGACGATGGAAGATCTTCACGTTTCTGCAAGAGCCACACACCTCCAGAAGGAACCGCAAGACTTGCCTGACATGGTCAAGGTCTAAGTATTGGACTACACGTCGGAAGGTCTCCACCTTTGCTATGGAAGTCAAACGATCTTTCTTGGAAATGAAAATGGATCACACTGAACGTTCACATTCTTCTAGAGCATTTGAAAAGCCCTAAACTGTAGAAATCTGCTGTACGAGTTCCTTGAAAGCAAGAACCCATACTGATGGATATGTCTTAATGCCTTAGATTGTGCCTTGAATATAGCGTACACATGAACCCAGGAAAGGAAAGAATGGAATCGCCAAATATACAAAGAGATCAAAAGTGCCGAGCCAAGTGACACCTTGAGGCTTCCAAGAACTTTTCTGTCTTTCACACACTAAGTAAATCCTGAGCACCTACGATGAGCTGGGAGGCATGTAATAAGTTTCTGGAACTAGAAGGCGGAGAGAAGCAGACACAGAGTTCCTGCTTTCACTGAGACGAATCTAATGATACATCACAGGCAGATCCTTGGAGAACTTGTCGAGGGGCCTCTACCCTCACCAAAACCTGGGTGTCAGGGAAGGCTTTTCAGAGTAACCATTGCGTTGAGGTCCATAGGTGGAACCTACGTAAACCAGGGTTGAGATGCAGGAAGAATTTCAGGCAGGGAAAACAGCATCCTGGAAGTCTACGTGACCAGGGAAACTTAGGACGTTCAAGAAATGAAAATGCCCTATGGGATGGAAGCCAAAGAGTGCAGAGGGCATTCCAGGGAAAAGACATCCGAGAAGAACGTGAGGAGCAGGCATGAAGGGAACTGGTCGTATCTTCAATATGATGGGAAAATACAAGAGCCGTTGGAGCAGGATGGTGACAGAATTGCATCTGCATTTGCAAACGGTCATCTTGCTCCACATCACTAATGATTGGAGAGACTCAACTCCAAACGCCAAGGAGGGACCACTTCGCCCGAGTCCGATTGGGCCTCATTGCGCTGTCTGTCCTTAGCAGATGCTGGAGAAGCTGTGGAGCAAAGGGAACTCTCCTCCACGCTGAGTAGGAATGGGAGTTGGTACAGCCGGGATGGAAAAGAGTATGGAGGTTCGCGAAGGAACTAAACGTAGAAGTAGCCTATGGTTCAGCAGTCCCACTCCCAGGCATAGATCCACCCCCAGTACAAGCCAACAAGCCAGATGCCCCGTTTGGGCACATCGATCTGTGCGCGCGCTCGCATGCGCATGCGCGATCGCCTGCGAGGCTGGGGGTGGGGCGGGGGCTGGGCCTCTGGCTGGAGTCGGTGCAAGCCCCGGGATTGCCTGAGGCAAGCCAAAGGAGCCCCAGAGGGAGACGGGACGGCCGGTCGTCTGGTTTCCTGAAAGCCGAATGCGAATGCGGAGGGGCTCGCGGGCCGCGGGGAGGCAACCCAGGTCTGCAGCGGGAGTCGGGGCCCCGGCCACCCACTCACTCCCCCCGCCCCGGGAGGGGCTGGGGCTGCGGGGGTGGCGGGGGGGGGGGCGAGGGGGGTGTGGGTCCAAGAATTGGGACGCGGGGCGGGGGCTAAAGGACCTCTTCTGGTAGGCATAAAAGCCTCCAGCACCCGGAATTCCCAGGTGGTCTCCCATCCAAGATACTAAACAGGCCCGACCCTGCTTAGCTTCCGAGATCAGACGAGATCGGGCGCCTTCAGGCCGATAGGGCCGGAGACGGACGCGGCCGCCGCGGGGCGCCCTAAGAGCCTTGCGCTTCGCCTCCCTTTCGCTCTGACCTGCAGGTCGGGCCAACGGGCCGCCCCTCTCCTCGGGGGGCCGTGCTGTACTTGAGCCGCACGACCCGCGACCGCACTCCAGCCTGCTGACGCCGGCCCGGCCCCCGAACACCGCCAACACCAGACCAGCAACCGCCTGGCCGGGCCCGGGGGCCCGATGGGCTTCCAGGACCCCCCAGTGACCGGGAGGGCGTGCGTGCGTGCGCGCGGGGCCTGGGGGGTGGGCTGAGGGGTGCGGAGGTCTCGGCGCCCTCCCACCCCCGGCCACTCCAGACCCGGCCGCGCTGGCTGAGCGGGGCCTCCCACCCCCCCCCATCCCGTTCGCTGTCCAGGGCCGCGCGACCCCGGAGGTGTCGGTCTTCGGGGCCCGCCGCCTCCCGATCCCCGCGGCCCGGGGGCCTCTGAACCTCCTGCGGGCCTAGGCGCAGCGAATCTTGAGCGCCCAACTTGCCCGGCACCTGCCCGCTGCCCAAACCCACCGGGAGCCACGGAGGCGCGGTCGACCGGAGCGCCTCAGCCCCGCCCCTTTGCCCTACCGAGGCGCCCCCCTTGTCCCCACGCCGCCCGCCAAGCACCCGACCTTCCTGAGAGAGCAGACGAACCACAGGCAGGCACACAGACAGACAGACAGACAGACACACACACACACACACACACACACACACGAGTGTGGTCTTTGGAAATACTTCTGTTCGTAGTTGCTGGGTTGAGCCCAACTCTTATAGGACCCATGGAGTGCGGCCCATCAGGCTCCTCTGTCCGTGGCATTTCCCAGGCGAGAATACTGGAGTGGGTTGCCATTACCTTCTCCAGGGGATCTTCCCGACCCAGGGATCAAACCCGAGTCTCCTGCGGGCGGATGCCTTGCCATCTGAACCAGCACATTGCGAATTCCCTAGGCAAAATACAAAGAAAAGAGCTCGTGTGCTACTAAGTGGAAAGATGATTGAAGAAACAGAAGGTGTCCTTTGTTGGTATCTTGGAATCTTTCTTTAGTTTTCGTTGATTTTTACTCTTAAGGCTACTTGAACAAGGCAAGAGAGAAACCCCAGAACTGAAAAGCAATTGACTTTTTTGAAAGAAACCTGTGCAGGTTAAGCACTCTTCGTTTTTGAGAGATGGTGAAATGCAAAATCTTGATTCAACACATATGACTTTGGTGAACTTTATTTCAAATCTCCTTGATGAACCCCTAAGGCGTCCAGGAAGAAAGGAGTAGAGCGGGAGACAAAAAGAGCAACCTTTCCCCTTGGCGCCATCCCAACCAGCTGCTTAGTTCCTTCATCTCATGGACTACCATCTGGGCTTATCTGGTTTGTCTGATTCTTGTTTCGGGGCCCGTTTCTAGTCACAAGGCTGTCAACAGTGGGGGGTGGGGTGGGGGGTGGGGGAAGCCCTTCTTTCCATTCCACATGAGACCCAGTGGACAATCCAGGCTCTGGCCACTGCATAGAGCGTGCAGCAACAATATCAACGGTGATGCTGGTTAACAACGCATATTCCTGGAATCCACTCCGTTGGCTACTGAGTGTGTGCGGTGGTGGTCTGGAACCTATACCTGGAAGCTTTCTTGATGATTGCAAATGACACCAAAGTCCGAGGACGATGGAAGATCTTCACGTTTCTGCAAGAGCCACACACCTCCAGAAGGAACCGCAAGACTTGCCTGACATGGTCAAGGTCTAAGTATTGGACTACACGTCGGAAGGTCTCCACCTTTGCTATGGAAGTCAAACGATCTTTCTTGGAAATGAAAATGGATCACACTGAACGTTCACATTCTTCTAGAGCATTTGAAAAGCCCTAAACTGTAGAAATCTGCTGTACGAGTTCCTTGAAAGCAAGAACCCATACTGATGGATATGTCTTAATGCCTTAGATTGTGCCTTGAATATAGCGTACACATGAACCCAGGAAAGGAAAGAATGGAATCGCCAAATATACAAAGAGATCAAAAGTGCCGAGCCAAGTGACACCTTGAGGCTTCCAAGAACTTTTCTGTCTTTCACACACTAAGTAAATCCTGAGCACCTACGATGAGCTGGGAGGCATGTAATAAGTTTCTGGAACTAGAAGGCGGAGAGAAGCAGACACAGAGTTCCTGCTTTCACTGAGACGAATCTAATGATACATCACAGGCAGATCCTTGGAGAACTTGTCGAGGGGCCTCTACCCTCACCAAAACCTGGGTGTCAGGGAAGGCTTTTCAGAGTAACCATTGCGTTGAGGTCCATAGGTGGAACCTACGTAAACCAGGGTTGAGATGCAGGAAGAATTTCAGGCAGGGAAAACAGCATCCTGGAAGTCTACGTGACCAGGGAAACTTAGGACGTTCAAGAAATGAAAATGCCCTATGGGATGGAAGCCAAAGAGTGCAGAGGGCATTCCAGGGAAAAGACATCCGAGAAGAACGTGAGGAGCAGGCATGAAGGGAACTGGTCGTATCTTCAATATGATGGGAAAATACAAGAGCCGTTGGAGCAGGATGGTGACAGAATTGCATCTGCATTTGCAAACGGTCATCTTGCTCCACATCACTAATGATTGGAGAGACTCAACTCCAAACGCCAAGGAGGGACCACTTCGCCCGAGTCCGATTGGGCCTCATTGCGCTGTCTGTCCTTAGCAGATGCTGGAGAAGCTGTGGAGCAAAGGGAACTCTCCTCCACGCTGAGTAGGAATGGGAGTTGGTACAGCCGGGATGGAAAAGAGTATGGAGGTTCGCGAAGGAACTAAACGTAGAAGTAGCCTATGGTTCAGCAGTCCCACTCCCAGGCATAGATCCACCCCCAGTACAAGCCAACAAGCCAGATGCCCCGTTTGGGCACATCGATCTGTGCGCGCGCTCGCATGCGCATGCGCGATCGCCTGCGAGGCTGGGGGTGGGGCGGGGGCTGGGCCTCTGGCTGGAGTCGGTGCAAGCCCCGGGATTGCCTGAGGCAAGCCAAAGGAGCCCCAGAGGGAGACGGGACGGCCGGTCGTCTGGTTTCCTGAAAGCCGAATGCGAATGCGGAGGGGCTCGCGGGCCGCGGGGAGGCAACCCAGGTCTGCAGCGGGAGTCGGGGCCCCGGCCACCCACTCACTCCCCCCGCCCCGGGAGGGGCTGGGGCTGCGGGGGTGGCGGGGGGGGGGCGAGGGGGGTGTGGGTCCAAGAATTGGGACGCGGGGCGGGGGCTAAAGGACCTCTTCTGGTAGGCATAAAAGCCTCCAGCACCCGGAATTCCCAGGTGGTCTCCCATCCAAGATACTAAACAGGCCCGACCCTGCTTAGCTTCCGAGATCAGACGAGATCGGGCGCCTTCAGGCCGATAGGGCCGGAGACGGACGCGGCCGCCGCGGGGCGCCCTAAGAGCCTTGCGCTTCGCCTCCCTTTCGCTCTGACCTGCAGGTCGGGCCAACGGGCCGCCCCTCTCCTCGGGGGGCCGTGCTGTACTTGAGCCGCACGACCCGCGACCGCACTCCAGCCTGCTGACGCCGGCCCGGCCCCCGAACACCGCCAACACCAGACCAGCAACCGCCTGGCCGGGCCCGGGGGCCCGATGGGCTTCCAGGACCCCCCAGTGACCGGGAGGGCGTGCGTGCGTGCGCGCGGGGCCTGGGGGGTGGGCTGAGGGGTGCGGAGGTCTCGGCGCCCTCCCACCCCCGGCCACTCCAGACCCGGCCGCGCTGGCTGAGCGGGGCCTCCCACCCCCCCCCATCCCGTTCGCTGTCCAGGGCCGCGCGACCCCGGAGGTGTCGGTCTTCGGGGCCCGCCGCCTCCCGATCCCCGCGGCCCGGGGGCCTCTGAACCTCCTGCGGGCCTAGGCGCAGCGAATCTTGAGCGCCCAACTTGCCCGGCACCTGCCCGCTGCCCAAACCCACCGGGAGCCACGGAGGCGCGGTCGACCGGAGCGCCTCAGCCCCGCCCCTTTGCCCTACCGAGGCGCCCCCCTTGTCCCCACGCCGCCCGCCAAGCACCCGACCTTCCTGAGAGAGCAGACGAACCACAGGCAGGCACACAGACAGACAGACAGACAGACACACACACACACACACACACACACACACGAGTGTGGTCTTTGGAAATACTTCTGTTCGTAGTTGCTGGGTTGAGCCCAACTCTTATAGGACCCATGGAGTGCGGCCCATCAGGCTCCTCTGTCCGTGGCATTTCCCAGGCGAGAATACTGGAGTGGGTTGCCATTACCTTCTCCAGGGGATCTTCCCGACCCAGGGATCAAACCCGAGTCTCCTGCGGGCGGATGCCTTGCCATCTGAACCAGCACATTGCGAATTCCCTAGGCAAAATACAAAGAAAAGAGCTCGTGTGCTACTAAGTGGAAAGATGATTGAAGAAACAGAAGGTGTCCTTTGTTGGTATCTTGGAATCTTTCTTTAGTTTTCGTTGATTTTTACTCTTAAGGCTACTTGAACAAGGCAAGAGAGAAACCCCAGAACTGAAAAGCAATTGACTTTTTTGAAAGAAACCTGTGCAGGTTAAGCACTCTTCGTTTTTGAGAGATGGTGAAATGCAAAATCTTGATTCAACACATATGACTTTGGTGAACTTTATTTCAAATCTCCTTGATGAACCCCTAAGGCGTCCAGGAAGAAAGGAGTAGAGCGGGAGACAAAAAGAGCAACCTTTCCCCTTGGCGCCATCCCAACCAGCTGCTTAGTTCCTTCATCTCATGGACTACCATCTGGGCTTATCTGGTTTGTCTGATTCTTGTTTCGGGGCCCGTTTCTAGTCACAAGGCTGTCAACAGTGGGGGGTGGGGTGGGGGGTGGGGGAAGCCCTTCTTTCCATTCCACATGAGACCCAGTGGACAATCCAGGCTCTGGCCACTGCATAGAGCGTGCAGCAACAATATCAACGGTGATGCTGGTTAACAACGCATATTCCTGGAATCCACTCCGTTGGCTACTGAGTGTGTGCGGTGGTGGTCTGGAACCTATACCTGGAAGCTTTCTTGATGATTGCAAATGACACCAAAGTCCGAGGACGATGGAAGATCTTCACGTTTCTGCAAGAGCCACACACCTCCAGAAGGAACCGCAAGACTTGCCTGACATGGTCAAGGTCTAAGTATTGGACTACACGTCGGAAGGTCTCCACCTTTGCTATGGAAGTCAAACGATCTTTCTTGGAAATGAAAATGGATCACACTGAACGTTCACATTCTTCTAGAGCATTTGAAAAGCCCTAAACTGTAGAAATCTGCTGTACGAGTTCCTTGAAAGCAAGAACCCATACTGATGGATATGTCTTAATGCCTTAGATTGTGCCTTGAATATAGCGTACACATGAACCCAGGAAAGGAAAGAATGGAATCGCCAAATATACAAAGAGATCAAAAGTGCCGAGCCAAGTGACACCTTGAGGCTTCCAAGAACTTTTCTGTCTTTCACACACTAAGTAAATCCTGAGCACCTACGATGAGCTGGGAGGCATGTAATAAGTTTCTGGAACTAGAAGGCGGAGAGAAGCAGACACAGAGTTCCTGCTTTCACTGAGACGAATCTAATGATACATCACAGGCAGATCCTTGGAGAACTTGTCGAGGGGCCTCTACCCTCACCAAAACCTGGGTGTCAGGGAAGGCTTTTCAGAGTAACCATTGCGTTGAGGTCCATAGGTGGAACCTACGTAAACCAGGGTTGAGATGCAGGAAGAATTTCAGGCAGGGAAAACAGCATCCTGGAAGTCTACGTGACCAGGGAAACTTAGGACGTTCAAGAAATGAAAATGCCCTATGGGATGGAAGCCAAAGAGTGCAGAGGGCATTCCAGGGAAAAGACATCCGAGAAGAACGTGAGGAGCAGGCATGAAGGGAACTGGTCGTATCTTCAATATGATGGGAAAATACAAGAGCCGTTGGAGCAGGATGGTGACAGAATTGCATCTGCATTTGCAAACGGTCATCTTGCTCCACATCACTAATGATTGGAGAGACTCAACTCCAAACGCCAAGGAGGGACCACTTCGCCCGAGTCCGATTGGGCCTCATTGCGCTGTCTGTCCTTAGCAGATGCTGGAGAAGCTGTGGAGCAAAGGGAACTCTCCTCCACGCTGAGTAGGAATGGGAGTTGGTACAGCCGGGATGGAAAAGAGTATGGAGGTTCGCGAAGGAACTAAACGTAGAAGTAGCCTATGGTTCAGCAGTCCCACTCCCAGGCATAGATCCACCCCCAGTACAAGCCAACAAGCCAGATGCCCCGTTTGGGCACATCGATCTGTGCGCGCGCTCGCATGCGCATGCGCGATCGCCTGCGAGGCTGGGGGTGGGGCGGGGGCTGGGCCTCTGGCTGGAGTCGGTGCAAGCCCCGGGATTGCCTGAGGCAAGCCAAAGGAGCCCCAGAGGGAGACGGGACGGCCGGTCGTCTGGTTTCCTGAAAGCCGAATGCGAATGCGGAGGGGCTCGCGGGCCGCGGGGAGGCAACCCAGGTCTGCAGCGGGAGTCGGGGCCCCGGCCACCCACTCACTCCCCCCGCCCCGGGAGGGGCTGGGGCTGCGGGGGTGGCGGGGGGGGGGCGAGGGGGGTGTGGGTCCAAGAATTGGGACGCGGGGCGGGGGCTAAAGGACCTCTTCTGGTAGGCATAAAAGCCTCCAGCACCCGGAATTCCCAGGTGGTCTCCCATCCAAGATACTAAACAGGCCCGACCCTGCTTAGCTTCCGAGATCAGACGAGATCGGGCGCCTTCAGGCCGATAGGGCCGGAGACGGACGCGGCCGCCGCGGGGCGCCCTAAGAGCCTTGCGCTTCGCCTCCCTTTCGCTCTGACCTGCAGGTCGGGCCAACGGGCCGCCCCTCTCCTCGGGGGGCCGTGCTGTACTTGAGCCGCACGACCCGCGACCGCACTCCAGCCTGCTGACGCCGGCCCGGCCCCCGAACACCGCCAACACCAGACCAGCAACCGCCTGGCCGGGCCCGGGGGCCCGATGGGCTTCCAGGACCCCCCAGTGACCGGGAGGGCGTGCGTGCGTGCGCGCGGGGCCTGGGGGGTGGGCTGAGGGGTGCGGAGGTCTCGGCGCCCTCCCACCCCCGGCCACTCCAGACCCGGCCGCGCTGGCTGAGCGGGGCCTCCCACCCCCCCCCATCCCGTTCGCTGTCCAGGGCCGCGCGACCCCGGAGGTGTCGGTCTTCGGGGCCCGCCGCCTCCCGATCCCCGCGGCCCGGGGGCCTCTGAACCTCCTGCGGGCCTAGGCGCAGCGAATCTTGAGCGCCCAACTTGCCCGGCACCTGCCCGCTGCCCAAACCCACCGGGAGCCACGGAGGCGCGGTCGACCGGAGCGCCTCAGCCCCGCCCCTTTGCCCTACCGAGGCGCCCCCCTTGTCCCCACGCCGCCCGCCAAGCACCCGACCTTCCTGAGAGAGCAGACGAACCACAGGCAGGCACACAGACAGACAGACAGACAGACACACACACACACACACACACACACACACGAGTGTGGTCTTTGGAAATACTTCTGTTCGTAGTTGCTGGGTTGAGCCCAACTCTTATAGGACCCATGGAGTGCGGCCCATCAGGCTCCTCTGTCCGTGGCATTTCCCAGGCGAGAATACTGGAGTGGGTTGCCATTACCTTCTCCAGGGGATCTTCCCGACCCAGGGATCAAACCCGAGTCTCCTGCGGGCGGATGCCTTGCCATCTGAACCAGCACATTGCGAATTCCCTAGGCAAAATACAAAGAAAAGAGCTCGTGTGCTACTAAGTGGAAAGATGATTGAAGAAACAGAAGGTGTCCTTTGTTGGTATCTTGGAATCTTTCTTTAGTTTTCGTTGATTTTTACTCTTAAGGCTACTTGAACAAGGCAAGAGAGAAACCCCAGAACTGAAAAGCAATTGACTTTTTTGAAAGAAACCTGTGCAGGTTAAGCACTCTTCGTTTTTGAGAGATGGTGAAATGCAAAATCTTGATTCAACACATATGACTTTGGTGAACTTTATTTCAAATCTCCTTGATGAACCCCTAAGGCGTCCAGGAAGAAAGGAGTAGAGCGGGAGACAAAAAGAGCAACCTTTCCCCTTGGCGCCATCCCAACCAGCTGCTTAGTTCCTTCATCTCATGGACTACCATCTGGGCTTATCTGGTTTGTCTGATTCTTGTTTCGGGGCCCGTTTCTAGTCACAAGGCTGTCAACAGTGGGGGGTGGGGTGGGGGGTGGGGGAAGCCCTTCTTTCCATTCCACATGAGACCCAGTGGACAATCCAGGCTCTGGCCACTGCATAGAGCGTGCAGCAACAATATCAACGGTGATGCTGGTTAACAACGCATATTCCTGGAATCCACTCCGTTGGCTACTGAGTGTGTGCGGTGGTGGTCTGGAACCTATACCTGGAAGCTTTCTTGATGATTGCAAATGACACCAAAGTCCGAGGACGATGGAAGATCTTCACGTTTCTGCAAGAGCCACACACCTCCAGAAGGAACCGCAAGACTTGCCTGACATGGTCAAGGTCTAAGTATTGGACTACACGTCGGAAGGTCTCCACCTTTGCTATGGAAGTCAAACGATCTTTCTTGGAAATGAAAATGGATCACACTGAACGTTCACATTCTTCTAGAGCATTTGAAAAGCCCTAAACTGTAGAAATCTGCTGTACGAGTTCCTTGAAAGCAAGAACCCATACTGATGGATATGTCTTAATGCCTTAGATTGTGCCTTGAATATAGCGTACACATGAACCCAGGAAAGGAAAGAATGGAATCGCCAAATATACAAAGAGATCAAAAGTGCCGAGCCAAGTGACACCTTGAGGCTTCCAAGAACTTTTCTGTCTTTCACACACTAAGTAAATCCTGAGCACCTACGATGAGCTGGGAGGCATGTAATAAGTTTCTGGAACTAGAAGGCGGAGAGAAGCAGACACAGAGTTCCTGCTTTCACTGAGACGAATCTAATGATACATCACAGGCAGATCCTTGGAGAACTTGTCGAGGGGCCTCTACCCTCACCAAAACCTGGGTGTCAGGGAAGGCTTTTCAGAGTAACCATTGCGTTGAGGTCCATAGGTGGAACCTACGTAAACCAGGGTTGAGATGCAGGAAGAATTTCAGGCAGGGAAAACAGCATCCTGGAAGTCTACGTGACCAGGGAAACTTAGGACGTTCAAGAAATGAAAATGCCCTATGGGATGGAAGCCAAAGAGTGCAGAGGGCATTCCAGGGAAAAGACATCCGAGAAGAACGTGAGGAGCAGGCATGAAGGGAACTGGTCGTATCTTCAATATGATGGGAAAATACAAGAGCCGTTGGAGCAGGATGGTGACAGAATTGCATCTGCATTTGCAAACGGTCATCTTGCTCCACATCACTAATGATTGGAGAGACTCAACTCCAAACGCCAAGGAGGGACCACTTCGCCCGAGTCCGATTGGGCCTCATTGCGCTGTCTGTCCTTAGCAGATGCTGGAGAAGCTGTGGAGCAAAGGGAACTCTCCTCCACGCTGAGTAGGAATGGGAGTTGGTACAGCCGGGATGGAAAAGAGTATGGAGGTTCGCGAAGGAACTAAACGTAGAAGTAGCCTATGGTTCAGCAGTCCCACTCCCAGGCATAGATCCACCCCCAGTACAAGCCAACAAGCCAGATGCCCCGTTTGGGCACATCGATCTGTGCGCGCGCTCGCATGCGCATGCGCGATCGCCTGCGAGGCTGGGGGTGGGGCGGGGGCTGGGCCTCTGGCTGGAGTCGGTGCAAGCCCCGGGATTGCCTGAGGCAAGCCAAAGGAGCCCCAGAGGGAGACGGGACGGCCGGTCGTCTGGTTTCCTGAAAGCCGAATGCGAATGCGGAGGGGCTCGCGGGCCGCGGGGAGGCAACCCAGGTCTGCAGCGGGAGTCGGGGCCCCGGCCACCCACTCACTCCCCCCGCCCCGGGAGGGGCTGGGGCTGCGGGGGTGGCGGGGGGGGGGCGAGGGGGGTGTGGGTCCAAGAATTGGGACGCGGGGCGGGGGCTAAAGGACCTCTTCTGGTAGGCATAAAAGCCTCCAGCACCCGGAATTCCCAGGTGGTCTCCCATCCAAGATACTAAACAGGCCCGACCCTGCTTAGCTTCCGAGATCAGACGAGATCGGGCGCCTTCAGGCCGATAGGGCCGGAGACGGACGCGGCCGCCGCGGGGCGCCCTAAGAGCCTTGCGCTTCGCCTCCCTTTCGCTCTGACCTGCAGGTCGGGCCAACGGGCCGCCCCTCTCCTCGGGGGGCCGTGCTGTACTTGAGCCGCACGACCCGCGACCGCACTCCAGCCTGCTGACGCCGGCCCGGCCCCCGAACACCGCCAACACCAGACCAGCAACCGCCTGGCCGGGCCCGGGGGCCCGATGGGCTTCCAGGACCCCCCAGTGACCGGGAGGGCGTGCGTGCGTGCGCGCGGGGCCTGGGGGGTGGGCTGAGGGGTGCGGAGGTCTCGGCGCCCTCCCACCCCCGGCCACTCCAGACCCGGCCGCGCTGGCTGAGCGGGGCCTCCCACCCCCCCCCATCCCGTTCGCTGTCCAGGGCCGCGCGACCCCGGAGGTGTCGGTCTTCGGGGCCCGCCGCCTCCCGATCCCCGCGGCCCGGGGGCCTCTGAACCTCCTGCGGGCCTAGGCGCAGCGAATCTTGAGCGCCCAACTTGCCCGGCACCTGCCCGCTGCCCAAACCCACCGGGAGCCACGGAGGCGCGGTCGACCGGAGCGCCTCAGCCCCGCCCCTTTGCCCTACCGAGGCGCCCCCCTTGTCCCCACGCCGCCCGCCAAGCACCCGACCTTCCTGAGAGAGCAGACGAACCACAGGCAGGCACACAGACAGACAGACAGACAGACACACACACACACACACACACACACACACGAGTGTGGTCTTTGGAAATACTTCTGTTCGTAGTTGCTGGGTTGAGCCCAACTCTTATAGGACCCATGGAGTGCGGCCCATCAGGCTCCTCTGTCCGTGGCATTTCCCAGGCGAGAATACTGGAGTGGGTTGCCATTACCTTCTCCAGGGGATCTTCCCGACCCAGGGATCAAACCCGAGTCTCCTGCGGGCGGATGCCTTGCCATCTGAACCAGCACATTGCGAATTCCCTAGGCAAAATACAAAGAAAAGAGCTCGTGTGCTACTAAGTGGAAAGATGATTGAAGAAACAGAAGGTGTCCTTTGTTGGTATCTTGGAATCTTTCTTTAGTTTTCGTTGATTTTTACTCTTAAGGCTACTTGAACAAGGCAAGAGAGAAACCCCAGAACTGAAAAGCAATTGACTTTTTTGAAAGAAACCTGTGCAGGTTAAGCACTCTTCGTTTTTGAGAGATGGTGAAATGCAAAATCTTGATTCAACACATATGACTTTGGTGAACTTTATTTCAAATCTCCTTGATGAACCCCTAAGGCGTCCAGGAAGAAAGGAGTAGAGCGGGAGACAAAAAGAGCAACCTTTCCCCTTGGCGCCATCCCAACCAGCTGCTTAGTTCCTTCATCTCATGGACTACCATCTGGGCTTATCTGGTTTGTCTGATTCTTGTTTCGGGGCCCGTTTCTAGTCACAAGGCTGTCAACAGTGGGGGGTGGGGTGGGGGGTGGGGGAAGCCCTTCTTTCCATTCCACATGAGACCCAGTGGACAATCCAGGCTCTGGCCACTGCATAGAGCGTGCAGCAACAATATCAACGGTGATGCTGGTTAACAACGCATATTCCTGGAATCCACTCCGTTGGCTACTGAGTGTGTGCGGTGGTGGTCTGGAACCTATACCTGGAAGCTTTCTTGATGATTGCAAATGACACCAAAGTCCGAGGACGATGGAAGATCTTCACGTTTCTGCAAGAGCCACACACCTCCAGAAGGAACCGCAAGACTTGCCTGACATGGTCAAGGTCTAAGTATTGGACTACACGTCGGAAGGTCTCCACCTTTGCTATGGAAGTCAAACGATCTTTCTTGGAAATGAAAATGGATCACACTGAACGTTCACATTCTTCTAGAGCATTTGAAAAGCCCTAAACTGTAGAAATCTGCTGTACGAGTTCCTTGAAAGCAAGAACCCATACTGATGGATATGTCTTAATGCCTTAGATTGTGCCTTGAATATAGCGTACACATGAACCCAGGAAAGGAAAGAATGGAATCGCCAAATATACAAAGAGATCAAAAGTGCCGAGCCAAGTGACACCTTGAGGCTTCCAAGAACTTTTCTGTCTTTCACACACTAAGTAAATCCTGAGCACCTACGATGAGCTGGGAGGCATGTAATAAGTTTCTGGAACTAGAAGGCGGAGAGAAGCAGACACAGAGTTCCTGCTTTCACTGAGACGAATCTAATGATACATCACAGGCAGATCCTTGGAGAACTTGTCGAGGGGCCTCTACCCTCACCAAAACCTGGGTGTCAGGGAAGGCTTTTCAGAGTAACCATTGCGTTGAGGTCCATAGGTGGAACCTACGTAAACCAGGGTTGAGATGCAGGAAGAATTTCAGGCAGGGAAAACAGCATCCTGGAAGTCTACGTGACCAGGGAAACTTAGGACGTTCAAGAAATGAAAATGCCCTATGGGATGGAAGCCAAAGAGTGCAGAGGGCATTCCAGGGAAAAGACATCCGAGAAGAACGTGAGGAGCAGGCATGAAGGGAACTGGTCGTATCTTCAATATGATGGGAAAATACAAGAGCCGTTGGAGCAGGATGGTGACAGAATTGCATCTGCATTTGCAAACGGTCATCTTGCTCCACATCACTAATGATTGGAGAGACTCAACTCCAAACGCCAAGGAGGGACCACTTCGCCCGAGTCCGATTGGGCCTCATTGCGCTGTCTGTCCTTAGCAGATGCTGGAGAAGCTGTGGAGCAAAGGGAACTCTCCTCCACGCTGAGTAGGAATGGGAGTTGGTACAGCCGGGATGGAAAAGAGTATGGAGGTTCGCGAAGGAACTAAACGTAGAAGTAGCCTATGGTTCAGCAGTCCCACTCCCAGGCATAGATCCACCCCCAGTACAAGCCAACAAGCCAGATGCCCCGTTTGGGCACATCGATCTGTGCGCGCGCTCGCATGCGCATGCGCGATCGCCTGCGAGGCTGGGGGTGGGGCGGGGGCTGGGCCTCTGGCTGGAGTCGGTGCAAGCCCCGGGATTGCCTGAGGCAAGCCAAAGGAGCCCCAGAGGGAGACGGGACGGCCGGTCGTCTGGTTTCCTGAAAGCCGAATGCGAATGCGGAGGGGCTCGCGGGCCGCGGGGAGGCAACCCAGGTCTGCAGCGGGAGTCGGGGCCCCGGCCACCCACTCACTCCCCCCGCCCCGGGAGGGGCTGGGGCTGCGGGGGTGGCGGGGGGGGGGCGAGGGGGGTGTGGGTCCAAGAATTGGGACGCGGGGCGGGGGCTAAAGGACCTCTTCTGGTAGGCATAAAAGCCTCCAGCACCCGGAATTCCCAGGTGGTCTCCCATCCAAGATACTAAACAGGCCCGACCCTGCTTAGCTTCCGAGATCAGACGAGATCGGGCGCCTTCAGGCCGATAGGGCCGGAGACGGACGCGGCCGCCGCGGGGCGCCCTAAGAGCCTTGCGCTTCGCCTCCCTTTCGCTCTGACCTGCAGGTCGGGCCAACGGGCCGCCCCTCTCCTCGGGGGGCCGTGCTGTACTTGAGCCGCACGACCCGCGACCGCACTCCAGCCTGCTGACGCCGGCCCGGCCCCCGAACACCGCCAACACCAGACCAGCAACCGCCTGGCCGGGCCCGGGGGCCCGATGGGCTTCCAGGACCCCCCAGTGACCGGGAGGGCGTGCGTGCGTGCGCGCGGGGCCTGGGGGGTGGGCTGAGGGGTGCGGAGGTCTCGGCGCCCTCCCACCCCCGGCCACTCCAGACCCGGCCGCGCTGGCTGAGCGGGGCCTCCCACCCCCCCCCATCCCGTTCGCTGTCCAGGGCCGCGCGACCCCGGAGGTGTCGGTCTTCGGGGCCCGCCGCCTCCCGATCCCCGCGGCCCGGGGGCCTCTGAACCTCCTGCGGGCCTAGGCGCAGCGAATCTTGAGCGCCCAACTTGCCCGGCACCTGCCCGCTGCCCAAACCCACCGGGAGCCACGGAGGCGCGGTCGACCGGAGCGCCTCAGCCCCGCCCCTTTGCCCTACCGAGGCGCCCCCCTTGTCCCCACGCCGCCCGCCAAGCACCCGACCTTCCTGAGAGAGCAGACGAACCACAGGCAGGCACACAGACAGACAGACAGACAGACACACACACACACACACACACACACACACGAGTGTGGTCTTTGGAAATACTTCTGTTCGTAGTTGCTGGGTTGAGCCCAACTCTTATAGGACCCATGGAGTGCGGCCCATCAGGCTCCTCTGTCCGTGGCATTTCCCAGGCGAGAATACTGGAGTGGGTTGCCATTACCTTCTCCAGGGGATCTTCCCGACCCAGGGATCAAACCCGAGTCTCCTGCGGGCGGATGCCTTGCCATCTGAACCAGCACATTGCGAATTCCCTAGGCAAAATACAAAGAAAAGAGCTCGTGTGCTACTAAGTGGAAAGATGATTGAAGAAACAGAAGGTGTCCTTTGTTGGTATCTTGGAATCTTTCTTTAGTTTTCGTTGATTTTTACTCTTAAGGCTACTTGAACAAGGCAAGAGAGAAACCCCAGAACTGAAAAGCAATTGACTTTTTTGAAAGAAACCTGTGCAGGTTAAGCACTCTTCGTTTTTGAGAGATGGTGAAATGCAAAATCTTGATTCAACACATATGACTTTGGTGAACTTTATTTCAAATCTCCTTGATGAACCCCTAAGGCGTCCAGGAAGAAAGGAGTAGAGCGGGAGACAAAAAGAGCAACCTTTCCCCTTGGCGCCATCCCAACCAGCTGCTTAGTTCCTTCATCTCATGGACTACCATCTGGGCTTATCTGGTTTGTCTGATTCTTGTTTCGGGGCCCGTTTCTAGTCACAAGGCTGTCAACAGTGGGGGGTGGGGTGGGGGGTGGGGGAAGCCCTTCTTTCCATTCCACATGAGACCCAGTGGACAATCCAGGCTCTGGCCACTGCATAGAGCGTGCAGCAACAATATCAACGGTGATGCTGGTTAACAACGCATATTCCTGGAATCCACTCCGTTGGCTACTGAGTGTGTGCGGTGGTGGTCTGGAACCTATACCTGGAAGCTTTCTTGATGATTGCAAATGACACCAAAGTCCGAGGACGATGGAAGATCTTCACGTTTCTGCAAGAGCCACACACCTCCAGAAGGAACCGCAAGACTTGCCTGACATGGTCAAGGTCTAAGTATTGGACTACACGTCGGAAGGTCTCCACCTTTGCTATGGAAGTCAAACGATCTTTCTTGGAAATGAAAATGGATCACACTGAACGTTCACATTCTTCTAGAGCATTTGAAAAGCCCTAAACTGTAGAAATCTGCTGTACGAGTTCCTTGAAAGCAAGAACCCATACTGATGGATATGTCTTAATGCCTTAGATTGTGCCTTGAATATAGCGTACACATGAACCCAGGAAAGGAAAGAATGGAATCGCCAAATATACAAAGAGATCAAAAGTGCCGAGCCAAGTGACACCTTGAGGCTTCCAAGAACTTTTCTGTCTTTCACACACTAAGTAAATCCTGAGCACCTACGATGAGCTGGGAGGCATGTAATAAGTTTCTGGAACTAGAAGGCGGAGAGAAGCAGACACAGAGTTCCTGCTTTCACTGAGACGAATCTAATGATACATCACAGGCAGATCCTTGGAGAACTTGTCGAGGGGCCTCTACCCTCACCAAAACCTGGGTGTCAGGGAAGGCTTTTCAGAGTAACCATTGCGTTGAGGTCCATAGGTGGAACCTACGTAAACCAGGGTTGAGATGCAGGAAGAATTTCAGGCAGGGAAAACAGCATCCTGGAAGTCTACGTGACCAGGGAAACTTAGGACGTTCAAGAAATGAAAATGCCCTATGGGATGGAAGCCAAAGAGTGCAGAGGGCATTCCAGGGAAAAGACATCCGAGAAGAACGTGAGGAGCAGGCATGAAGGGAACTGGTCGTATCTTCAATATGATGGGAAAATACAAGAGCCGTTGGAGCAGGATGGTGACAGAATTGCATCTGCATTTGCAAACGGTCATCTTGCTCCACATCACTAATGATTGGAGAGACTCAACTCCAAACGCCAAGGAGGGACCACTTCGCCCGAGTCCGATTGGGCCTCATTGCGCTGTCTGTCCTTAGCAGATGCTGGAGAAGCTGTGGAGCAAAGGGAACTCTCCTCCACGCTGAGTAGGAATGGGAGTTGGTACAGCCGGGATGGAAAAGAGTATGGAGGTTCGCGAAGGAACTAAACGTAGAAGTAGCCTATGGTTCAGCAGTCCCACTCCCAGGCATAGATCCACCCCCAGTACAAGCCAACAAGCCAGATGCCCCGTTTGGGCACATCGATCTGTGCGCGCGCTCGCATGCGCATGCGCGATCGCCTGCGAGGCTGGGGGTGGGGCGGGGGCTGGGCCTCTGGCTGGAGTCGGTGCAAGCCCCGGGATTGCCTGAGGCAAGCCAAAGGAGCCCCAGAGGGAGACGGGACGGCCGGTCGTCTGGTTTCCTGAAAGCCGAATGCGAATGCGGAGGGGCTCGCGGGCCGCGGGGAGGCAACCCAGGTCTGCAGCGGGAGTCGGGGCCCCGGCCACCCACTCACTCCCCCCGCCCCGGGAGGGGCTGGGGCTGCGGGGGTGGCGGGGGGGGGGCGAGGGGGGTGTGGGTCCAAGAATTGGGACGCGGGGCGGGGGCTAAAGGACCTCTTCTGGTAGGCATAAAAGCCTCCAGCACCCGGAATTCCCAGGTGGTCTCCCATCCAAGATACTAAACAGGCCCGACCCTGCTTAGCTTCCGAGATCAGACGAGATCGGGCGCCTTCAGGCCGATAGGGCCGGAGACGGACGCGGCCGCCGCGGGGCGCCCTAAGAGCCTTGCGCTTCGCCTCCCTTTCGCTCTGACCTGCAGGTCGGGCCAACGGGCCGCCCCTCTCCTCGGGGGGCCGTGCTGTACTTGAGCCGCACGACCCGCGACCGCACTCCAGCCTGCTGACGCCGGCCCGGCCCCCGAACACCGCCAACACCAGACCAGCAACCGCCTGGCCGGGCCCGGGGGCCCGATGGGCTTCCAGGACCCCCCAGTGACCGGGAGGGCGTGCGTGCGTGCGCGCGGGGCCTGGGGGGTGGGCTGAGGGGTGCGGAGGTCTCGGCGCCCTCCCACCCCCGGCCACTCCAGACCCGGCCGCGCTGGCTGAGCGGGGCCTCCCACCCCCCCCCATCCCGTTCGCTGTCCAGGGCCGCGCGACCCCGGAGGTGTCGGTCTTCGGGGCCCGCCGCCTCCCGATCCCCGCGGCCCGGGGGCCTCTGAACCTCCTGCGGGCCTAGGCGCAGCGAATCTTGAGCGCCCAACTTGCCCGGCACCTGCCCGCTGCCCAAACCCACCGGGAGCCACGGAGGCGCGGTCGACCGGAGCGCCTCAGCCCCGCCCCTTTGCCCTACCGAGGCGCCCCCCTTGTCCCCACGCCGCCCGCCAAGCACCCGACCTTCCTGAGAGAGCAGACGAACCACAGGCAGGCACACAGACAGACAGACAGACAGACACACACACACACACACACACACACACACGAGTGTGGTCTTTGGAAATACTTCTGTTCGTAGTTGCTGGGTTGAGCCCAACTCTTATAGGACCCATGGAGTGCGGCCCATCAGGCTCCTCTGTCCGTGGCATTTCCCAGGCGAGAATACTGGAGTGGGTTGCCATTACCTTCTCCAGGGGATCTTCCCGACCCAGGGATCAAACCCGAGTCTCCTGCGGGCGGATGCCTTGCCATCTGAACCAGCACATTGCGAATTCCCTAGGCAAAATACAAAGAAAAGAGCTCGTGTGCTACTAAGTGGAAAGATGATTGAAGAAACAGAAGGTGTCCTTTGTTGGTATCTTGGAATCTTTCTTTAGTTTTCGTTGATTTTTACTCTTAAGGCTACTTGAACAAGGCAAGAGAGAAACCCCAGAACTGAAAAGCAATTGACTTTTTTGAAAGAAACCTGTGCAGGTTAAGCACTCTTCGTTTTTGAGAGATGGTGAAATGCAAAATCTTGATTCAACACATATGACTTTGGTGAACTTTATTTCAAATCTCCTTGATGAACCCCTAAGGCGTCCAGGAAGAAAGGAGTAGAGCGGGAGACAAAAAGAGCAACCTTTCCCCTTGGCGCCATCCCAACCAGCTGCTTAGTTCCTTCATCTCATGGACTACCATCTGGGCTTATCTGGTTTGTCTGATTCTTGTTTCGGGGCCCGTTTCTAGTCACAAGGCTGTCAACAGTGGGGGGTGGGGTGGGGGGTGGGGGAAGCCCTTCTTTCCATTCCACATGAGACCCAGTGGACAATCCAGGCTCTGGCCACTGCATAGAGCGTGCAGCAACAATATCAACGGTGATGCTGGTTAACAACGCATATTCCTGGAATCCACTCCGTTGGCTACTGAGTGTGTGCGGTGGTGGTCTGGAACCTATACCTGGAAGCTTTCTTGATGATTGCAAATGACACCAAAGTCCGAGGACGATGGAAGATCTTCACGTTTCTGCAAGAGCCACACACCTCCAGAAGGAACCGCAAGACTTGCCTGACATGGTCAAGGTCTAAGTATTGGACTACACGTCGGAAGGTCTCCACCTTTGCTATGGAAGTCAAACGATCTTTCTTGGAAATGAAAATGGATCACACTGAACGTTCACATTCTTCTAGAGCATTTGAAAAGCCCTAAACTGTAGAAATCTGCTGTACGAGTTCCTTGAAAGCAAGAACCCATACTGATGGATATGTCTTAATGCCTTAGATTGTGCCTTGAATATAGCGTACACATGAACCCAGGAAAGGAAAGAATGGAATCGCCAAATATACAAAGAGATCAAAAGTGCCGAGCCAAGTGACACCTTGAGGCTTCCAAGAACTTTTCTGTCTTTCACACACTAAGTAAATCCTGAGCACCTACGATGAGCTGGGAGGCATGTAATAAGTTTCTGGAACTAGAAGGCGGAGAGAAGCAGACACAGAGTTCCTGCTTTCACTGAGACGAATCTAATGATACATCACAGGCAGATCCTTGGAGAACTTGTCGAGGGGCCTCTACCCTCACCAAAACCTGGGTGTCAGGGAAGGCTTTTCAGAGTAACCATTGCGTTGAGGTCCATAGGTGGAACCTACGTAAACCAGGGTTGAGATGCAGGAAGAATTTCAGGCAGGGAAAACAGCATCCTGGAAGTCTACGTGACCAGGGAAACTTAGGACGTTCAAGAAATGAAAATGCCCTATGGGATGGAAGCCAAAGAGTGCAGAGGGCATTCCAGGGAAAAGACATCCGAGAAGAACGTGAGGAGCAGGCATGAAGGGAACTGGTCGTATCTTCAATATGATGGGAAAATACAAGAGCCGTTGGAGCAGGATGGTGACAGAATTGCATCTGCATTTGCAAACGGTCATCTTGCTCCACATCACTAATGATTGGAGAGACTCAACTCCAAACGCCAAGGAGGGACCACTTCGCCCGAGTCCGATTGGGCCTCATTGCGCTGTCTGTCCTTAGCAGATGCTGGAGAAGCTGTGGAGCAAAGGGAACTCTCCTCCACGCTGAGTAGGAATGGGAGTTGGTACAGCCGGGATGGAAAAGAGTATGGAGGTTCGCGAAGGAACTAAACGTAGAAGTAGCCTATGGTTCAGCAGTCCCACTCCCAGGCATAGATCCACCCCCAGTACAAGCCAACAAGCCAGATGCCCCGTTTGGGCACATCGATCTGTGCGCGCGCTCGCATGCGCATGCGCGATCGCCTGCGAGGCTGGGGGTGGGGCGGGGGCTGGGCCTCTGGCTGGAGTCGGTGCAAGCCCCGGGATTGCCTGAGGCAAGCCAAAGGAGCCCCAGAGGGAGACGGGACGGCCGGTCGTCTGGTTTCCTGAAAGCCGAATGCGAATGCGGAGGGGCTCGCGGGCCGCGGGGAGGCAACCCAGGTCTGCAGCGGGAGTCGGGGCCCCGGCCACCCACTCACTCCCCCCGCCCCGGGAGGGGCTGGGGCTGCGGGGGTGGCGGGGGGGGGGCGAGGGGGGTGTGGGTCCAAGAATTGGGACGCGGGGCGGGGGCTAAAGGACCTCTTCTGGTAGGCATAAAAGCCTCCAGCACCCGGAATTCCCAGGTGGTCTCCCATCCAAGATACTAAACAGGCCCGACCCTGCTTAGCTTCCGAGATCAGACGAGATCGGGCGCCTTCAGGCCGATAGGGCCGGAGACGGACGCGGCCGCCGCGGGGCGCCCTAAGAGCCTTGCGCTTCGCCTCCCTTTCGCTCTGACCTGCAGGTCGGGCCAACGGGCCGCCCCTCTCCTCGGGGGGCCGTGCTGTACTTGAGCCGCACGACCCGCGACCGCACTCCAGCCTGCTGACGCCGGCCCGGCCCCCGAACACCGCCAACACCAGACCAGCAACCGCCTGGCCGGGCCCGGGGGCCCGATGGGCTTCCAGGACCCCCCAGTGACCGGGAGGGCGTGCGTGCGTGCGCGCGGGGCCTGGGGGGTGGGCTGAGGGGTGCGGAGGTCTCGGCGCCCTCCCACCCCCGGCCACTCCAGACCCGGCCGCGCTGGCTGAGCGGGGCCTCCCACCCCCCCCCATCCCGTTCGCTGTCCAGGGCCGCGCGACCCCGGAGGTGTCGGTCTTCGGGGCCCGCCGCCTCCCGATCCCCGCGGCCCGGGGGCCTCTGAACCTCCTGCGGGCCTAGGCGCAGCGAATCTTGAGCGCCCAACTTGCCCGGCACCTGCCCGCTGCCCAAACCCACCGGGAGCCACGGAGGCGCGGTCGACCGGAGCGCCTCAGCCCCGCCCCTTTGCCCTACCGAGGCGCCCCCCTTGTCCCCACGCCGCCCGCCAAGCACCCGACCTTCCTGAGAGAGCAGACGAACCACAGGCAGGCACACAGACAGACAGACAGACAGACACACACACACACACACACACACACACACACGAGTGTGGTCTTTGGAAATACTTCTGTTCGTAGTTGCTGGGTTGAGCCCAACTCTTATAGGACCCATGGAGTGCGGCCCATCAGGCTCCTCTGTCCGTGGCATTTCCCAGGCGAGAATACTGGAGTGGGTTGCCATTACCTTCTCCAGGGGATCTTCCCGACCCAGGGATCAAACCCGAGTCTCCTGCGGGCGGATGCCTTGCCATCTGAACCAGCACATTGCGAATTCCCTAGGCAAAATACAAAGAAAAGAGCTCGTGTGCTACTAAGTGGAAAGATGATTGAAGAAACAGAAGGTGTCCTTTGTTGGTATCTTGGAATCTTTCTTTAGTTTTCGTTGATTTTTACTCTTAAGGCTACTTGAACAAGGCAAGAGAGAAACCCCAGAACTGAAAAGCAATTGACTTTTTTGAAAGAAACCTGTGCAGGTTAAGCACTCTTCGTTTTTGAGAGATGGTGAAATGCAAAATCTTGATTCAACACATATGACTTTGGTGAACTTTATTTCAAATCTCCTTGATGAACCCCTAAGGCGTCCAGGAAGAAAGGAGTAGAGCGGGAGACAAAAAGAGCAACCTTTCCCCTTGGCGCCATCCCAACCAGCTGCTTAGTTCCTTCATCTCATGGACTACCATCTGGGCTTATCTGGTTTGTCTGATTCTTGTTTCGGGGCCCGTTTCTAGTCACAAGGCTGTCAACAGTGGGGGGTGGGGTGGGGGGTGGGGGAAGCCCTTCTTTCCATTCCACATGAGACCCAGTGGACAATCCAGGCTCTGGCCACTGCATAGAGCGTGCAGCAACAATATCAACGGTGATGCTGGTTAACAACGCATATTCCTGGAATCCACTCCGTTGGCTACTGAGTGTGTGCGGTGGTGGTCTGGAACCTATACCTGGAAGCTTTCTTGATGATTGCAAATGACACCAAAGTCCGAGGACGATGGAAGATCTTCACGTTTCTGCAAGAGCCACACACCTCCAGAAGGAACCGCAAGACTTGCCTGACATGGTCAAGGTCTAAGTATTGGACTACACGTCGGAAGGTCTCCACCTTTGCTATGGAAGTCAAACGATCTTTCTTGGAAATGAAAATGGATCACACTGAACGTTCACATTCTTCTAGAGCATTTGAAAAGCCCTAAACTGTAGAAATCTGCTGTACGAGTTCCTTGAAAGCAAGAACCCATACTGATGGATATGTCTTAATGCCTTAGATTGTGCCTTGAATATAGCGTACACATGAACCCAGGAAAGGAAAGAATGGAATCGCCAAATATACAAAGAGATCAAAAGTGCCGAGCCAAGTGACACCTTGAGGCTTCCAAGAACTTTTCTGTCTTTCACACACTAAGTAAATCCTGAGCACCTACGATGAGCTGGGAGGCATGTAATAAGTTTCTGGAACTAGAAGGCGGAGAGAAGCAGACACAGAGTTCCTGCTTTCACTGAGACGAATCTAATGATACATCACAGGCAGATCCTTGGAGAACTTGTCGAGGGGCCTCTACCCTCACCAAAACCTGGGTGTCAGGGAAGGCTTTTCAGAGTAACCATTGCGTTGAGGTCCATAGGTGGAACCTACGTAAACCAGGGTTGAGATGCAGGAAGAATTTCAGGCAGGGAAAACAGCATCCTGGAAGTCTACGTGACCAGGGAAACTTAGGACGTTCAAGAAATGAAAATGCCCTATGGGATGGAAGCCAAAGAGTGCAGAGGGCATTCCAGGGAAAAGACATCCGAGAAGAACGTGAGGAGCAGGCATGAAGGGAACTGGTCGTATCTTCAATATGATGGGAAAATACAAGAGCCGTTGGAGCAGGATGGTGACAGAATTGCATCTGCATTTGCAAACGGTCATCTTGCTCCACATCACTAATGATTGGAGAGACTCAACTCCAAACGCCAAGGAGGGACCACTTCGCCCGAGTCCGATTGGGCCTCATTGCGCTGTCTGTCCTTAGCAGATGCTGGAGAAGCTGTGGAGCAAAGGGAACTCTCCTCCACGCTGAGTAGGAATGGGAGTTGGTACAGCCGGGATGGAAAAGAGTATGGAGGTTCGCGAAGGAACTAAACGTAGAAGTAGCCTATGGTTCAGCAGTCCCACTCCCAGGCATAGATCCACCCCCAGTACAAGCCAACAAGCCAGATGCCCCGTTTGGGCACATCGATCTGTGCGCGCGCTCGCATGCGCATGCGCGATCGCCTGCGAGGCTGGGGGTGGGGCGGGGGCTGGGCCTCTGGCTGGAGTCGGTGCAAGCCCCGGGATTGCCTGAGGCAAGCCAAAGGAGCCCCAGAGGGAGACGGGACGGCCGGTCGTCTGGTTTCCTGAAAGCCGAATGCGAATGCGGAGGGGCTCGCGGGCCGCGGGGAGGCAACCCAGGTCTGCAGCGGGAGTCGGGGCCCCGGCCACCCACTCACTCCCCCCGCCCCGGGAGGGGCTGGGGCTGCGGGGGTGGCGGGGGGGGGGCGAGGGGGGTGTGGGTCCAAGAATTGGGACGCGGGGCGGGGGCTAAAGGACCTCTTCTGGTAGGCATAAAAGCCTCCAGCACCCGGAATTCCCAGGTGGTCTCCCATCCAAGATACTAAACAGGCCCGACCCTGCTTAGCTTCCGAGATCAGACGAGATCGGGCGCCTTCAGGCCGATAGGGCCGGAGACGGACGCGGCCGCCGCGGGGCGCCCTAAGAGCCTTGCGCTTCGCCTCCCTTTCGCTCTGACCTGCAGGTCGGGCCAACGGGCCGCCCCTCTCCTCGGGGGGCCGTGCTGTACTTGAGCCGCACGACCCGCGACCGCACTCCAGCCTGCTGACGCCGGCCCGGCCCCCGAACACCGCCAACACCAGACCAGCAACCGCCTGGCCGGGCCCGGGGGCCCGATGGGCTTCCAGGACCCCCCAGTGACCGGGAGGGCGTGCGTGCGTGCGCGCGGGGCCTGGGGGGTGGGCTGAGGGGTGCGGAGGTCTCGGCGCCCTCCCACCCCCGGCCACTCCAGACCCGGCCGCGCTGGCTGAGCGGGGCCTCCCACCCCCCCCCATCCCGTTCGCTGTCCAGGGCCGCGCGACCCCGGAGGTGTCGGTCTTCGGGGCCCGCCGCCTCCCGATCCCCGCGGCCCGGGGGCCTCTGAACCTCCTGCGGGCCTAGGCGCAGCGAATCTTGAGCGCCCAACTTGCCCGGCACCTGCCCGCTGCCCAAACCCACCGGGAGCCACGGAGGCGCGGTCGACCGGAGCGCCTCAGCCCCGCCCCTTTGCCCTACCGAGGCGCCCCCCTTGTCCCCACGCCGCCCGCCAAGCACCCGACCTTCCTGAGAGAGCAGACGAACCACAGGCAGGCACACAGACAGACAGACAGACAGACACACACACACACACACACACACACACACGAGTGTGGTCTTTGGAAATACTTCTGTTCGTAGTTGCTGGGTTGAGCCCAACTCTTATAGGACCCATGGAGTGCGGCCCATCAGGCTCCTCTGTCCGTGGCATTTCCCAGGCGAGAATACTGGAGTGGGTTGCCATTACCTTCTCCAGGGGATCTTCCCGACCCAGGGATCAAACCCGAGTCTCCTGCGGGCGGATGCCTTGCCATCTGAACCAGCACATTGCGAATTCCCTAGGCAAAATACAAAGAAAAGAGCTCGTGTGCTACTAAGTGGAAAGATGATTGAAGAAACAGAAGGTGTCCTTTGTTGGTATCTTGGAATCTTTCTTTAGTTTTCGTTGATTTTTACTCTTAAGGCTACTTGAACAAGGCAAGAGAGAAACCCCAGAACTGAAAAGCAATTGACTTTTTTGAAAGAAACCTGTGCAGGTTAAGCACTCTTCGTTTTTGAGAGATGGTGAAATGCAAAATCTTGATTCAACACATATGACTTTGGTGAACTTTATTTCAAATCTCCTTGATGAACCCCTAAGGCGTCCAGGAAGAAAGGAGTAGAGCGGGAGACAAAAAGAGCAACCTTTCCCCTTGGCGCCATCCCAACCAGCTGCTTAGTTCCTTCATCTCATGGACTACCATCTGGGCTTATCTGGTTTGTCTGATTCTTGTTTCGGGGCCCGTTTCTAGTCACAAGGCTGTCAACAGTGGGGGGTGGGGTGGGGGGTGGGGGAAGCCCTTCTTTCCATTCCACATGAGACCCAGTGGACAATCCAGGCTCTGGCCACTGCATAGAGCGTGCAGCAACAATATCAACGGTGATGCTGGTTAACAACGCATATTCCTGGAATCCACTCCGTTGGCTACTGAGTGTGTGCGGTGGTGGTCTGGAACCTATACCTGGAAGCTTTCTTGATGATTGCAAATGACACCAAAGTCCGAGGACGATGGAAGATCTTCACGTTTCTGCAAGAGCCACACACCTCCAGAAGGAACCGCAAGACTTGCCTGACATGGTCAAGGTCTAAGTATTGGACTACACGTCGGAAGGTCTCCACCTTTGCTATGGAAGTCAAACGATCTTTCTTGGAAATGAAAATGGATCACACTGAACGTTCACATTCTTCTAGAGCATTTGAAAAGCCCTAAACTGTAGAAATCTGCTGTACGAGTTCCTTGAAAGCAAGAACCCATACTGATGGATATGTCTTAATGCCTTAGATTGTGCCTTGAATATAGCGTACACATGAACCCAGGAAAGGAAAGAATGGAATCGCCAAATATACAAAGAGATCAAAAGTGCCGAGCCAAGTGACACCTTGAGGCTTCCAAGAACTTTTCTGTCTTTCACACACTAAGTAAATCCTGAGCACCTACGATGAGCTGGGAGGCATGTAATAAGTTTCTGGAACTAGAAGGCGGAGAGAAGCAGACACAGAGTTCCTGCTTTCACTGAGACGAATCTAATGATACATCACAGGCAGATCCTTGGAGAACTTGTCGAGGGGCCTCTACCCTCACCAAAACCTGGGTGTCAGGGAAGGCTTTTCAGAGTAACCATTGCGTTGAGGTCCATAGGTGGAACCTACGTAAACCAGGGTTGAGATGCAGGAAGAATTTCAGGCAGGGAAAACAGCATCCTGGAAGTCTACGTGACCAGGGAAACTTAGGACGTTCAAGAAATGAAAATGCCCTATGGGATGGAAGCCAAAGAGTGCAGAGGGCATTCCAGGGAAAAGACATCCGAGAAGAACGTGAGGAGCAGGCATGAAGGGAACTGGTCGTATCTTCAATATGATGGGAAAATACAAGAGCCGTTGGAGCAGGATGGTGACAGAATTGCATCTGCATTTGCAAACGGTCATCTTGCTCCACATCACTAATGATTGGAGAGACTCAACTCCAAACGCCAAGGAGGGACCACTTCGCCCGAGTCCGATTGGGCCTCATTGCGCTGTCTGTCCTTAGCAGATGCTGGAGAAGCTGTGGAGCAAAGGGAACTCTCCTCCACGCTGAGTAGGAATGGGAGTTGGTACAGCCGGGATGGAAAAGAGTATGGAGGTTCGCGAAGGAACTAAACGTAGAAGTAGCCTACGGTTCAGCAGTCCCACTCCCAGGCATAGATCCACCCCCAGTACAAGCCAACAAGCCAGATGCCCCGTTTGGGCACATCGATCTGTGCGCGCGCTCGCATGCGCATGCGCGATCGCCTGCGAGGCTGGGGGTGGGGCGGGGGCTGGGCCTCTGGCTGGAGTCGGTGCAAGCCCCGGGATTGCCTGAGGCAAGCCAAAGGAGCCCCAGAGGGAGACGGGACGGCCGGTCGTCTGGTTTCCTGAAAGCCGAATGCGAATGCGGAGGGGCTCGCGGGCCGCGGGGAGGCAACCCAGGTCTGCAGCGGGAGTCGGGGCCCCGGCCACCCACTCACTCCCCCCGCCCCGGGAGGGGCTGGGGCTGCGGGGGTGGCGGGGGGGGGGCGAGGGGGGTGTGGGTCCAAGAATTGGGACGCGGGGCGGGGGCTAAAGGACCTCTTCTGGTAGGCATAAAAGCCTCCAGCACCCGGAATTCCCAGGTGGTCTCCCATCCAAGATACTAAACAGGCCCGACCCTGCTTAGCTTCCGAGATCAGACGAGATCGGGCGCCTTCAGGCCGATAGGGCCGGAGACGGACGCGGCCGCCGCGGGGCGCCCTAAGAGCCTTGCGCTTCGCCTCCCTTTCGCTCTGACCTGCAGGTCGGGCCAACGGGCCGCCCCTCTCCTCGGGGGGCCGTGCTGTACTTGAGCCGCACGACCCGCGACCGCACTCCAGCCTGCTGACGCCGGCCCGGCCCCCGAACACCGCCAACACCAGACCAGCAACCGCCTGGCCGGGCCCGGGGGCCCGATGGGCTTCCAGGACCCCCCAGTGACCGGGAGGGCGTGCGTGCGTGCGTGCGCGCGGGGCCTGGTGGGGTGGGCTGAGGGGTGCGGAGGTCTCTGCGCCCTCCCACCCCCGGCCACTCCAGACCCGGCCGCGCTGGCTGAGCGGGGCCTCCCCCCCCCCATCCCGTTCGCTGTCCAGGGCCGCGCGACCCCGGAGGTGTCGGTCTTCGGGGCCCGCCGCCTCCCGACCCCCGCGGCCCGGGGGCCTCTGAACCTCCTGCGGGCCTAGGCGCAGCGAATCTTGAGCTCCCAACTTGCCCGGCACCTGCCCGCTGCCCAAACCCACCGGGAGCCACGGAGGCGCGGTCGACCGGAGCGCCTCAGCCCCGCCCCTTTGCCCTACCGAGGCCCCCCGCCCCCCTTGTCCCCACGCCGCCCGCCAAGCACCCGACCTTCCTGAGAGAGCAGACGAACCACAGGCAGGCACACAGACAGACACACAGACTCGCACGCACCCACGCCATGGGAGACAGCTGGCCTGCGCGAGCTCCTCAGCCAGAGCCATAGCACCTGGGAGAGGCCGGGGCCAGACCAAAGGCCCGGTGGACGGCTGTCGGGAGAGACAGAGGCAGAAATCCATGAAGCTTCCGAGACAGACTCCAAGACGGCGAGAGGGAGATACAGACACACACACACACACACACACACACACACACACACACACACACACTTGAGTGTGGTCTTTGGAAATACTTCTGTTCGTAGTTGCTGGGTTGAGCCCAACTTTTATAGGCCCCATGGAGTGCGGCCCATCAGGCTCCTCTGTCCGTGGCATTTCCCAGGCGAGAATACTGGAGTGGGTTGCCATTTCCTTCTCCAGGGGATCTTCCCGACCCAGGGATCAAACCCGAGTCTCCTGCGGGCGGATGCCTTGCCATCTGAACCAGCACATTGCGAATTCCCTAGGCAAAGCAAAATACAAAGAAAAGAGCTCGTGTGCTACTAAGTGGAAAGATGATTGAAGAAACAGAAGGTGTCCTTTGTTGGTATCTTGGAATCTTTCTTTAGTTTTCGTTGATTTTTACTCTTAAGGCTACTTGAACAAGGCAAGAGAGAAACCCCAGAATTGAAAAGCAATTGGCTTTTTTGAAAGAAACCTGTGCAGGTTAAGCACTCTTCGTTTTTGAGAGATGGTGAAATGCAAAATCTTGATTCAACACATATGACTTTGGTGAACTTTATTTCAAATCTCCACGATGAACCCCTAAGGCGTCCAGGAAGAAAGGAGTAGAGCGGGAGACAAAAAGAGCAACCTTTCCCCCTGGCGCCATCCCAACCAGCTGCTTAGTTCCTTCATCTCATGAACTACCATCTGGGCTTATCTGGTTTGTCTGATTCTTGTTTCGGGGCCCGTTTCTAGTCACAAGGCTGTCAAGAGTGGGGTGGATGTTTGGGAGGGGGAGGAAGCCCTTCTTTCCATTCCACGTGAGGCCCAGTGGACAATCCAGGCCCTGGCTACTGCATTGAGTGTGCAGCAGCAATATCAACGGTGATGCTGGTTAACAACGCATATTCCTGGAATCCACTCCTTTGGCCACTGACTGTGTGTGGTGGTGGTCTGGAACCTATATCTGGAAGCTTTCTTGATGATTGCAAATGACACCAAAGTCCGAGGACGATGGAAGATCTTCACGTTTCTGCAAGAGCCACACTCCTCCAGAAGGAACCACAAGACTTGCTTGAAATGGTCAAGGTATAAGTATTGGACTAAACGTTGGAAGGTCTCCACCTTTGCTATGGAAATCAAAATATCTTTCTTTGAAGTGAAAATGGATCATACTCAACGTTCACGTTCTTGTAGAGCTTTTGAGAAGCCCTAAATTGTAGAAATCTGCTGTACGAGTTCCTTGAAAGCAAGAACCTATATTTATGGATATGTCTTAGTGCCTTAGATTGTGCCTTGATTATAGTGTACACATCAACCCAGGAAATAAAGAATTGAATCGCCAAATATACAAAGAGATCAAAAGTGCCGAGCCAAGTGACACCTTGAGGCTTCCAAGAACTTTTCTGTCTTTCACACACTAAGTAAATCCTGAGCACCTACGATGAGCTGGGAGGCATGTAATAAGTTTCTGGAACTAGAAGGCGGAGAGAAGCAGACACAGAGTTCCTGCTTTCACTGAGACGAATCTAATGATACATCACAGGCAGATCCTTGGAGAACTTGTCGAGGGGCCTCTACCCTCACCAAAACCTGGGTGTCAGGGAAGGCTTTTCAGAGTATCCATTGCGTTGAGGTCCATAGGTGGAACCTACGTAAACCAGGGTTGAGATGCAGGAAGAATTTCAGGCAGGGAAAACAGCATCCTGGAAGTCTAGGTGACCAGGGAAACTTAGGACGTTCAAGAAATGAAAATGCCCTATGGGATGGAAGCCAAAGAGTGCAGAGGGCATTCCAGGGAAAAGACATCAGAGACTAACGTGGGGAACAAGCATGAAGGGATGTGATCATATATTCAATATGATGGGAAAATACAAGAGCAGTTGGGGCAGGGAGATGATAGAATTTCTCTGCATTTCCTAAATGTCGTCTTGCTCCATAACACTAATGTTTGGAGCGACTCAACTCCAAGTTACAAGGAGGGACCACTTCCACGAGTTCGAATAGTCCTCATTGCAAAGTCTGTCAATATCGAATGCTAGAGAAGATGTGGACCAAAGGGAACTCCACTCCACAAGCAGATTGTGTGGGTGAATTCTCTAAGAAATTAAGGGAAAGAGTGCTACATCTTGTTTATTGTATTGTGTTTAGGGGGAACTATTTTGGAATTAGAGGAGCCCATTCCTCAGTGTATGATTTCCAAACTAGACAAGTATAATTACAGTCTGATAAGATGTAACTCAAATAACTTCTGAATGTTAATTGATTTTGAAAGAGGAAATAATCTTGCAAGAGAAATATAGACAAACAGGAAAAGCATAGTTGTCAATATATTAACCTAGAGATGCTACAAATATTGTTTAAGAAATATGAAAGTTTCATGGAGTATTTCTCATGAAGGAATTATTTCCTCTTAAAAGTCAAAAGGGCTTCCCTGGTGGCTCAGAGGTTAAAGCATCTGCCTGCAATGCAGAAGACCTGGGTTTGATCCCTGAGTCAGAAAGATCCCCTGGAGAAGGAAATGGCAACCCACTCCAGTATTCTTGCCTGGAGAATCCCATGGATGGAGGAGCCTGGTGGGCTACAGTCCACTGGGTCGCGAAGAGTCAGATACTACTGAGCAACTTAACTAACTTAAAAGTCAAAAAGGATCATGAGTCCACTCATAAAAATGATTTGTTCTTCAGTTTTATCATGAATTACCTGACTAAAGGATGATTATGTATTGTATTATTCCTTCAAAATTATAGCACATTGTTCACTTTCCAGATTTTTTTTAATTGATATTTATTTAACATTGACTCTGTGCCAGCACTGCAAAGCCCACCCACACACCCTACACCAATTTTGTGACTTCATTAGAAACCACTTAATCAAGCAAATTCTATAGTTGCCTCTATTTTACATCCTAAATCGGCACATTATATGTCGCCCTACTTAACACTATTAAGATTATCTCTTTTTTAAAAATTCTTGATAAATATAATTCCTGGCTTCCTCACAAAATAATTTAAATTATATAAAAACTGGAACTTTGTCTAATTTATCACTGTATTCTTAGCTCTTCGAGGAATATTAGTACTAGATATTCAAAAGACTCGTATTAAATGAAAATGATTTCAGTGGGTCTCAAAAGAACTTGTCTTTAAAAGGCATTGGTGTGGGGAGCTGCCCATCAGAACGGGGTCCTTTGTCCGAAGGACACAGCTCTGGGAGCTGCCTCAGTCCTTGAGGGTTTGCTTGCAAACATAGCTCTCTGTCCCGCCACCCCAGAGATTAGGCGCTTATTTACTGCAGGCACCTGGAGTTCTGTGCAAACTTCTCACGCACAGAGAAATATTATCTGGTGTAAGAAATAATAACAGGGTGCCATTCCCATGCTCTCAAGATTTCTTGTGACTGTTTGTAAGATGTGTAGGTCAAACAAAGAAAATGTTAACTGTCTTGTCTTTCTCACGCTCTTCTGTATAAATGTGAGATGCTGAATAAAGTTGGTGTCAGACTGCGTCCCTTCGTGGAGACGTGTCTGAACCTCTCGACCCCATCTTTGTTGGAGATTTCTCTTGCTTTCGTTTCTTTTCTCAGCCCCGCCGTGCACGTTCTCGGGACCTGATCGACTTTGCCGTCTAGCACCGGCACATTGGTGCCATTTAAAGTAGATATTAGGTTTCCATTTTCTCATCAATGATTCGTTTCATTGGTTTTGTCATTTCAGATAACTTTCTTGAACATCAGATCATGGAAGATAGAAATAATGTTACTGAATTTATCCTCTTAGAACTTTCTATGGACAAGAAAGTCCAGATCCTCTGCTTTTTATTTTTCTTATTCTGTTACCTGGCTATTTGGTTGGGGAATTTGATCATTGTGATTTCTATTACATGCAGTCAGCTAATCACCCAGCCCATGTACTTCTTCCTTAACTGCCTTGCACTCTCAGATCTCTTCTACACCTCCACTGTGACACCCAAACTCATGACTGACTTACTGATGGAAAAAAGGCCATTTCCTATAAAAACTGCATGACACAGCTTTTCACCACCTACTTCTTTGGGGAGGGGGGAATGAGGTCTTCACCCTCACAGGGATGGCCTGTGACTGCTATGTGGTCATCAGCAAACCTCTCCACGACGCCATCACCATGAACAGGCAAAAACGTCACTCAATTCTCATAGCGTCGTGTGCAGGGGGACTTCTTCATTCTCTTGGTCTCTTTCTTCTTGCGATTGTTTTACCTTTCTGTGGCCCCAGTGAAATAGACCACTATTTCTGTGATGCATATCTTTTGTTGAAACTAGCCTGCACTGATACACACAAAATTGGCTTTTTTGTCATTGCCAATTCTGGCTTGATGGGACTGGTGCTCTTTGTGGTTTTGATGGCCTCCTACATTTTGATTCTGTATAATGTGTGCACATATTCTGCAGAAAGCCACCATAAAGCACTTTCCACCTGTAGTTCCCACATCACAGTCCGTGATCCTCTTTTTCACACCTGTCATCTTTGTTTACATTAGACCTGCCACAACATTACCAGAGGATAAAGTGTTTACGCTCTTCTACACAATTATTGTCCCCATGCTCAACCCGCTTATCTACACACTTAGAAACATGGGGATGAAAAATTCCATAAGAAGAGTTTGGTGCAATAAAAGGTTCTGGGAAAGGAGCTTAATGATCTGAAGGTCATTCATCTCTGACGCCAGTGACTGTCTTCTCATCACTCCCTCTGTTGCTGAGTCTCTCCTGCTAATGGGAACATCAGGCAGAATGTGTAAAAGCCAAGCCTCCAACAACAGCTTGCCTTCAGTGGTTCCTTCTTTATTTTCCTCTCAATGCGTTTTCCTTGATTTCACTTTTCACTAATAATCCCCTTTGTTTAAAAAAAAAGAAAAGGAAACTTTTTACAGAGTAAAAACACACTGAAAAATCTGGAGGGAGAGTGATCCTGCCTGTATTGAAGGCTAAACCTGGGGGAGACTTCGCTCTCAAAATACTTGGCCTCAAGGTATAAAAGGTAATAATATGTTACAAGGTAAAAGACAGTTAAAGAATCCACCTGCTAATGCAGGAGACACATGTTCAATCCTTGGGCCAGGAAGATCCTCTGGAGAAGGAAATGGCTACCCACTCCAGTGTTTTTGCCTGGGAAATCCCATGGAGAGAGGAATCTGGTGGGCTACAGCCCATGGGGATGCAAAACAGCTGGACATGATTCAGCGACTAAACAAAAACAAAAAGGCAGTTATAGGAAAATAAGAACAATCACATACTGCAAACTCCTTTCAGAACTATATACCTAGCCTCGTATCCTACAACTCTAGATTGCTTTTAATCAAGTACCTAGAGATTTTTTTGTGTGTATTTGTGAACTGCTATTATTTTACTTAAGTGAAAAGAATATATAGATCTAAATACAACATAGTGTAAAGTCCAGCCTTATAGTCGACATGGCAAGTCTTACAGTCTGAAAAGCAAGTCACTGTGTGATCTGTTTGTGAAGTAACATTGTAAGTATTGGGGGAAATATATGTGTATATATATATATATATATATATATATATATATATATACAAACTCATGCTATTTGAACTGGGTTTGATATTAAGTATACATGATCAAGGAATAAATAAACTACAACTGACTTTGCTACAAAAAAGAAGAAAATATAAATCCTTTAGTTCCTCAAAACAGATGATTTATCTCAAAGTAAAAGACTTTCACTTACTATCTAAATTCAAGTGTAGAATAATCCTAAAATAATATTTGACAAAATATAGATCAGACTCAGTGATGGGAATATATATATATATATATATATATATATATATATATATATATTCTGCTGCTGTGCTTAGGTGTTTCTGACTCTGTGGCCACATGGACTGTAGCCCACCAGGCTTCTCTGTCCATGGGGATTCTCCAGGCACAAATATCGGAGTGGGTTGCCATGTTCTCCTCCAGGGGATCTTCCCAAGCCAGGGACTGAACCCAGGTCTCCCACATTGCAGGCAGACTCGTTACCAACTGAGCCATCAGGGAAGCCCAAGTATACTGGAGTGGGTAGCCTATCTCTTCCCCAGGGGATTTTCCCGACCCAGGAATCAACCAGGGGTCTCCTGCATTGCAGGTGGATTCTTTACCAGTTGAGCTACCAGGGAAGTCTAATGTGTATACATCCATACCTATAGGATTTTCATGATTTTCTAGGGCAAAGTATACATTTTGTTTGAAATACATTTTTAAGATTGCTGCATTTTCTTATGAAAATGTGCATAGTTTTGGATATAAAATGTAACTATTAATAGTATAGATTTGTATTCTATATAATGAGTTAAACTATATTTAATACTATAGATTTATTTTAGGTAATAGGATATTTTCTAATGTTTCTCTCTCAAAAAATGTAATATTTTTTAGAATTAATAGGACAGATGATGGATTTTAAAGAATCATATTATTACTATGTCATAAAAATGTTGTTAACTGTTCTCCACACAAAGATAGGCCATATTAATATTTGGCTATATTATGTGTGTGTCTCCTTCAGAATTTTCCACAGTTTATTGTGACCCACACAGTCAAAGGCTATGGCATAGTCAATAAAGCAGAAATAGACGTTTTTCTGGAACTCTCTTGCTTTTTCGATGATCCAGCAGGTGTTGGCAATTTGATCTCTGGTTCCTCTGCCTTTTCTAAAACCAGCTTGAACATCTGGAAGTTCATGGTGCACGTATTGCTGAAGCCTGGCTTGGAGAATTTTGAGCATTACTTTACGAGCAACAAAGATCTGTCTAGTCAAAGCTATAGTTTTTCCAGCAGTCATGTATGGATGTGAGAGTTGGACTATAAAGAAAGCTGAGGGCCGAAGGATTGATGCTTTTGAACTGTGGTGTTGGAGAAGACTCTTGAGAGTCCCTTGGACTGCAAGGAGATCCAACCAGTCCATCCTAAAGGAGATCAGTCCTGGGTGTTCATTGGAAGGACTGATGTTGAAGCTAAAACTCCAACACTTTGGCCACCTGATGAGAAGAGCTGACGCATTTGAAAAGACCCTGATGCTTGGAAAGGTTGAGGGGAGGAGGAGAAGGGGACAACAGAGGATGAGATGGCTGGATGGCATCACGGACTCAATGGACATGGGTTTGGGTGGACTCCGGGAGTTGGTGACGGGACGGGGAGGCCTGGTGTGCTGCAGTACATGGGGTCTCAAAGAGTCAGACACGACTGAGGGCCTGAACTGAACTGAATATGTATGTGTCTTATGTTTGTACTTGCAAGATACTTTGCAAATATTATTTTGCATATTTTGCTGAATATTTAAATGTCAAAAAAGAATGGTGTTTCAGAATTGTAAATAATAATCTTAAGGAGGCAGAAGTTATCAAAGTAACTGAATGAATATGTTGTAAATAATGTAAATCAACCAAATCTTACTTAATTTCCCAATTGAATTATCTCCTCAAGTGGATCAGTTGTTTGGAGTTACATTTTCATAAAGATCATCCATTCGTCTTCCCAGATAGTTGCGAATATCTGGTAATAACTGATATTTTTCAATATCCCCATCTCTGTGTTTGCTTATAGTGTTTAACAGCCTTCCATAGAGACCTCAGCTCTGCCTTCATGTGTAAATTAAGCAGAAACCATAATCCATGACCTTCAGCCATGAACTACAGAGTTTAATACCAGATATTTTGGGTGAGGAATTTTTAAAAAAGATGCTTACAATATATGCCATTCTTATCTCTCCTGTTAATAAATACAAGTACCAGGAAATAAAGAGGCCGGAATATATTGCTTCATTTCACAGAGACATCATTCATACAAATCTCTCTCTCTCGGAATGAGGCTTAAAATAAGACATTATTCTGCCTGCCTCATTCAGTCTGGATTCATGAGCAGTTCAGGTTGTGGGGTGGTGGTTGCTTTTCGCTACTAAATCACACTGTATGAGAAAACTCATATATTGAGTTTAATTCCTATTATGTGGGGATTTCTTATGTTATGTCAGTTCAGTTCAGTTCAGTCGCTCAGTCGTGTCCGACTCTTCGTGACCCCATGAATCGCAGCACGCCAGGCCTCCCTCTCCATCACCAACTCCTGGACTTCACTCAGACTCACGTCCATCGAGTCAGTGATGCCATCCAGCCATCTCATCCTCTGTCGTCCCCTTCTCCTCTTGCCCCCAATCCCTCCCAGCATCAGGGTCTTTTCCAAAGAGTCAACTCTTTGCATGAGGTGGCCAAAGTACTGGAGTTTCAGCTTCAGCATCATTCCTTCCAAAGAAATCCCAGGGCTGATCTCCTTCAGAATGGACTGGTTGCATCTCCTTGCAGTCCAAGGGACTCTCAGGAGTCTTCTCCAACACCACAGTTCAAAAGCATCAGTTCTTCGGTGCTCAGCCTTCTTCATGGTCCAACTCTCACATCCATACATGACTACAGGAAAAACCATAGCCTTGACTAGACGGACCTTTGTTGGCAAAGTAATGTCTCTGCTTTTGAATATGCTATCTAGGTTGTTCATAACTTTTCTTCCAAGGAGTAAGCGTCTTTTAATTTCATGGCCGCAGTCACCATCTGCAGTGATTTTGGAGCCCCCCAAAATAAAGTCTGATACTGTTTCCACTATTTCCCCATCTAGTTCCCATGAAGCGATGGGACCAGATGCCGTGATCTTCGTTTTCTGCGTGTCGAGCTTTAAGCCAAGTTTTTCACTCTCCACTTTCACTTTCATCAAGAGGCTTTTGAGTTCCTCTTCACTTTCTGCCATAAGGGTGGTGTCATCTGCATATCTGAGGTTATTGATATTATCCCGGCAATCTTGATTCCAGCTTGTGTTTCTTCCAGTCCAGCGTTTCTCATGATGTATTCTGCATAGAAATTAAATAAGCAGGGTGACAATATACAGCCTTGACGAACTCCTTTTCCTATTTGGACCCAGTCTGTTTTCCCATGTCCAGTTCTAACTGTTGCTTCCTGACCGGCATACAGATTTCTCAAGAGACAGGTCAGGTGTTCTGGTATTCCCATCTCTTTCAGAATTTTATACAGTTTATTGTGATCCATGCAGTCAAAGGCTTTGGCATCGTCAATAAAGCAGAAATAGATGTTTTTCTGGAACTCTCTTGCTTTTTCCATGATCCAGCAGATGTTGGCAATTTGATCTCTGGTTCCTCTGCCTTTTCTAAAACCAGCTTGAACATCTGGAAGTTCACGGTTCGTGTATCGCTGAAGCCTGGCTTGGAGAATTTTGAGCATTACTTTACTAGCATGTGAGATGAGTGCAATTGTGCGGTAGTCTGAGCATTCTTTGGCATTGCTTTCTTTGGGATTGGAATGAAAACTGACCTTTTCCAGTCCTGTGGCCACTGCTGCGTTTTCCAAATTTGCTGGCATATTGAGTGCAGCACTTTCACAGCATCATCTTTCAGGATTTGAAACAGCTCCTCTGGAATTCCATCACCTCCACTAGCTTTGTTCGTAGTGATGCTTTCTAAGGCCCACTTGACTTCACATTCCAGCATGTCTGGCTCTAGGTCAGTGATCACACCGTCGTGATTATCTGGGTCGTGAAGATCTTTTCTGCACAGTTCTTCTGTGTATTCTTGCCCCCTCTTCTTAATATCTGCTGCTTCTGTTAGGTCCATACCATTTCTGTCCTTTATCGAGCCCATCTTTGCATGAAATGTCCCCTTGGTATCTCTAATTTTCTTCAAGAGATCTCTAGTCTTTCCCATTCTGTTGTTTTCCTCTATTTCTTTGCATTGATCGCTGAGGAAGGCTTGCTTATCTCTCCTTGCTGTTCTTTGGAACTCTGCATTCAGAGGCTTATATCTTTCCTTATCTCCTTTGCTTTTCACTTCTCTTCTTTTTCCAGCTAAGTCATACAGTGACTCACTTAGTGGCTCAGTCACACACTTGATAATGTAAGGAACAACACTTCTTGAAACAGGCAATATAGAAAACGATAGCAGTAATAGTAGAATCATAAGTAAGAAGTTAGGTCAAGAACTTCTAGTAGGTGTAGCCCAGTGACATCTCCATGTCATCTGACTTAGTTTGCTAAATGACTATAGCTTGCTGTTGATATCCTGGTTGTAGATCCTGAGCATCTGATCTTGATTCAAAGACTGGTTATTGAGATAAGCTTTAGAAACAAACTCAGAATGTCCTTTTTAACAACTTAATTAAACCTCTTAGCAATGTAACATAACCACAAGGAACTATCTCAGGAGTGCGTCTTAGTAAATACAGACCTTAACTTAAAAAACTGGAACTTAATATTCAGTGAAACGTAATAGATGCCATAGGCCTGACATCAGTTAGGTGGATTTTTCTTTTAGAGCTCCCCAGTATACGTTGAGATTTCTGTATATGTCGGGAGACAGTCTTTTTATTTACCTGAGAAGGCTGTTCAGAACCCAAGTGTCTCCAGCTTCTGGAGGGATGAGGCAGAGAGAAAAAAGGTATAATTTTACCCGTAGGAGTAAATCACTAGATTGTTTTAAATGACCAGTAACTCGAGGAGAAGTGCTTCTTTATATCTGAAAACACAGAGTAAAAATCAACAATATGTCAGACAAAAAGTCGTGAAAATTGCGGTCATATTTAGCAGTCTACTCCATCCCATGCAATTGATCCCTTTGTTCTGCTGTCCTTGCCCAATGGCCAAGGACATCAGTGAAAGCAGTAGTCGCGAAGAAACTCATGAAGCTTTTGTGAATGTCTGTATGACCTGTCCAGCAAAGTGGGTGCCCTGATCACTGGAGATTGTGGAAAGCACCTTTTAACCATTTTTTTCTATTCTGAGATATTAATTCTGAAGCCAGGAAAGGCATTATCAAATAAAAATGAGGTTTGTCAGGGAGCCAGGAAAAGCCAAGTGGCCACGTTGGACCTCTCATAGCCCCAACTCTTTGGTTTATGGCCATTTTTAATCCATTTTAAATTCCCTGAAGAGGCGTTAACTTTTGTAGAAGCAGAATGAGCTTTGTTCATATGTGCTGTAGTCTGTTATCAAAAGCCACATTCCAAGAAAACTTTGTTCTTTTAATCAGTGAGAGAAAACCAAATTCCAGTTTGGTAACAGCTTATATTCACTGTGAAACAATAGTTATTCACTTAGTCATAGTCACAATAAGACTTCAAAGGCAGTTTAATGTCTTAACAAACTTGTAGCATGCACAAAACTCTTCTTTCACTTGCAACACACCTTTTTGCACTTTCTGTATTCGTCACTTCATTTGTCCACTTAGAGGACAGCCACCTGTACGTTTAGACTTACTTTGCTTTTCCTTAATAGAATGTAATTCCATTCCTTATTACTTTTTATTAAAAACACACATCTTACTTTTCTTCAGAAACCATGACTTGTACTTTACATCATCATTCTGTCGATTGGTAAGGATAAATCACCCAAAGTTATATCATTTATAAAAGTATCTGCACAATGTCTCTGTTAATTAGATCAATAAACAAACATCAGTATCATGTATCAATACAATAATGATTATTTCCCAGTTCACACAAGCCTCGAATTCATTTACTTTAATTTCCTTGAATTTAGAATTGTTTGATTTGTAAGCACTTACTTCTCTTTAGGCCAATTAATTAGAGCTCATTGAACCACTTAGCCTTTAGCAATTTTTTCCAAGGATGGAGACATACACCGAGACACACACAAATCTGGACAGACAGAAACCTCACAGTTTTCCACCTGAAATTTAAATTGTCTCTTTGTCCCTTTTATTTTCTTGGCTTGAGTTCCAGCTCATGGCTGGAGTCCCGGATCGAGTGGGCTGTGTATCTCAAGGACATGATAAGAGTTAACTCAGGTTTTTCCCCAGGCATGTTTCTGTTTCTCAGGCAGGATCAGAGCTCCCCAAAAGAGTATTTTCACAAGTCAAACTTTTAGTAATTACATGTGCAAAAGGAACCAGTTTTGCAATTTCAAAAAGATTCCATTTTACCTAGTTTTCTCCGGAGTCTAAAGAATACACATGGCCATTCAGGGTTCAAAATGTCATTTCTCCTTCATGTAGTCATAGCTTCATAGCTAAAATTTAAACCAGAGAGTGCTCAAATTGGCTCTGATGACAGGGGTAGACTGATCGAGAAGATGTCCCAGCAGGGATTATCTCTCTGGGCAGGTGAGGTCGTCTCTTAAAGCAAAGAAACCCCATATATAAGGGATTTTTAGGCCTTGAGGATCAAAATTATCCCAGTTTTTCAAGATATTATTCAAGGGGGGGTGGTGGTTCTGGACTGTTAGGCCCCATCTGTAAGAGAGAAAAAAGCAGTGCCCAGTGCCATGGCTTTTTTCTACCAGAGGTGTCTGCCCCTGCTCTAGACGGGGTTGGAGACTGATTTTCCACCTAAGCTTCCTTCCCTGGCCAGAGCTAACCTGTCTCTTACAGGTGAAGGTGTCCTACTCCCACCCCCCCTCATTCTACCACCCAGGCATGGTGGAGATGCACCAGGGTTAGACCTGATGGCATCCCAGATTGATGTCCAGGTCCTCACCATTAAAACCTTGGTTTGATTTCCCTTTTATTCCGGCACCACCTGGGGTGGAACAGAGTAGTTTTCCGGATGCTCGCCGAGCCAAGACCACTAGGGGAAGCACCCAACTTCTGTGTACCTGCGCACATTCCTCATAACAGTATAAGTGGCAAGTCATAAAGGGATGAACAGAAAACCCAAGACATCCTCCTGAGAGTGGCCACACGAGTCTATTTAATAACAAAGGAGGCGATGGAGGGCCCGCCTGCGAGGAAAAACTAATCCTTCATATGCATGGAGTGCCAACATCATCCTTTTGATTCCTGTCCCTCAGACTGTACAAAAAGAATACCTAAGGAGTTGAGACAAGAGCCACTGGAGGGCTTCGTCTGCTCTGCTAAGAGCTAGCGCTACTAAGGGAAGAAGCCCAATGCGCTTTCAATCTGCCCAAATCTGGGGTGTCCCAATCTGTGTCCTCAGGAATCTCATGCTCACCAGCAATGCCTCAATCCATATAGTCCAGAGGCATAGCCACGACAAGAACTTGCCTGTGTGTCTGTGGGGTCAGGATGGTGATTTCCAGTCTGAGAGATGTCCCTGGAGCTAGAGCTCCAGCTCGCTCCCTAAAGTGCTCCTGTCTGCAGTGTCCTGTAAAACTTGGAATGGGGGCCTTGCTAGAAAAGCACAATAACAGCATGGATTGCAAGTCCCTTGAAAGTCTACAATCCGGCACACGAGGTTAATAACTTTAATTCCCCAAGCAGATATGAAATGGTCAGAGGGACCAGGAAAAGCTGACTGGGGAAAAGAAGTTCAGTCCACATGCTTCTGATTTAGTAAAGTAGCTGCTGCTGCTGCTGCTGCTGCTAAGTTGCTTCAGTCGTGTCCGACTCTGTGAGACCCCAGAGTTGGCAGCCCACCAGGCTCCCCCGCCCCTGGGATTCTCCAGGCAAGAGTACTGTAGTGGATTGCCCTTTCCTTCTCCAATGCAGGAAAGTGAAAAGGGAAAGTGAAGTCACTCAGTCGTGTCCAACTCTTAGCGACCCCATGGACTGCAGCCTACCAGGCTCCTCCGCCCATGGGATTTTCCAGGCAAGAGTACTGGAGTGGGGTGCCATTGCCTTCTCCATAGTAAAGTAGAGACCACAGTAAACGAGCAAAAGAATGTCAACTCCGAGTGTTCTTACCTTGTCTTGAAGATCTTGGACAAGCCCCCAAGATGATAACCTAGCAGTCAACGGTGACCGATGCCACTGGATTCATGGTGTCTGAAGAAGAAGATATTACTCTGGGGCCAAAGACAGTCTCAGTCATTCAGAGCTTTGTGTATATTTTATTTAAAGTGAAGGTGACAGAAAAAGCTTCTGACACAGACATCAGAAGGGGCTCACTAATTTAAGTGGGGCCATATATACGTCTCAACTAGCCTCTGAGAATAGACAAAAAACATCTCAAGGATGTGAGCGTTTTGCCCAGACCCTTTCCTATAGCATACATCCAAAGCTCAAAAAGAGGAATGTCCTTGAACCTGAGATACTGCTCCCTACAATGCCTACTTGTCTTAGGCCAAAGAATGTGAAAAAGCAAGCAAGCTTGCCTCCTCCTTAAAGGGGCTTTAGGCTTGGACTCTTTATCAACCTGCTGGGACAGGTAAGTATACAGTTAAAATCAGAAAACTCTAATGTGGTAATGGTGGTGAGTAAAGCATTTGTATAACATACCACTGATAACTCATATAAGTATATCACTTATAAATTCAGTATGAAGGTCAAAAGATAAAATATCAAAATAATGATAACTACAAAATGAAATAATGGAACCATGTTTGAAGAATTAGATGACAGTATGATACTAAGTCAACAAACAGAGAGACCCAATGAAGAGCTACAAATTATTTTTTTTAAAGGAAACTAACATAAATTCTGGATTTGAAAACGAAAATAATTGAAATGAAAAATTGATAGGTTCAATAGCACATATGAGATGCTGGCAGAAATAATCCATAAACTTGAAGATGAATTCATAGAAATCAATGTAAAAATAAAGAGAAAAAAATGTTGAGGGAAAATGATCTAAGGCATCCATTCATTACACCATCGAGTATGGAAGGAGAGAGACTCTCAGAAAGCAGGGAGAGAAAGGGGAAGGAGTAAAATTACTTGTAGTCGGAATGGCTGACCGGCAGGTCAGAGCGAAAGGGAGGCGCAGCGCAGGGCTCTTAGGGCGCCGGGCGGCAGCGGCCTCCGTCTAAGGCCATAGCACCCTGAACGCGCCCTGTCTCGTCTGATCTCGGAAGCTAAGTAGGGTCGGGCCTGGTTCTTACTTGGATGGGAGACCGCCTGGGAATACCGGGTGCTGTAGGCTCTTTGCCTTCCCTCTCCTTTAGCCCCCGCCCCCACGTCCCAACTCTTGGGCTCCCGGACCCCAACCCCTCCTGGGGGTGGGTGGCCAGGGCACCGACTCCCGCTGCAGACCTGGGGTGCCTCCGCGCGGCCCGCGAGCCCCTCTGCATTTGGCTTCCAGGAAACCAGAGGACCGTCCCGCGGGTCTCCGTCTGGGGCTCCCTTGGCGTGCCTCAGGCAATCCCCGGGGGGCTGCACCAGCTCCAGCCCCAGCCCCAGCCCCAGCCCCAGCCCTACCCCCAGCCCCAGCCCCACCCCCACCCCCCCATCCTTGCAGGCGAACGCCCGAGCTCGCGCGCATCTGCGTGCACACACAGATATATGTGCACAGATGGTGCATGTATCTTGTTCAGTTATACTTTTGGTGGATATGTGCCTGGGAGTGGGACTGCTGAATCATATGGTACTTTTAGGTTTAGATCCTTCAGGAACCTCCATACTCTTTTCCATAGTGGCTCTACCAACTCACATTCCTACTAACGGTGGAGGCGAGTTCCCTTTTCTCCACATCCTCTCCAGCATTTGTTATCTACAGACTTTTCCATGAGGACCATTCTGACTAATGTGACGTGGTACCTCGTTGTAGTTTGGAGTTGAGTCTGTCCAATCATGAGTGATGTGAAGCAAGATGACCTTTTTAAAATGCAGATGCAATTCTATCACCTCCCTGCTCCAACTGCTCTTGTATTTTCCCATCATAGTGAAGATATGACCAAATCCCTTCATTGCTTGGTCCCCACTTTCTTCTCTGATTTCTTTTCACTGGAATGCCTTCTGCACTCTTTTGGTTCCATCCCATAGGGCATTTTTTCATTTCTTTTCCTTGTCACGTAGCCTTCCAAGATGCTATTTTACCTGCCTGAAATTCTTCCTGCATCTCAACCCTGGTTTACGTTGGTTCAACCTATGGATCTCAACTCAATTATTAGTCTGAAAAGCCTTCTCTGACACCCAGTTTTTGGTGAGGGAAGAGGCCCCTATAGAAGTTCTCAAAGGATCTGCCTGTTATTTATCATTAGATTAGTCTCAGGGAAAGAAGGAACTTTGTGTCTTCTCTCAGGATTCTATTTCCAGAAACATATTACATGCCTACTAGCTCATAGTAGGTGCTCAATATTTATTCAGTGTGTGAAAGACAGAAAAGTTCTGTGAAGCCTCAACTTTTCACTTGGCTCAGCACTTTTGATCTCTTTGTATCTTTGTCCATCCAGTTCTTTTCTTTCTTCTGTTGATGTGCACACTATATTCAAGGCATGATCTAAGGCATGAAGACATATCAATAAATATAGGTTCTTGCTTTCCAGGAACTCGTACATCAGATTTCTATAATTCAGGGTTTTTTTCTTTAATGCTCTAGAACAATGTGAACTTTTAGTATTATCCATTTTCATTTCAAAGAAAGATCATTTTACTTACATAGCAAAGGTGGAGACCTTCCAACTTTCAGTCCAATACTTATACCTTTACCATTTCAGGCAAGTCTTGTGGTTCCTTCTGGAGGTGTGCGGCTCTTCCAGAAATGTGAAGATCTTCCATAGTCCTCAGACTTTGGTGTGATTTGAAATCATCAAGAAAGTTTCCAGGTATAGGTTCCAGACCACCACCTCAAAGAGTCAGTAGCGAATGGAGTGGATTCCAGGAACATGCATTGTTAACCAGCATCACTGGTGATTCTGTTGCTACAGACTCAATGCAGTGGGCAGGGCCTGGACTGCCCACTGGGTCTGATGTGGAATGGAAAGAAGGGCTTCCCCCCTCCACTGTTTCTAGCCTTGTGACTAGAAACGGTCCCCAAACAAAAATCAGACAAACAAGATAATCCCAGATGGTAGTCCATGAGATGAAGGAACTAAGCAGCTGGTTGAGATGGAGCCAAGGGGAAAGGTTGCTCTTTTTTTCTCCACCTCTACTCCTTTCTTCCTTGATGCCTTAGTGATTCATCGTGGAGATTTGAAATAAAGTTCACAAGAGTCATATTTGTCGAATAAAGATTTTGCATTGAACCAACTCTAAAAAATGAAGAAAGTTTCACCTGCCACATGTTTCTTTTAAAAAGTCAATTGCTTTTCAACTCTGGGGTTTCTCCATTGCCTTGTTCAAGTAGCCTTAATCGGAAAAATAAAATATAACTAAATAAAGATTTAAATATACCAACAAAGGAAAGCTTCCGTTTCTTAAATCATCTTTCCACTTAGTAGAACACTAGCTCTTTTCTTTGTGTTTTGACTAGGCAATTAGTTGTATCGTGGCTCAGATGGGAAGGCATCCGCCTGCAGGAGACTCAGGTTTGATCCCTGGGTCGGGAAGATCCCCTGGAGAAAGAAATGGCAACCCACTCCAGTATTCTTGACTGGGAAATGCCACGGACAGAGGAGCCTGACGGGCCACAGTCCATGGGTAGCATAAAAGTTGGGCACAACTGAGCAACTAAGAGCAGAAGTATTTCCAAGGGCCACATTCAAGAGATTTGGAACTCTTGCTTGACTCCCTCATGTTGACCATGTTGACTAGGCAGCAGATAGCAGCTGATTCATCTGTACAATTAAAAAAGAATGTGTCATTCTGTTCTATACTTTTCTGTACTGTAGGCAGAGACTGTACAGAGCAGATGTCTGGACTTGTACAGGACTTTCGGTCCTTTAGAGGATTACAGTGGCACCATCAATGCTTGCCAGAGGTGGCAGGAAGGCGGCCCTGGAAGTTTGAGTCCAGACATGTCCAGTGTTTTAGACTCATATATCAGATGAGTCAGAGTGCATTTACCCTTCACTATGTCTCCATAGAAAGTTGCTTTGGGTTTGGAGGTACACACACACACACACACACACCCTGCCGCCGAGACAGGTCAAGAGCTAGAAACCACAGGTAAGGGAGACGGAGAAAGAGGGAGAGAGAGACAGCAAGAGGACACGCAAGCTTCCCAACCCCCGGCCTCCACACCCTCCCCCTCCACTCTGGGTATCCACCCGGCCCCAAGTCGACCCGACCCCACTCTCACCCACCGACACACTCACACACACTCTCACACACTCACCCTCTGGCCTGGGGGTGGGGGCTGGGTCTCGCCTTAGGTAGCCAGGCCGAAGGGGACCTTTGAGACCTCGGCTTCGAGGAAGTCTTGGGGTCCCCACGGGTGACCGCCAGCCCCAGGGCACCGCGTCCAGCCGGGGCCCGGCCCAAGGCTGACGCCCCCTCCCTTGGGGAAGCTGCTTCTTCCGTGTGGCCTTCCTCTGAGGTGCGTCACGGGCTGTGCCAGTGTGTCTGTCTCAGATCTGATGCCATCCTCTCTCCCCTGTCTGTCTCCTGTTTGCTGTCTCTCTGTCACTCGCTCTGTGTCTCCATCTGTCTCTGCTTCCCTGTGTGTGTGTGTGTGTGTGTGTGTGTGTGTGTGCATGCGCGCACATGCGTCTGTCTGTCTGTCTGTATCTCCCTCTCGCAGTCTTGGAGTCTGTCTCTGAACTTTCATCTCTTTCTGCCTCTGTCTCTCCTGACACCCGGCGGCCCGTCCGTTCCTCTGGCCCCAGCCTCTCACAGGTGCTATGGCTCTGGCTGACGAGCTTGCGACGGCGGGCTGTCGACTGTCTGTGTGTCTGTCCGTGTGACTGCCTGTCGCTCGTTTGCTCTCTCAGGAAGGTTGTGTGCTTGTCCTGAGGCGTGGGGGAAAGTGGGGGGGGGGACCTCGGTAGGGCGAAGGGGCGGGACTGAGGCGCTCGGGAGGACTGCGCCTCCGTGGCTCCCGGTGGGTTTGGGCACCGGGCAGGTGTCCGGCAGGATGGGCGCTCAGGGCCCTGGCTGGGCTGCGCCTAGGCCCACAGGAGGCTCAGAGGCCCGCGGGCCGCGGGGGAGCGGGTGGCGGCGGGTCCGAAAGCCAGACACCTCTGGGCCGCACGGCCCTGAGCAGCGAACGGGATCCGGGGAGGCCCGGTTCGCCGAGCGCAGCCGGGCCTGGAGAGGCCCGGGGTGGGAGGGCACCGAGACCTCCGCGCCCCTCAGCCCACCCCCCAGGCCCCGCACGCACGCACGCACGCACGCACGCCCGGCATGCCGCTGGGGGTCCTGGAAGCCCTCCGGGCTGCCGAACCTGGCCAGGCGTTTGCTGGCCACGGGGCGGCGGTGTTCGGGGGCGTGGCGGCATTGGCCGGCCGGAGTCTGGTCGCGGGTCCTTCGGCTCAAGTACAGCGCGCGCCCCCGGGGAGAGGTGCGGCCGGCTGGCCCGACCGGCAGGTCAGAGCGAAAGGGAGGCGCAGCGCAGGGCTCTTAGGGCGCCCGGCGGCAGCCGCCTCCGTCTACGGCCATACCACCCTGAACGCGCCTGATCTCGTCTGATCTCGAGGGCTCACATTTGATGGTGGGCTTGTCATCTCGTACCTCTTTCTCGTAAAGCTGGCAGCTGAGGGAATGAGGGAAGTGTAAAATTGAATAACAATAGACTATGTGGAATCTGTGAATCTGGACCTCTGTGAATCCCTAGGTCTAAGGAGAGACTGGCAGCTGCCGATGTGGAGTATCTGTCCCCATGACCACGTTTACGTTATCAAATGTGCCATTGACCGCCCTCCCCCCACCCCGAGGGGCAGGGACCCCCACGTGGCAGCCTCCAGGCTCGCTCTCTCCAGCTCATCCACCCTCTAGAAGTTTCCCCAGACCCTCAGTAGGAGTGGGCACTGCTGCGGGTGTGCGTTGTGTGTCCTCGTGCCCCATGTGACGTTGCACGACTAACCGCACTCTGTGTTTGCACCCTTCCTCCCGCGCTCATGGGACCAGGCAGCGTGGCGGGAACGCAGGGGCTGGATTCTGCTCCAGTCAGGACTTGCTCCTGATGTGCTTCGGGGTGAGTACAGGCCGGCCTGGTCCTGCGGGGGCACGGAGCCCACGCCCCAGGGAGTGGAGGGTCAGCGGGTCTCCGGAGGTTAGCCTGGGAGAACCCTCACAGCAGAGAACGTGACCTTGGTGCCCCACTGCCGCCGGAGTGGTCAGAGCATGGCCAAGGCCCCTCGCATAGGGACGCGTGGGTATCCCTCCCACAGTGGCAGTGCTGCCGGCCACGCCCTGCGTGCACGTTCTCGGAGGGAACAGGGCCCAGACCGTCAGGGTTCACGAGGCTGCCCTGCCCTGGACCTCTCCGTGCAGAGGCCAGCATTTCACACGGAGGTGCACCGGCATCTGGGGCTCGGCGGCCACTAAGGGGCCACCCTCCCTTGCAGGTGCTGCTCTGGGTGGTCCTCTGGTGGGTCCGGCCCTGGGGCCCAGCCCTGCTCGAGCAACTCTGAGGGCAGGAGGCTGTCTGCTCTGTCCTGTTCACATCTCAGCTAGAAAGCTGGATTGGGCTTTTGAGGGTTTTTTTTTACCAGCAGCTTTTAGCTGTATGTCAGAATCAAGTCAGCCACAGAGTTCTCTCCTTGATCTGCTTGGTCCTCCATGTTTCTCTGAATTCTCAAAGCAGCTGAAGCCCCAAATGGGGTAGGGGGTGGGGGTGTCAGGAGGGGCAGGGGCTGGGGGCACCAGCTGCCAACCCAGGACTGACTTTTCTGTGTGTTTGTTTCCAGTTTACCTGCACGAATTCTCCAGATGTTTATACAGCATCCAGTATACAGCAAAGACTACATTTTGAACTCGATGTCATCTTTACTCTGTTAATACTTGTTACATGGATCCGAAGATATTACAGGGTTTTTAATTAGTGAAAAATTCATGAAGACCATAGAGAAAAAATATTTTAGAATTTAATGTTTCTGATATTTATGTAAACTTATGACTTCATTTATAGAATTACTTCCTTTTTCTTGTATATTCAGGCTATGAATATCCTTTCAGATCCATTCATGTTCTGATACCTGGTTTCAGTCTTTCAAATGAATGTACTGTAGTGCTTGTCTGTATAAATCCTATGAACAAACACAGGGCTTTTGTAAATGATGCATTTATTGTCATTATTCTTGTTTTTCAATGTTAAACCATGAGAGAAGGGGTTTTCCTGAGATTGTAAAATCATCATGACACGGTGTGCATTATTATCCTTCCAGAATGTAACCAAGCTCTCCAACAATCACTCTGAAATAAGCAAACTTAATTTCAACCAATTGTTGGTGGATGTTAACGACTGGCCTAAACTGTACTTTTTCTAGCAAGAAATGGTTTTTGTCCACAGCGTGAAGTGATTTAAAGGTACTGGGTGTTAAATGTGAGCTTCTAATGAAATTTGGGCTGAAAGGATGCCTAGAAGACGACTATGAAGATCTCTCCTGTAACCTAGTCTCTGTGGACCCGGATCCCTCCTCTCCCGTGAGACTCTTTGGGGACCAATCGCGATGCCCTGCACCTGCTGCAGAGCCATCGAGCTGGACAGTGAAGGTGCCACTTCCCAGACAGACAGGGTAGTGCAGCTCTGACAAAGGCCTTATTTTTATGTAAATCATCTTTTTACATGTTTGTAAACATGTGTAAAGAATGGACCTAGGCGTACATTTTTAGATTGTGATGACATAGCCATTCTGGATTGTATAAATAGCAAATGTAATCTTTACTTTTTCAGCAGCACATTAAAAAAGCCAGCAAGAGATGCGTTCAGGTCACAGTGTGATATTTATTATGCAGCTGGTATCTTGGTAGACAGAGACAGCATGTCTCTTTACATGTGGGTTCCGCCTTTAATTTACTTGTACAATTCATTGTTATCATTCTATTTTCCTATTAATCTTTTGTGAACTTCCCGAATATGTGACAAAGTACGTACAGTCTACTTTTGAACTATTTTTATCACAGTATTATTTATTGCTTTCTTTCAATCAGGTACTGAAGCAAAATTTCCCAGGGCCAATAAAGAGTGCCGAGGGTAAGCTGTACTCTCACTGAGAACAGACCAGAGCTGGTAATGGGAGCCCGTGTCATCCCACGGACATTCTCTTAAGAGAAACGGACGGATGCAATGGAAAGGCCAGAAGGCGGAAGCATAGGTGTCCCTAGAGGGCGCCCGACGGTGTGTTCATTCCCTTGGCTCCGGAGACAAGAGGCTCCATCACTTCAGCATCTGCGGGGACAGGGCCCCTCTGCTGCTGAGGCGTGGGCAGCGGGCCGAGGGTGGGAACAAAGTGCAGGTGTCGAGGCTCGCCATCGGTCACAGGGCGGGGTGTCCGAGGGCAACCTTGACGGGGACCCGAATGATGCACCCTAGTCCAGCATCAGGTCCTCCCTCAGCATCAGACCCTAGGTCCAGCATCAGACCCCAGTCCAGCATCAGATCCCAGTCCAGCGTCACGGCCCTAGTCCAGCATCAGGCCCTCCCCCACCCTCAGACCCTCCCCCCACCTCCGACCCTTCCCCAGTATCAGGCCCCCCACCTCCAGTATGAGGTGTGGCAGCCCTAACTTGTCTGGTACTCCTGAGCACACTCAGGCAGCCCCAGAGCAGCAGGACAATAGCTCTGGCAGGAGGTGCATCTTTAGGAATCACCTGCGGAGCAGCAGCAGCTGGCGTTTGTTTCAGGTCAAGGAGAGACAAAGAAAAGGCACTTGTGCAGGAGGCAGTGGAGGTTGTGTGCACGTTCCCCAGCTCTGCTTCCTCCCCGTAGGGGCTTTGCTCTCCTGCTCTCTCACAGGCCCCAGGGTGGTGTCCTTCCAGATTCACGGTCTCCTTGATATCTCAAGCCCAAGTCCTGAGTTGCGTCCCAGTCCGGTGTGGCAGAGGGCTGGGAACACCCAAGCTCAAGGGCTGAAAGGATCCCAGGGGGACAGCCGGGCCCCAGCAAGTAGCAGGGCAGGGCATGAGGGTGGCCGCCCACAGAGGGCCCCAGAGCAGCACTGGAAGGAGAGCGGTGATGCCTGAGCTCACTCGGGGACGCTGCCCGGCCTGGCACTCAGAGAGGTTACTGCCAGCAGCTCTGGGGATGCAGGAAGCCCGGTGAGTGACACCACGCCACCCAGGCCGTGTGGTGGGCACTGCTGACCATGGCCTCGGTTTTCATTCCGGTTCCAGCTGTCCCTCCAAGGGCTGACGGGCTCCTCTTCCGAATGGCACAGATATTTCCTCTATGTGGGTGAACGCATCCCTTGTTTCTGTTGGCGCTGTTGTCGCTCATCGTGTGTTTTCCTCTTTACAACCTGTGCTTGCTGCTCTTCCAGTTTAACTTAGGAGCGGCCCTTATGTTCTGCGTTTCTAGTTGTCAGCATTCACTGGGGCTTTCCAGGTGGCGCTAGGGGTAAAGATCCTGCCTGCCAATGCAATAGATAACGAGAGATGTGGGTTCGATCCCTGGGTTGAGAAGATGCCCTGGAAGAGAGCATGGCAACCCACTCCAGTCTTCTTGCCTGGAGAATCCCATGGACAGAGGAGCTAGCGGGCTACAGTCCCTGGGGTCGCAGAGTCAGACACGACTGAAGCAGGTTAGCACACACTCAGGTTTTAGTTCAGTCGCTCAGTTGTGTCCGACTCTTGCCACTCCTTGGATTGCAGCACTCCAGGCTTTCCTGTCCTTCACTATCTCCTGGAGTTTGCTCCAACTCATGTCCATTGAACCATCATGCCATAGAGCCATCTCATTCCTGTTTCATCCACGAGAGAGGTGGCTGGGGCTCGGCAAAGTGCCTGGTCCCACTGGGTGGGTGTGAACCTGCCCTCACCGCTCCCTAACCACGTGACTGTCACTGTGTCCTCCTCTGTGAATCGGGAGGGGGCAGCACCTGCTTGCTAAGGCGCACACAGCATCTGGTACATAATCAATGCACCATCCATCTCAGCATTGTATTTACTAATAATAGGGATAGCATTTAATAATCTGCTCCTTTTTCTCTCTTGTCACTTAGCTGTGCTCCAGACCACATCTGCTTTACTTACCCCTGTACATCCCACACCCAGCACAAACAAGACTCAACAAATTTGTGGCTGAAGAGGCAGGAACATATGCTGTCTGTCCTCAAGGAGAGGAAGCTGAGTGATATGGGGGCCTGATGATAACCCTGTGTGATGAGGGGACCCCAGGAGGACCTGTGTGGCTGTGGGGTGGGGTGGGGGCATGGGCAGAACCCCTGATGAGCTCCTGGGGATGGGGAAGGTGGCAGGAAGGAGGGCAGGCTGTTCCTTGTGGGGTGTCCACAGATTGTACCTCACCCCTCACTGAGGACCACTTAGGCCGTTTCCAAACACATGTCACTGTTAGGATGAAACAATCATTGCCCAGCTCCTACTCAATCAATTGCGTAGAATATGTTTCTAGCACTGGAGTACAATCATCTGCTTTATTCATTCCATGCTCCATTCATCCACCCATCCAGCCAGCCATCTGTTCATCCATCCACCACTCACTAATCCATCCATCCATCCACCCAACCATCCACTCATTAACTCAGCCGATCATCTCAGACCCATTGAGAAGACAGACGCCTCCTCCACTCCTGCTCCCAGGAGGACCCCCAGCGTGATTGACAGGAGCCTCGTGGGGACGACGGGGGAGACACAGAAGGGAGATGCCTGCAGGCCCTCCTCCCTCTGAACGGTGAAGCACCCACCTGGTCCTAACGCCTCCTTGCTGGGGTGTTCAGGCCGGCCCTTTTCCTTCTTGCGAAACAAGCGGCTGATGGAGGACTTGATGCCCTTCTTCTCTGGGGCTTTGTGCAGCGAGCCCTGGCTGCTGGTGCTGCTGCTGGGGTTGTTCCCGGGGCTGTCCTGAGAGCCTGTGGAGCTTCGGGGAGAGAAAACGACCTTTAACTGGCACCCTTGTGCAAACACACACCCCTCCACAAGAGCTACTGATAGAAACGGGCACCCAGCAACACCTGCGCCTCAACCTCGCAGCTGACAGTTGGAGTCTCCTTCACCAACCACACTCCACACAAGCAATGCAGGCTCCCGGCGTCAGACAACCGCACTGGGAAGCTGAGATTCTCTGCCTCGAGCTCTCCCGCGAGGAGGGCTTGACTCCAGGCCAGCTGGTGCAGAGGGCGCTCTGACCCTCCCTTAGGGTCGCTGCTCGGCAGGTGACGACGCTCCAGGAGAAGACGAGCTCCCCTGCTCTGGGTAGATCCCCCCGCCTCCCACAGGGTAACCATCCCCGGCCGTGGCAGGAGAGCGACGGTCACCGTGCAGGGCCGCTGGTCAGGTGACCACATGTGCCCTCCATCGAGTGCTGCCTGGCTCAGGACGGGAGCTCAGCAAGTGGTGGTCTGAATGAGGACAGTGTCAGTCACAGGAGGGGACAGGGTCTCCTGAGAGGAGACCCCTGCAGGAAAGGGAGGGACCCTCAAGAGCGAACCCGAGAGGCACGGGGCCGTCACCGTCAGGAACGTGCCCCAGGCCGGGCAGACCTCTACCAAGAGCGGGAAAAAAGCTCCCACAGGAGTCAATCTGTAGAGATGGACGTTTTCTAAAATCACTGAGGTCACTGAGCTCTTCTTCCCCAGCACCTGAAGTTCACCACTAAACACAGGCACCGAACTCAGTGGTATTCCTTTAAAATCATCCTTGCAACTCTTTCAAGACAAGAGGCGCAGGGCTCCTGAAACTGACGACGCACACACAGGCCGCTTACTTGTGGGCGTCCCTGAGGTCCTCGTGGGTGGCTGTGCGCAGCGCCCCCGTGTGCAGGCGGCCCAGCCGAAGGGACCGCGGCCAGGCGAGGGTCGAGGGTTCACATCTGATGGCGGTCTTGTCATCTTCTACCTCTTCCCGTAAAGCTGGCAGCTGAGGGAGTGAGCTAAGTGTCAAATTGGCTAACAATAGACTGTTCTGAAAAAGGCAATCACACAGGCTTTACATTATAACCAGAAACTTATTTGAAAATCTATTAGCTATGCTTTCCCCCAAGTACAAAAAAACCCTTGTTATAGCTTAATGCCATCTTAAAGGACTGTCTTGTTCAAAAAAAGTGGGGCTATGGGGCAGCGAGAGCATCTGACTGAGTGCAGAGACCCCGGACGGGAGCCTCCCTGCAGTCGGCCTCGGCCCTCCCTGGAATCCAGCGACCAGATGGCCCTGTAGGGCAGGACAGCAGAGCGATGCTGGCACCGTGGATCCTGCACGGCATGAACTGCCCTGATGACAGGACTGTGCTCATCGCCAGATGCTGCTCAGAAGCACCACAGCTAGAGTACAAAACCTCTCAGCAAAGCCGTCCAGACCTTTCTGTTTGAAGGAGAAAAAGACACAGCTTGTGCCACCATCCAAGATCATTTGTAGTGATGATGCAGGTTACTGGAACCCATGACAACAAGGGAAACACAGAAAAGGTACCTAACCCCTCCACGCGAACACCATGTGCCTGGATCGTATTTCTCGGTAACATACAGACTGGGGACTACCCACTGAAGTACTTACACGCTGTTCGAGTGTCATTTGCTCACAGTGGTTTCCATAAGGCACCCCCAGGTCTTCACTAACAGATGATCTTGTATCACCCTAGAGCGGTGGGAGGTTCAAAAGGGAGGAGATATATGGATACCTATGGCTGATTCATGTTGAGGTTTGACAGAAAAGAAAATTCTGTAAAGCAATTATCTTTGAATTAAAAAATAAACTAATTAAAAAAAAAAAAAAGAAGAAGATGATCTCTCTTGGACTCCCAGCGTTTCCGCTGGTCCTGGGTGTGAGGAAAGGAAGACAGTGTGGGAACAGATTAACCCTGCAGGGTCCAAACAGGTCTCACTGATACATTTTGGTGTGTGGCTAAACCTGGGGAGGTTTTAGGAAACATGCATGGCATGTATTGTTATAAACAATGAGTGCGTTGTGTTAACCAACTAACCTGTGCCTTTTTGGTGGGATTCTGTAAAGAATACTGATCCCGTGCAGCCCCAGAGGAGCTTGGTGACAACAAAGTAACTTAGTGCAAAATACAGCTGAACTCATTTAACAGCAGCTGGATAAACTGGGCTCCCTCCCCTGAGCTCTAACAAGAACCCTCAGACAACAGAAGGCTACAAAGGCTAGAAATTTTCCACATGGAACTGAACAGGGATCAATCTCAAATTCAAGTTAAAATAAGCATTTATAAAAATCAGAAAACAACAACCAACAGAGCAGGGAAGTGACACACCTGGGTTGACTATGGACTCAGTGGAGACAAACACCTGCCTCGGAGTCAGGGCCCAGGCCAGCCCCTTCCCCCGGGCCTCCTCCTGAGGAAGGCCTCTGGGTCTGCAGCCTGGCTGCCCTCCCCCAGGATGGGAGCTGCCCCACTGGTGCCACATGTGGCTAGGAAGGGCAGTGCCGTGTCCTCGCTGAACAGGAGGGCAAAGCAGGCCACAGAGCGGGCGAGCGGCACGCCCAGGTCACCAACCCCAGGGGGACGGCGCTGCTCTGCTGTGCCCAGCAAAAGGGCTCCCGGGCACTGAGCCGCCTGAACTGGAGCACGGCCACCCCAGTCCTGCGGGAAGGCCCAGGAGTGCTCGGCCAGCGGGCTGGGAGCAAGAGAGGGACAAGGAAGGCCAGCCCTTGGGGCACTGGACTCCAACAACAGGGGCTCATCCAAGTGACCCGAGGGGAGAGGCAGAGAGCTCCCTCCTGATGCTCCCTCCATCAGGGATGCCGTGATGGACACGAGAGCCTCTGGAGGAAAGCGGGCTGGACAGCACCACGGTTAAGTGTCCAGGCTCTGATCAGACCAGTCTGCACACGCTGCTGGGTGTGAGAGCCTGGGCAGGGTGCCCGGCCTCGCTAAGCCTCAGTGTCTATGTCTGCTGAACGGGGATAGCAGTAGACTGGACCTCACCTGGGGATGAGATGACAGACTCGGAAAGCACGTGCCCGGCACACAGAGTCTCCTGCACACTGCTACCCACCATCATTAAATTGGCTTCCCGCAAATCTAACATCTATGGCTCTGATTCAGTCATTTCTTATATGAAAACACTAAGCGGAAATTCCATGATGGTCCAAAGGTTAAGACTTGGCACTTTCACTGCCGGGACACTGGTCTGATCCCTGGTTGGGGAACTAAGATCCCATAAGCTGTGCAGCACGGCCAAAAACATAAGTACAGAAATTTTTAAAAATAATAAATAATACTATGTCTATTATAAACAAGCATGAGATGACCAGAAGGCCAACAAGTGGGAGAAAGGCACACTGTTACAATTGTCCCAACGAATGACCAATTTCCAACAGAACCATCAGCACATTTTAAGTGGTGGGTGAGTTTCATCACTTCCATTAAACCGTCAATTATTCACCAGGACATAACCACACAGTGTTCATTCACGTTAAACGATAAGGACTCTTCAATACTTCACAGAGAAACAAAGGCCTGCTAAATTACTCAATAGTTTACCTTTCGACGCTGCTTCCTTAAATCACTAGGCTGATAGGTGCATGCAAAGAAATGAAGAGAAACCAGATTTATTGCGACTTGGAAGCTAAAATTTCAAGAATCCCTAGAGGCAAATACAGTAAAGCAAAAATGATGGCAAACATGTAAGTGACATGAAGATTTAGAGAAATGTGACTGGAAACAGAACATTTTTTTGACCACAGAAGTTAAATAAGCTATTCGAGATTTACTAGAGAAACACTAAAAATTATTACTCAGGAAGATACCATTCTATTACAACATCATGATTTATTAAAGCACAGCATTCTGTACAACAAAGGGCCTTAACAGGTGTCTATTCTCAGCCAAATCTCTCTATAAGTTAGCTTCTCTTAATCAAAAACATGTTACACTTTAAATTAGTAATTTAACTGATGAGGAAGTTACCATAATACCTAGTTTAACATTGAACAAATCTAACCACCTCTTGGACATTCATGTAAAATCCTGACATAGAATTTGATTTAAAACTTCTCAAAATAAATTCATTAAAGCAAGTTCCCTGTGAAAATATGTAAGAATGAAAGCTAGTACAATAGCAGGTGCAGTCTTTACATTTTATTAACCATAGAAGATACTTTTTTAACGAGTCTAATAGAGACATTAACTGTGCAAAAGCTGATGAGATTTACAGTCTTAAATACAAGCACCAACACAGAAAGGATATTGTGTCAGTTCAGTTCAGTTCAGTCGCTCAGTCGTGTCCGACTCTTTGTGACCCCATGAATCGCAGCATGCCAGGACCCCCTGTCCATCACCAACTCTTGGCGTTCACCCAAACTCATGTCCATTGAGTTGGTGATGCCATCCAGCCATCTCATCCTCTGTCGTCCCCTTCTCCTCCTGCCCCCAATTCCTCCCAGCATCAGAGTCTTTTCCAATAAGTCAACTCTTCACTTGAGGTGGCCAAAGTGCTGGAGTTTCAGCTTTAGCATCGGTCCTTCCAATCAACACCCAGGACTGATCTCCTTTAGAATGGACTGGTTGCATCTCCTTGCGGTCCAAGGGACTCACTCTCAAGAGTCTTCTCCAACACCACAGCTCAAAAGCATCAATCCTTTGATGCTCAGCTTTCTTCACAGTCCAACTTTCATATCCATACATGACAACTGGAAGAACCATAGCCTTGACTAGATGGACCTTTGTTGGCAAAGTAATGTCTCTGCTTTTGAATACGCTATCTACGTTGGTCATAACTTTGCTTCCAAGGAGTAAGCGCCTTTTAAGTTCATGGCTGCAGTCACCATCTGCAGTGATTTTGGAGCCCCCCAAAATAAAGTCTGACACTGTTTCCCCATCTATTTCCTATGAAGTGATGGGACCAGATACCATGATCTTAGTTTTCTGAATGGTGAGCTTTCAGCCAACTTTTTCACTCTCCTCTTTCACTTTCATCAAGAGGCTTTCTAGTTCCTCTCCCTTTCTGCCTTAAGGGTGATGTTATCTGCATATCTAAAACTCTACTAATTCTACGCTTAAGAGGATCATTTCTTTATGTAAGCACAATCTCATTTATGAATTATACATGATATGTAGTTTAGGATCCATCTACATACATTATGCTTATAACTGCGTGCTGCTGCTGCTAAGTCGCTTCAGTCGTGTCCGACTCTGTGCGACCCCATGGACTGCAGCCTACCAGGTTCCTCCGTCCATGGGATTTTCCAGGCAAGAGTACTGGAGTGGGTTGCCATTGCCTTCTCCTGTAACTGCATAGTGATACACCAATTCAACTTACTGCTATGGGGGAAAAACACCATTTAATGAGACATGAAGACAAAGCACAAACCTGACTAAGGGGACACACGCTGTGGACCACAGCACGGCTATGACCAGAGCAAGTGAGGGGACGGGGGAGGGGAGATGGATGGGTAAACTACAGCCTCGGGGGCTGGGGGGGGGGGATCTGGATTCATGACGACTAAGCAGACAACAGGATGAGAGAGGGAATCAAAACCAATGATGAAAGCAGACACACTGTCAGAGAACTCCAACAGCAAGGAAAACATGCAGAACTGTTCTTTTCCAAATATTCGGAAAGAAATCAAGCATGAAACCACAGAGAAATCATCAAAGAATTTTAAATATCAACTAATTAGCCAATGATGCAAATTATAAAAACAGTGTGTCAAAAGACCACAAAATGGACTAGTTACCACTTCACAGGCCGCTAAAATGATTCACGGTTAATTTAATTATAAGCTGACTAACAATGCAGCTAACATGCAATGGGTGGTAACAGAAAAAAGAGACAATACAAGTCCAGTTACAAAGCAGAATGTTGTACACGTGATTTCATGGGGTGAACAGCAATGCACTCACAACACCTAAGCTAAACACGCAAGAAAGCTGGAACATGTGCTTTAGAGCCACACACTCTGTCACCAAAAGCCCTAGGTCGTCATCCCAGTTTTAGACTCGGAAAAGTGAGGCAGCCCGACGTCTTCCCTGGGGCCCTGGGCCCTGGGCTTTTAACCTGGTTTCACACGCAGAGCTGGCCTGAGCGCGTGGCCAGGTCCATCAGTAAGCAGACCAATGTAGATTCTTGGTTTTGTTCCCACCGCATGCCCTGCACCCTGTAGCCAGGCATCCCCAGTGGAAAATCTGCTGCACGGCTTTCCCATGCCATGAGAGCTGCCTATGGTTACTTTCACGAAGCTGTCTGCTCCCTGAGAACAGAAACTTCCCTGCAGCTGCTGTGCCCTGCACAAGGCCAGGCCCAACGTTACAGAGGCAGGCTCTGGCTGAGTTCATGATGACGTGCTAAGTGGTGGTCCAAATATCAAGACTAATTTGTCGCTGTGCCATTGTGGAATGATTAAAGACGAGGCAGTTTAAAAACTTTTAGACCTCTGAGCGTAGCAAATGTACCTGATTTTCTTCTGGGTATAAAGAGAAAAAACAAAAAACAAACAAAAAACAGCATGCTGGGGGAGGGGTGCGGCAGGGAGGAGGCAGTCACATACCAGAGTCATGATGCCCAGCTGGTCTCCCTCCTGCGCCAGGCTCTGCTGCCTCCTTCTGGGCTTGGGCAGGGGCGGGCAGGAGCCAGCATGCGAGGAGGTGGGAAGCAGGTTGAGGGAGCTCACTGATTTAAAACGACGGAGGCTGCCTAAGCTCCCCCTGCCCTCCCTGCTCTCAGTCTCCTCGGCCCGCTGCTCCGTGTTCTCCTCTTCTTCGATCAACCTAAAATAGAATAAAAGGCGTCACCTGCCTCTGTCAGCAGAGGAACCTGTCTGGACAATAAATTTGTGTCATGATTAGCAAATTCCAGAAACAGTTGCTCAATTAACATCTCAGCCAAAAGGTTCTACCTTTCCTCTTTTGAATATTCTCAAACTTAGAATAACTTAGCCTTGAGTCTTACAAACTGGCCCTGACCATCCACGCTTGATTTCACTTATTTACTCTAACATTCTGAAGGGGCCCCGGTGCCAACTCTCTTTCCTGTGAAGAGATACCTCAAGTTGACAACCCTTGCCTCCCCTGCTCTCAGGGCAGAGATGCACGTCAAGTGCCTCAAGTCTTTTCCGCTGGGAATCAGGAACTCTGTATAATCAAAACAGCAATTCACAAACAAGCTGCAGTTTCTAAACACAAGTCTCCAGACCAGATGAAGTGCTGAGTTGATCATTTTTTTTTTTTTTTAAGGTTGTATACATACAAACGCATCACTTGATGAAGTTCTCCACCAGCTTTGTGTGAGTTTCTGGATTCATGTCAATGTGCTGCATTAACCTAGAATTCACAGTTTCTGCTCTTCTCCCCTAATGTGTGGTGGATGTTTTTATATAGCAGTTTAAATATACGATTATGCAAATACAATGATTTTCAAATTAAAATACAAGATTCTTACAGGAAGTAAACTCCAGCTGCACTTCAACTCATACATCTGCAAAGTTTTTCACTGTTGATAACAAGTTGATGGACAGAATTGACCGTTTACATCAAGTCAACTTGTCACATAAGGAAAAATGACTTTTACCTGAAAACTTGCTGTAAAAATAAAAATATTAATCTATAACCGTTCCATATTTCCTGCAGGGACGCAGAAAGACCATCTTTCTGAGCTCGTCTGTGCTCAAACACGGCCCACAAAGCTGTCTGTCTTGGCGTGAAATGGGCAGGTGACACCACCTGCGTTTGCTGGTTGTCCCGTTCACCCCGTCTCTCCCCCGGAGCCCCGCGCTCGGCCGACAGGAACGGGCACCTCGGCCTGGGCTGACGTGATGAGACCAGTCTGAGCAGCAGCTCTGCCTGGTCCTGTGCAGGGTCACCGGCCTGCGGCCACTCTGAACGTGGACTTGGGACACGGGCATAGCGGGGCAGGTGTGGCACCAGGCAGGCCTCGGGGCCCCCAGCCACCTGGCTGCACCCAGACCCAAGGCCCCCTGCTCACCACGAGGCAGGCCTTTGGATTCTATCCTGTTTTGAAAATTGTTATACCTGCCAAGATGGTGTCTAAAGAAAACATCTTAAATATACTGAGGAGATGAGAAAAACTCAAACACATGTCCTTGGACCACTGTCTTACAACAAGCCAATCTTCATACTACATTAAGTTAAAAAGGAAAAGGCAGATCTGAGTGGGAATTTGCCAACCCCAAAACCCCAGCTTTCACCAGGTGGCTTTTCACCAGAACGTGGGGGGCTCTGAGGGACACAGGAGGGTCCACGGGCCGCAGGGGACACCGCCTCGGCACCTCACCCACTTTGGGGCTCAGAGCTGAGGGGGGACACCCCACAACGCCGCCCCCCCCGCCCCCACAGAGCGCTGACACCACACCGTGGACAGAACGCCCCGGCTGCCCGAGCTCTGTAATCAAGGGCCATCTCAAAACTGAAAATTCTTGAAGCAGACCTGAGGTCAGGTTTCTTACTATGGAACACTCAGACGTCCCTAGGAGAAGACAGCTCCTCAGAGAAACCGAGTTTCTGGGGAGCTGAGTTCAGGATCACCCACCGGATCTCTTCATTGATGGCGTCCAGCTGCTCCTGCATCATCACGGTCAGAGTCTTGGCATTGGCCTGCCTGCTGGGCGACAGCTGAGTGGCCGAGCTGAAGAGGGTGACCCTGTCGCCCTCGTCGTCAGACACGCCCTCGTCACTCTCAAACGCCTGGGCCACATCGGCCAGCATGCTGGCTTGCTGCGTGCGCTCCCAGTCCTGCTCCTTCAGGGTCTGCACCTGGGCACGAGAGGACCACGTCTCGTCAGCGACATTCAGGGCAGCTCAAGTCTATCAGGAACTGAACCCAATTTTACATGGAAGCCCTGACTGTGGATAAATGGGCCATGCTCATGAGACACTGCCATCTCTTAAGCGAACAGGACTCAAGAAACAGGCAGGGGGAGAATCCAGTTCCTAGATGGCCTGGTGACACCCAGGTCTCAGCGTGGACGGCAGGCAATCCTATGAGGTTATTCACAGGGTGGGCTGATGGAGTCAGAGACAGAAACCGAAAATTACAAAAATACATCCATGCCTCCATCAGCCAGGCTGGAAGAAAATAAGAAAAAAGAACCCTTCAGCTCGGCAGCCGCTGGGTCCCTATCAGCGGTCATCACTGGTACCAGTTCACCAGAGTGTGCCGTCCTCGCAGGCTCCCAGTCCTCCGTTTCCCAGGCTGGTCTGAACACCCACAGAGAGGCGCAAGCAGGGGCAGCCAGGAGACGGGAGGGCCAGCCCCTCCGCGGCTCTCCTCTCGGGACACAGGCCCTTGGGCTGTTCTGGGGGATGGCTCCTCGCACCGCAAGGCTGGCTCTGTCATCAGAGACACATCGGATTGTGCCTGCGGTGCCCCGTGCCACCCTCCCGCTCTCACACCTCACACCCTTGTCTCTGCAAACGTCCCCCCTGCCACACTGTCACCCAGGTCCTGCCTTCTTTCCCAGACATGACCTCAAAGGAACTGAGGGGCAGCCTCGAGGTGCTGGCTTGCTGGCTCCCTGTCCCCTGTGGCCAGTGCCCTCGCCTCCTGTCTTCGTCACGACCCCGCCCCAGGGCTGGGCTACCCCATTCGCTGGCTCCAGGACCACCTGCCATCATTCCTGCTCTGCTCCAGCGAACCAGCTGCCTATGGGTTCACCCCCATCAGCCCGGTCGGCATGTCCTCTCCCTTCTCTCGCCTTCCAATCGCACAAGGGGAACCAGCAGATTCCTCCTCCAGGGCTCCCTGCAGCGCCCACTGCGGGTCTCTGAAAGCTCCTTGGGAGTGGCCTCTACGGTCCCCCTCCCCGCCCGGTCTCCACTTCTCTGCCAGCAGGCGGTGAGCCCTGCCCTGCAGGGCAACTCCCCGGGGGCTCGAGGAACCCATGTTACCAAGCCCCCTCCCTTCCTTGCCCTCCCCCACGACACCCACCCCCCCCCCCCCCAGCATGTCTCTCCCTGGGCTCCAGGCCCTGCCCTCCCTGTGGTTATTCCTCAGTCCCTTGCGCCCCTTCTCAACCTTGGAATGCAGGATGCCCCACAGCTCTACCCTTGCACCCCATCTCTCTCCACCGGCACCTGCCTGGTGACTTTACCATGCTCGTGCCTTTAAATGCCATCTGTATGCCCATGACCCCAAGTCCACCCTGAGCTGAATGAGTCCTCTCCCGGATGCAGGCCGGAACACTCAGCTGTTCTCCTGACACGTCCCCGGGACACCCCATGGGCTCGTCCACCTCAACAGGGCTGAGGCCCGGCTCTTAGCTCCCCGCCCCGGCAGCCCTCCTCACCTCAGGAAACAGGCTCTGGCCTCGAGCTGCTCAGGCCTGAGCCCAGGCTCCTCCCTGATGCGGCCCACTCTCTCCCTTGTCCCCGCTGGTTGACATGACCCTTTTTCTATCTCCGAGTGGCTACTTCTCTTCCTGCCTCCGGGTCTCTGGTTCAAGGTCACCCTCCTGGTGTCACCTCACTGGCCACCCTGTTTACACATGATCGTCCCCTCCTCCTTGGACAACTCAGGCACTCTGGTCTCCTTTCCCTGCTCATTACTGTTCAACAGGCTGCGCGGGTTTAAAAAGGGGTCCACAAATTCTTCCATCCTCCTCCCTTCAAGAGGCAGAAGGGGCAACTCCTGCTCAGCCCCTGAGCGAGGCAGGACTTAGCAGCTCACTCTCGCAAACATAAGTGAAGGTGTGCGGCCTCCAGACCAGGGCGTGAAGGGCCCCGGGCTAAACCCCGCACTCTCGCTCTCAGAGGGTGTTCCGAGGAAAGCCAGGCCATGGGAAAGCCAGACGGCAGGGACCTCGGCCTGTCCCCAGCAGCCAGGTGAGTCTGAAAGCCTGCCATCCAGCCCTGGGGTGCCTTCCCGCGTCTGTGCCCTCAGGAGGCCCTGAACCAGGCCCGCTTGCTACAATGCACAGGCACTGAGGACTGTGAGCTGCTCCCTGGGAAGTCACTAAGCTCTGCAATGATTCGTTACGTAGCAGTGGATCAAGAACACACACGGTTTTTAATTCACTGCTGGAGTCCTACTTCTGACCATGTCTGGCCCAAACTAACTGCTCACTGAATGTGGAAGCTCAAAACACAGACATGTATGAACAAATACATGGCATGAATGAGGTGAAAACATAAAGGCACTTAAACTTCCAATGAGAATTCCTCTCACTATAAGCTGATGGATATGTGTATCCATTTACTCGTAGGACGATTTCAAAACTGTGCTAATTAGTACCATGCTGGGCCTCACAATAGGCCACAAATTATTAAAATTGGTTAAGGAAAAAAAGCATGCCTTAAAAGTAAACTCTTAGCCAGAAAAAGGAAAATGGGAAGACGTAAAGCGACCTATCAGCGCTTTGTTCCAAACCCACCTCAGGACCACAGTGTGAGGGGGCAGGTGCCTCACAAGGTGCCCACCAGGGATGGGAAGGGGGCGGCGGGGTCCTTGCCTCGGATGGCTCATCGTGCAACGCTGCCAGCCGGCCTTTCTGGGGGCACCACAGCACCGCCCCGTTGCCCAAGGAGTCTGCCGGCCGGTCCGCCACAGGGAACCTGAGGTCCGGGGCGCTGCCCAAGTGGGGTCGGCTGAAACACACGGCAAAGAGCAGCACTGTTAGAAGAAAAGAGAGCTCACTCTGTCAGACGGGCCAAAGCCTGTCCATTTGGAAGATCGGCAATTTCACAGCAAAAGGGCCCCCGGGAGGGCACTGCCCTCCTGGCTCCAATAGCAACAGGCCGCCCGCTGCTCCGCAGACACTCAGGGCTCATCCCCAGCAGCTGGAAAACTCCTGTATGTGGGGAAGGCAGTGCTGACGCGAGGGTGTGGAGCTGACTAGGACAGGATCGGCTGTCTGGGGTTGGGGCGTCCAGGGTCCCCCTGGAGCCCGCTCTCAGGTCCCAGGGCAGGGCCTGCACCTGCTCTGCTTTCCCCTTGGCACCCCACCTCCCCTTCGGCCCACGCCTGCTCTGACCTCCCTCTCCCACGGGAAGTCCGTGGATCACAATCACCGGTCTGCCTGGAACACTGTCTGCACAGCTCTCAGTGTTTTTAAAGGCGCCTCAGACAACCCACAGCAGAAAAGCCTCAGACCCACAGCTCGGAGCTGAGCACCATTGGTGTCTCCCATTAAAGCAGAGGTGAGCGTGTCACCGGACTCTGGGCTGAACAAGGCCCAGCACAGATGCTCAGGCCCTGAGCACTAAGGCCTGGGCCTGCAGGTGCCAGGAGCTCACTCAGCAGGGGCCTGCTGGGAGGCAGGGCGGCCCCGCCTTGACTGTGAGCCGCCTGCACTGCAGGACCGCCCGGGCTCTGCTCAGTCTTCTCTCTGGGAAGAGGGGGGTGCCTTCACGTGCAGGAGTCCCTAAACCCAGGAGACAGGGCCTTCCTCTGAGGACAGGACACCCCATACGCTGCAGAGTGGCCAGGGCCGACCACCAGCTCAGCCTGCTCGGGGTCACACGCTGCTCTGCTCGACGGTTTTGCAAGGAACACTGTGCTGCACAGGAGATGGAAGTCTGGAATCTCCCGGAGCCACACCTGTCTTCCCTCCCGTCTCCCCTCCCTCCTGACAGAACTGTTCCCTTCTCTGCTCCACTTCCACCCAAGGGCCTGGGGCTAGAGCACACTTGGGAACTGGGTGGGGGGTACGACACAGTCCCGCTGTGGACTGCGGGCCCTCGAGGATCCTCTGAGGGCCACAGAGGCCTCCGGGTTGGGTCGCCCCCCGACCATCACCTCCCAGTCCCCTCGCGGGGTGCAGCCTTCATCTCTCTCCCCCTCCTCACCCGAAGCTCTTTCCTCCGGGAGAAGGTCTCAGAGACAAGGTGACCAATTCCTCTGGGAGGTCCCACCAAATACGCCGTGCCTGCCCTGCCTGGGAGCCAGTTTTCAGTCCCCACTCCCTCCCTCCTGAGGCAGCACAGAGCCCCCCACCCAGCCCACACTGCCCACAAGCCCCACTCCGAGGCCCCACCTGTGCTGCTTGCTAAGTCACTGCTGTGACCCCTCCAGAGCTGCCTCCTGGAGACACCCCTCCCTCGCACCAGCCGCTGTGGCCCACTGTCTTCAGAGCACAGTGGCTCCTCCTGCCCCGCGGCTGCTTCCTCTTCTCGTCTCTCACTCTCACTGACACACACGGGACTGGTGACCAGGACCCAGGCTTCTCCATCTGAAGCCCCCAATTGTGTCAGGCCTCGGGTCCTGGCACCAGGTCCCTCCTCGTTACCCAAAAACCCCCAAGAGGAGGAGGCCGTGTCCACCTCCTCTTCCTCCACTGTCTACGCAGTCCTCCTCACACTCACCTCGTCCACCCCGGGAGCAGGGGTTCCCCACCTCTGACAGCCCCAGCCCCTCACCCTGGAGGAGCTCTGCCACCAAGTCCGGCCACGTCCCCTCCTGTTCTACAGGGCACGTGCTCTCCTTGAACTCCACCCGCCGTGGTTTCAGACACAGGACCAGTTTCTGGCTCTGCCTTTGTCTCAAATGACATCTCCTTTTCTCTAGAAGAAGGCTGGGTGGGGGCTCTGGACTGCGAGGATCCCCTAAGCACACAAACACAGAAATATGCGTATGGGCTCCAAACTGTCTCCTAAGTCAGGCTGCAAGCAGTAGTCGATTTCCTACAGATGAATGAATGTCACCAGTAAGCACTTAATCACCTTTGCTAGAGTTTCTCTCTCACTTGTGACCGTTTTCCGTGAAGAAGCCAAAGAAACATTTAAATACTCAATAAGAATTACCGCCCCTCTAACAACGAGGAAGAAAAAAGCAGGATGCTCAGTAATCTGCTCTCCTCATTCACAAGCCAGGTGATTCCTCCCACCGCAGTCAAAAGACTACAGGTCATTAACCTTCTGCGACTCTTCAGAAACATCGGTGTCACAGTCTGTCAGGCCCCTCAAATGAATACGCCCAAATATCAACTGGTCGGCCCCCTACTTCCAAACCTCTGCCTGTGGTTTTGAGTGTTGTCAATCCTGTGACTACCACTCCGTGGTACCAAGTTTGACCCTAAGGAACGATGCTTGTCTCTTCCCTCTCGCTGGCCACGAAGCTACAGGCTCCTTGAGGTGCGACCATGAGCAACACCCAGTCATACTGTCCACACACCAGACAGGCCCTTGTCACACTCGACAGCGCTGAGGGGAGCTGCCCGGGGGAGCAGCCTACCTGTGGTGGAAGGGAGCCCCTCGCAGTCTCGTCTGGTCCACTTCGGCTCTCAGGGGTTCCAGGTTTAGAATCAGCTGGTCCTACGAAACAGCAAATGACACAGCCTGCACCGCTTGCTTTCTGGATGTCAAGTGACTTGCACCAAAATGTGCAGAACAGGTTACGTGAGTAGGTATCAACTCCCAACATTTTAATTCTGAGAAAATGTTCTCTAAGAGTCCCTAGCAAATGGAAACACTCAGAACAATATTAACCCTTATAAACCATAATGAGGAGGAAGTTCCATCTCAGGTGTAGAAAAGGTTTCTCTGGAGGAAACATGGCAAGCCATTAACAACGATGAAGTCTGTAGAGAGAAGCTGGACTTCAGGCGGGGGGTTCGGGTCAGGGGGACACGACTCACTCTATTGCCCTCCCTCCTCTCACTGCTTTCAATTGTCTCCATGGAGCTCACCTGCATCCCTCACATTCATTCCTCTACAGCCCACTTCACTTGCTCATGGGGTAAAACAAGTCAAACGGGCCAAGTCTGTGAGTCACTCAACTCAACCTGGAAGCTCTGTGCTGTCGGCCATGGCAGTCACTCGCCTCGTGCAGCCCCTGAGCACGTGAGACAGGCTGCTGCAAAGCCCGATGTGGAAATCACACAGAGGATTTCAAGACTCGTGGTGAAAGAAGGACGTCGAGTAGCCCGTTGGTTTTTAGGAAATTTTAGATTGTGTAGGTGGCTCGTATTATCTTTCTGACGCACAGCACAGCCCACGTGAATGGCTCACGCTTTGTCTCAGCTCTTGGGTGAATCCAGAAAGGACTACTCAGAATTCTGAACCACACACAACAGCCACACACTCTAAATCCATCTATAATGCAAACACATTCAGTGTTCAAAACCAGAAGTGCTATACGTGTTACAACAGTGGATTAGCCATAAGGAGAACGTAACTCGACTTCTGCTAAGCATCTGCTCAAACTCATGTCCATTGAGTTGGTGATGCCGTCCAACCGTCTCATCCTCTGTCATCCACTCTCTTCCTGACTTCAATCTTTCCCAGCATCAGGGTCTTTTCCAATATGAAAATTCATATTAAAAAACTGGAAATAATTACCTCAAACAATTTTTAAATGCAATAACAAAGTTGCCAAGTCTGTGTTTTATAAAATGAGCATCAATTTCAAGGTTTATAAAGCTGTTTCAGAACCTACTGTATTAAAAAAAAATGGAGAGAAGACAAAAGAATGATCATTTGAGATTGGCTCTGTATGAGAAATTGCTGAGATGAACTGACGGGATGGGTCATGGGTATTTATTATACTACTCCATCCACTTTTGTGCATGTTTGCAATTTTCCATCGTAATACATTTTAAAAGTTTATTTTCTGTTAAAGCAGAGTCTTCTCCAACAACACAATTCGAAAGCATCAATTCTTCAGTGCTCAGCCTTCTTTATGGTCCAACTCTCACACCCATACGTTACTACCGGAAAAACCATAGTTTTGAGTATATGGTTTGAGTATATGGTTTGTCGGCAAAGTGATGTCCCTACTTTTCAATATGCTGTCTATGTTTGTCATAGCTTTCCAAGGAGCAAGCATTTTTTAATCTCATGGCTGCAGTCACCGTCTGCAGTGATTTTTGAGCCCAAGGAAACAAAACCTGTCACAGCTTCCACAATAAGGCATCGGCCTTCAAAGATTTTTAAAGCAAAACAAAAGTTTACTTTGAATTGGCTTAGTCTAGTCATAAACAGCATCCCGATCTCAACAGCCTCTGAGCAGCAGTTATGAAAGTAAGAAGTGCACCCCTGATTGGGAGATATTGAGCTCTCCGCCTAAGCAGGGAGGGCGCCTCACCGCGGGTCGCATGATGGGAGTCAGAACCACTGCCCCCTGGAAGCCCGCCTGTGAGGCTCTGCAGTCCAAGTCCAAGAACACAGGTATGGTGGGGACAGTACTGACACGTGAGGCTGGACCCGGGATCCCCACTCCATTTCCTGGATGGTCTGTATTGCCGTGTGGCCAACCTTTCCGGGAAACCTCTCTCAGGACTCGGTGACGCGAGCCTCCACCATCACCCTTTCCTGTCGTGATGCGCCTTCTGTCGCAGCACAACTGCGCTTCTCCTGTCTAGAGGCAGCCATCCTACACACACACCGTGTCTGGACCAGCGGTTTGGCATGTGGGACTCCAGCGCCACGTCCGAGGCAAGCAGGCTCCACACCTGGGCGCCATGCCTTCAGTTTCATGGGCCCCGGGCTGGCACCCCAGGTTTGTCTGAGGGGCAGTCGTGAGGTCCACCTGTATCCCAAGCAGCTCCCCGGACTGGCTGGTCAGAGCAACAAGCAGCCTCTTTGAATGTGGGGAGGCCCTGGCTCCTGCCCACTGCCTATGGGCGACCACCTCTGGCCCTGCTCCCGAGGAGGTGGGTGCCCGGATCAGCAGATGGGGCCACACAGGCACACACTCGATGCCAGAGACGGGAGTGGTGGAGAAAGGCAGTGCTGGCCCCCGCCCAAGCCACGTCTCCTGCCCAGACGCCGCCTCCCCGTCAGCACAGGCACCCGCTGCAGCTCCTTGTTCTTTTCCTCCAGTTGGGCCTCCATCTGGCGCAGCCTATCCTCCATGCTGCTGTGTCTCTCTCTCCTGCCTGTCGGCCAAGAACAGCGTCAGCTCCGCTCACAACAACCCTGTCCTGACGGCACGCGGGCTGTGATCGCAGGGGCGGCAAGCGGGCCATGCTCTGTGCGAACCACGGGCCCTGGGTTCGCGGGGGGCACGCCCACATGCCTGCTCACACAGCCTGCGCGGCTTCGTGTGTGACACATGGCTCACGGAGGGGGCTGGTGACCAGCTTGTGAGAGGACACGTGCTCCCCGTGCCCCGGGCCCCACACCCACGGCCGCTGCGCTCCCTCCTCGGACTGCCTGTGGCGAGCCCGCGCGGGCAGCAGACAGCGGCAAACGCGAGGCACACGTTCTACCTTCCTAAGCCGGGAAGGAAGTTCCAACCGTTTAGCCTCCTGAATGGTAGAGCTTCCGGAAGACAAAAGGTCGGACTACAAGGCCGACTGGGGATGGACAGCAGAGATGCCAGGGGAGAGGAGAAACCAAGCCTGGAGAGGAAGATCACAGCAGAAGGGTGCCCCCTGGCGGCTGTTAGTGACCCTGCTCTGGGAGGGTCGGCGAGCACGGGACACCGGCAGCCTCCCGCGACGTGATGGCCCCTCGGGCGCTCACTGAGCTCCTGGCAAGGCTTCCGACAGCCGCGTCAGCACAGACCCGGCCCGACTCTCTATGTTCAGCCAGTGCCCACCGGCAGCGCAGGGCAACACCTTTCCCGCCACAAGGACAGGGTGGCTGGCTGGCTGCCAATGGGGTCGATGCCCCCAGCAGCGCCACATCCCACGGACATGGCCTCTCACCCGCGGGCTCCTGGGGACGGCGAGTGGGGAGTGGGGCCTCGGGTCTGCACGTGCCCTGCTGGGACTTCTTTAACAAGTGTATGGATAATGACTTAAAACTGTGTTCATTACAGAGCTATTTTGGCCATCTCTTAAACGAGAATGGGATTTTTCTAGGTCTCTATCCTGCTAGGCTTTGAGTGGCTGACTGAACTCTGAGCAGCAGTGACTCGGAGCTGAAGCGTCCTAGGGACACACACAACTCGGGACAAAACTGGAGGGAAATTAACGTAGGGATGACGCAGAAGTGGGGCCTGCCTGACACTCAGGGAGCGCTCCCATCTCAGACGGGCAGCACGACCCCCGCGTCTGCGCTCCTGTGTGGACTGAGCAGCACGGGCAGGGGCGCGGTGGGAGAGCAGGGGAACAGGCCCTCCCTGCGCCCGCCCCCCAGGGACCCAGAGCAGCACCTTGGAGAGCGAGGCCACCCTCTGCGCCTGCTCCGCCTCCACCTCGGGCAGCGTCTCTGCCCTCCGCAGTCTCGGCTGCAGCTTCTCTACCAGCTCCAGGCGCTCCTGCAACTGGCGGTTCTTATCCTCTGTCTACAAAGGGAGAGCACAGGATCAAAACAGGCCGAGAGGTGTAGCCACTGTCGCTTTAAGCAAGCTGAGACAAAACCTAAATGCACGTGTCTAGTGGATTCATTCTGTTTCGGAAGCTCCGTCAGGGTAAATTTTCTCTCAGTGTTCCTGGGCTTGGGCTCAGTGAGCAGAACACCTCCTGCCAGAGTATTTGCTTTTCCTAAACGTTCCCCAAGGACGTCTTAAAAAAAAACAAAAACAAATTCTTATATATTAAAGAAGATCTGTAGAAGCTTATTCATTCTTATTGACAAGTTAAGGGAAGAAGAGTTCACTACGGACCCTTCTTAAAACATCACCAGAATCATCACTTAGAGGGAACCCTACCGACCGCAGATGGCTACGGGCGTGTAAGCCAAAATATGGCTTTCATCTCCTCTGAAATACAGACCTGATAAGAGCGTGCCTGGTGAAATGCCAGTCAACTAGTATTTGTAAATGCACGATTATTCTTTTAACAGATCTTCTTACTCTGAAAAACTTTCAATGTAGAACAGACAGATTCTTTTTTAAAAAAGAAAAAAATTAAAGTATCTATAAGCTCAGGTTCCTGAGAGGTTAGCATTTGTTTCTAAGCAGCTTTCTTACTTTTTCTGTGTGCGTATTCCTCTATGTACGTACACAAACAATATGCTGTGCTTTAAAACCCTCAGAAAACAATAGCATATGGTACATAGTATTTTCTGATCTGCCTTTTACAGCCATTATTTTGTATATCGTAATGCTTTTAGTTAGCATTCCCCATCATACATTTCAATGGCTTTCTAGTATTTAATTTTTGTGGTGGGGACAATGATACACTTTGGCACACACCAGACTGACTCACTTTGTTTTGGAGAAGCCAGATTTGGTTTTCCTGGTTAAATCCTGATTATCTGAGACCACTCGGGAACAGGAGCGAGTAAGGCTCACCAAACCACAGGAAGTAGAATCCCTAATCAGACCGGAGCTCTAACCCTGCCTTTTGTCACAGTGACCCCAGTTCCCAACAGGCAGCCAGCTGCCGTGAAGTTCCCTGCTGCTCTCTACTCTTTCGGTAAAAACTCTAACAAGCCAACAGATTCACGTTCAAGTAAAACAAAAGAGTCAGGAATGGAATTCCACAAAATGGTTAAATCAAGTCCCAAATAATGCAAACCTGTAAGTTGCAGTCACCTGCAATTTTTTAAAAATGTATTTCCTTCCAGTACAGCTGATTTACCATGATGTACATCCACACTTTTGAACACAGTATTTTAGGGTCATAAGAACTTTACACTGGGACTTGATTTCCAATGTGGGAGTCACATGAAAAGATCTTTATCTTCCTTCCTCAGGAATTCACTACTATATAAGTCAGACACAGTTCAGAAAGGCCATTACCTGTCGATGCCTAGAATCCTTATTTGCAATTTCATTTTCAAGTTTATCATTGATGTCGTCCTAAGTTTCAAATCAAACATAAAGTTAACGTCCTCAAAATAAAAGTCCTAGACACGGCAGTTTTCTCGGACGTGAGCAAAAATGCGCCTATCCCAAAGGTCACATTTGCCACGATTGGCACCCATCTGTCTTAACGTTCTGTCCAGCCACTTGGTTGACCAAGCTTCTTTTCTACATAACAAACCCAAACAGCAAACGAAAAGTATACTAAACTACCCTGTTATTGCAACAATTCCAGGAGGGAAGGTATCTGGCCTGAAGTCAGGACCTCTGTCTGCTACACCATACAGGCGGGCTTGACCCAGAACAGGGAGGGACCTTCAACAGATCCAACGGGGAGCTCTGAGGCTCATTTCCTCGAGTAAAAGTTGGAAAAGTCTCATGCAATTTCCTCAGAATTAAAGTAGCATATTAACGAGTGGAAACAGAAGTCAAATTGTACACAACTGGGAGCAGCCTTCTCAAGCCTAGTTCTTCAAAAGCAGACTTACACCACATGGATGAAACGCTCAAACCAGGACCAGAACTTGCTGCTGGTGCAACTCCTGTCCGCCACCTCAAAATCCACTTCAGGTCCCTCCCTGGTCACTAAGTAACCAATGTGGGCAAAGTCCTAACTTTAAAAGTGTAAGGTCTTGAAAACGCTTTTTCTAGAGATCTATACGTATTAAACTCTGACACCTAATCTCCTGTTGTCAAAGAGTAGTGTGAATAGCTTATACAAACCTGTGCAAATATTTCTGTTTTGAGTTCTCACACAGAATTACTCACACCAAGCTACTGAACAAGTACACCTGCTGTACCACATGTTGGAGGGGTTCTCTCTGAGATGGTCTCACGGGGGAGGGGTGGGCAGGGTGGGTGCTGTCTGTCTGTGCACAGAGGAGAGGCGAGGCTCACAGGAAGAGGCCTGAGTCCCCAGCACTCTTCTGTTTTCACAGTGACCGCTAGGGAGTTTCTCATAAATCATGACACCCGCAGACACGACCGCCAGAGACATCACGATTCCACATGGTTACACAGCTCGGGCCTGAGGATCTGAGCGTGAGCAAACACCACTCGACTTGTCTGACCGCCGCTATCACTGTCACACATCCCTTCAAGGAGCGGAACCTCAGAAAACTCGAGAAGATGGCCAGGCAAGCTGCCTCAGCAGAGCCCACACAGCATGCTCCCATCTCTCCGAGAGAACAGGCTCCACAGGTGTCACCAGACTCGCCTGAGTGAATCAGAAGCAAATTTCAGCATCATCAGGAACACATTGGACAGGCAGTTGCGGGGGGGCGGGGATGAACCGGGAGACTCGGGTTGACATATATACAGCACTGATACTACACATAAAGTCAACGAGTGAGGACCTAGTGTACAGCACAGGGAAGTCTACTCAGTGCTCTGTGGTGAAGTAAACGGGCAGGAAATCTAAAAGAGAGACAGATACATAAATAGATAGATAGATAGATGACTGATTCACTTTGCTGTACAGCAGAAATTGACACAGCAGTGTAAAGCAACTATACGCCAATAAATGAATGAATGGATGAATGAATTTTTAGAAAAGGAACACAGTGGGCCCCCTAGAACTTGTGGAAAAGGAGGAGTCCACACCCAGGGTGCAGCACAGCGTCAGGGCTGCCCTCGTGTTGCTCCACTGCCAACGGACTGCCTGGACCAGGCCTCTTCTCCTCCAGAGACCTCGACGCAGAGGCAGGGAGGCAGCCAGTTGCGGTCTCTCCAGCGCTCTGCTCTTACTCACGCAGCCATCCCAAGGCTGAGATCCCCGGGAGAACAAGAAACCCACATTCCACCTCAGGACAACAGACACAGCTGCAGTCACTCACTTCGCAGACGTCCCGCTCAAGTTTTCTGTTCCTGTCCTTGGACTGGAGGAGGTCCTTCCTGGCCGTGTCCAGGTCCTCCTCCAGATGTTTCACGTGGGCAGAGAGGGCTGCCAGGCGCTCCTCCATCTGCCTCTGCTCCCGCAACTGCCTCTGTATGATTTCCTGGAGCTCTGTCTCCTTCGCCAAGCCGTCCGAGGGTCTCTAAGGGGGAAAGGAAGCCTTACACAGCCTGGTTTTGGGAGGGAGGGAACACAGTACTTCCGGGCAATCTGTGAGGTCAAAACTGCCTTCTGCGCTCTGGGAGCTCACAGGACCCTCACGGCCACTCAGACCTACATGGTGCATCGGTGAGAGGTCCCAACAGCCCCGCACAGACTGGATGGTAAGACGAGAACCAGACAGAGAGCGAGACCAAGGACTTGCCTTTCCATTGGCGCTTGGCATGTTTTCTTGCTCATGATGTACATCAAGCACCCTGTCCGTTAGTATCTTTTCCTGGTTATTCTCCTCTGAAAGAATCATCTGCTAAAACCAAAACATTGAATCAGAGTAAAGAAATTAAGTAAAGACAGCAAAACTCCACCTGGAAAACTCAACTCTAAACTGAAAACACAACATAAAAAGAAAATACATGGTGATGCTATCCATCCCGAATACCACCAGGTGATTCGAGTCAGAATTTGTCTTCTACTGGACAAAGGGGTACTTAAGAGATCCTGCAACTCTGAGCCACAAATCTAGTTTACTAGTCATTAAAGTAACCCTGGTGGGCGGGTCCTCAATCAGAAAGATAAATAACATCTGATGCCCACCACTACAGCCTTCATTCTTTTTTAAAATGAAAGGATTCAAATGACAAACCCTTCACGGAAATTACACAAAGACTGATCAAACTTACCTCTTTATGTGTGGCACCTAATTCTTCTTCGAACAAACTACAGCTTTCGAGTGCTACTCGTAATCACACTCTCAACTCAAATAAAAGGGGCCGAGTCACTGTGTGTTGATGTGTGTATATATGTTAGTATACTTCTTAGTGTATACTCACCCTAATACATGGGTACTGTCACAGAATACCTTTAATGTCTCTCATTGATCTTAACGTCAAGAGAATCTGCTTGTTAACAGCTTTAAATTCTAAGTTTGAGAGAACAAAATGTTATCCTAAATTAATTATTACCCAGTTTTTAACTGCAAGTTGATATACAGAATATAATAAATCTTGAGACATTCATGCCAACGAATACTTTTTAACTGGGGGCTTCCCAGGTGGCTCAGTGGTAAAGAATCCGCCTGCCAATGCAAGAGGGCAGGTTCGATCCCTGGGTCAGGAAGATTCCCTGGAGTAGAAGATGGCCACCCACTCCAGTATTCATGACTGGGAAGCCCCATGAAGAGAGGAGCGTGGTGGGCTACAGCCCACAGGGTTGCAAAGATTCGGACATGACTGAGCATGTACGCAGGCAACGCTTTTTAACCATGACTCTGACTTCTTACAGAAAAAAAATGTATATACAAGAATTCAAGACGCTCAAAACTCAACTAGTTACATAAATATGTGCACCATCCACCTAACAAGGCAGCAAGTGTACAAATCCAGGACGGCCGGATGGCTGGTACCTTCTCGTCCAGGGCCTTGTGGTGTTCAAAGAGCAATTTCAGCGCCCTGAGCACCTCCACCTCACTCGTCATGCCGGCTGGGGACTGCGCCTGCCGCTTGCGCGCTGTCATCCCGACGGGTGGCCTACATCGGGAAACCAGGCGCTCCAGGAGCTCCAGCAGCAGCTGCAGGGCAGGGCCAAAGGAACACCTTCAACCTCATGCTCGAATTCCGGGCCGATAACTCCTCTCAGCCTCACGCTATACCCGGAAACATGCTAAGGCACGTCGGAATCCCGCCAGTGCAGTCGAAAGTTAGAGTGGACTTCCCCAGGGGTCCAGTAGTTAAGACTCCACACTTCTTCAAGGATCATGGGTTTTAACCCCTGGTCGGGGAACTAAGATCCCACACAAAGTGTAGCGTGGACAAAAATGTAAGTTAAGAGAACTCCCCCCTCATATGTACTAAAATTACATTAGCTCTCATCAGAAATTTGAAGCAAGGTTATGAGAACCCCGAACTGATCCACCCTGGTCTGCTCAGTGGGAAGATGTGAAAAATGACTTGAAAATCAGACAGAGTTTAAAGACAGCACACGGAGGCCAGCGGTGACCCCCACGGGGCAAATGTCAACACGTGAGAATCCCCCTACTGACCCTGGTGTTGTTTCTTTCAGCTTTTAGCTGAGCGATCTCCTCTTGTCTTTCACGCAGCTGCTGCCTCCATGTGTGTAGTTCTTCAGGAGCTGGAAACTCCTAGAAAACAGTTCAATGAGAAACTAAATGCAAACGTAAATTAAAAAGAGAGCGAGACTGTGAAGACTGACCCTGTCGAGTCTCTCCAGGCTCCACACAAAGGATCTCCATGCCCCTCCAGAGAAGAGGGGTCCACTGACCCCAAGACAACACAGGCCACCACAACTCAGACCGGCCTTCGGCCTCCACCTCGACCTGGCAGGCACGTGGCAGGAGAGAACCTGGAATCCAAGCCTGCCTTCTCAAGACCCAGGGACATTTGAGAAACTTTCCAAAACGTAAACCTAACAACAAAGTGGATAAAGAGATTCTTAAACGACACACAGACCAGTGACCTAGAGCCACTGGGGAGAGTGAAGAAAAAAAGGAAGGTCTACAAGGCCACGAGGCTTTGGAGTGTTCCTCTGGGAAAAAGGCGGATGGCACCTCAAAGCCATCTGTTAGCCTGACTCCACGGAAGCCACCCAGTCATTCACTCAACCGGTTAACATGTTAAATTTATGTTAGATGTACTTTACCACAATTTGCGTGCATGCGGGGCCATCCACGTGGTGAACTTGCTCAAACTGAACCACACGGAGTCTTTCATTCTTCTCTTTTTCTTTGCAGAAATTAAAAAATCCTGGGCTACTATCCCCTACTACATACTGAGTGTTCAGCACCCAGAACAGTGCCCAGCACTTGTAAGAGGCATGTAGTAGACATGTGTAGCTATGAGGGTGTATGTCATACACGTAAGCAGCAGGTACCTGTCATTAAAATACTGGACACACTGGTCTGTGCTTTGTAAGATGGGAGACATTAACGGGCTTAGCCTTTCTGCTTCATGGACTGACTCTCTAGCTCGATCCTCATGCCCCAGAGATTCCTCCAGCCCGTATATCCTTTCTTTGCAAGAAGGGAGACATTAAGGGGCTTAGCCTTTCTGCTTCAAGGACTGACTCTATAGCTCAGTCCACGTGCCCCAGTGACTTCTCCAGCCAGTGTTTCCCTTCTTGTGGGGCCCCCGCCCATCCTCCACACAGCAACTGCACAACCTCTTACAAGGTAAACCTGCTGGGGTCGATCCTGCCCACTAAGGCCAGAACGCCCTGGCCGGCAGGGCCCACAACCATGCTAACAAAATGAAACACAACCCCAATGCTTCGCCGGGTGAGGGCCAATCTGATGGGCCCAGCCCCTGGCTGCTCTCACCTCAGGCCGCTCTGCTTCCAGGACGTGGGCTGAGGCCAAGTCCTTCCTAGTCTTCGCCTTTGCCTTGGGGTTGCAGCGCTGGAATAATGCCCACAGGCGGGCCCTTCTGCGACCCATCCTCACGGATGGGGGAAGCCCCCCACTCGGGGGCAACCGCTGTTTCACAGTAGGATACCTCGGCTACCACCACCAATCTCACACTACAACCACCGCTCTCACACACACACTGCTCTCACACACCACTCTCACACACACCGTTCTCACACTATGACCACTGCTCTCACACTATGACCACCAAATGGCATGAAGGCTCTGCCTCCGGCACGTCTCCCAGGAGCCCAGAACTGGAACCCACTCAGTCACAAGGGGCTCCGTGGCAACAGGGGGGCTGGGCTCAGGCCCACTGTCAAGGGTGCAGAGAGGGGGGAGGGGCTGCCAAAAAGACAACACTTGAGCGTGGAGTGCAGGAGAAGGCAGGCTGTGCCCACGGCTCAGGCCCCCTGTCAAACATGACCCTGCAAGGTACTGGGTCACAGTCGAACCGACCAGTATATACTCCTTCAGAAACCACCACCCCTGGGAATGAGCATGTCTTCTAAGTGGGCTTCTGCCCCCCTTTAAGCCCCAAACAAGCCTCCAGTGGGGCTACTGAAAGGGCAGCCCTGAACTCAAGGGTGTCCCCAGAACCCACCCGGCTGAGGAGGACTCACCATGCTAGCTGCCCCTCACTCCCACCCTGAGCTCGGTCCTCCCTGACTGACTCCCTCACTCGAGCTCAGCAAGGGCTTGACCCACCTCGCTCCAGGCACTTAAAATGAACCCACAGTGGGTACAGGGGTTCATTCAACCTGCTGCGAACTTGCCCTCTTAACTTCGAACCTTGGCTGCCAGATGACTCTGCCCTGTGGGGGCTGCATAGTGGAGGTTCAGGGGTGTCCCTGCCTTGAGCGGCGACAGCCAGCGCCTCCCAGACCCCGCCTGAGTCTCCCACCCCTCTCCTGGCTCCACTCCCACCCTCGCGGCTCTCCACTCGCCAGGGCACAGGCCACTTGCTCCTGGCTCAGCCCGGACCTCTGCTGTCATTTGAGGACCTCGGTCCCCAGGGTGCTTGGGGTCCTACATCCACCCATCTCAGCAATTACACACTCTGGGAGAGACAGAGTACAGTTTGGGGTCCCGCCCGCAGTTCACCCTGAACACGTTCTCTTTTTTTTAGCTTTATCTACTGGAGTTCTCTGAGATGTGTTCTTAAAGCATCAACTGTTGCTTTCAAAAAGACTGTAAGGTCACTGTGCTCAACTTTATGAATAAAGTCTTCATTTTCCACCTTAAAGTGAAACTGGAGGGAAGACTAAAAGCAGTCATTTTTTCAAACTGAAAAAGAAAACCCACATGTGACCATGTCACAGAATACAGGTCACGTAATCCCTCCCTCCTCAGCCTTGGCCTCCACCACCAGCAGCCCGTCATCGCAAGGCCTGCCCTGGGCCGCCAGGGGCAAGGGCAGAGGGGAGACCGGCTCCTCTGTCTTCAGGCCGCGTGGGCCGCCTGCTCCACCTCCTTCCCAAGTTCACATGGCACTGAAACAGCCCGGGCAAGCTGGGGATTCTGACCAGAAACACAACCGTGGGTACCAAGCAAGGACCCCTGGTTCTTGTTTTCCCTGGTATCAAATAAACTTGATCAAGACAATTACTGTGGCTGTTACATGTGGCTTCAGATGACAGAAGACCCCCCAGGGTGTCTCCACTTCCAGTGACAGATGCAAGCATCTTGTAGGTCAGCCTACCAAGAGCAAGAAAAGCTTTAGCTTTTAGCTTTTAAGGTTTAAAAGAGGTCCTTAGGCAGCCACAATCCAAGATTTCAAACAAAAGCGAAGCCCAGTGAGGGAGCTGGAGACTGAGAGGGCCGCTCCTTCCCTCGGGGCATCTGAGCAAAGCCGACTCTGCGAAGAAAAGGAAGGGAAAAAGTCAAGCAGAGGGGGCTGGCTAACACAGCTCTGGAGGGTTCCTTGGGCTGTGGAGACAAAAAGTCGAGCGCAGGCCTGACGAGTCAGTCCGGATGTCAGAAAACGTACCCAACACTCTGCCCAAACCGGCTGAGGGCTGACTATCAGTCACCTCATGGTGCTCAGGAGAGACGGTGGGCTTCAGGACCTGCCGAGAAGGGGGGGCCCTGGGAGCCACCCCAGGCTTCCAGACACTGGAGACGCTGGAAAGCTCCTCCCTGGGGTCGGGGGAGGGGGGGGAGGTGGGTGAAGGCTGCTGAGACTGAGCTTACAAGGACCCCCAAGCCTCAAGTCCCTCAGGGCCTGAGTGAACAGACAGCTCTGTCCCCACTGGAGGTCTGCGTCAGAGGAAACTCTGGAGAAGGCAGCATCACTCAGAACCTCTAGGGTTTTCCAAACATAATGTCCAACATGCAACCAAAAAAGCAAAAGACGGTGTAACAACAAACAGGACCAAGAGGAAAAGAACTGAACCAGATCCAGAGGTATGAGATATGTATCAGCATATCAGAGGCATGCTAGAGGTATCAGATGCAAATGTCACCTGTTCAAAAATATACTTGACAAAAGGGGAAATTTCTGAGAATCAAAACCAATCTAGAACCTTACAATAACAGTGACTGAATTTAAGAACTCAGTCTCTGGGCTTAACATCAGATTGGACGTAGCTGAAGAGAGGATCAGTGAACTGAAGGATGGATTGGTTACAATATATATATATAAGAGGGAAAAAGGATAGAATGTATTGAAGGAGTCTGCTGTTAAACTATGTTGTTAAAAACTATAAATGGGGACCCTCATGGTGGAGAAAAGACAGAAAGGGGAATAAGACATGCCTCCAGGGGTTGAAACTAAAGAGCCTCTTAATGAAAGTGAAAGGCGAGAGTGAAAAAGCTGGCATAAAACTCAACATTCAAAAACTGAAGATCATAGCATCCGGCCCCATCACTTCATGGCAAATAAATGAGGAAACAGTGGAAACAGTGACACACACTTTATCTTCTTGGGCTCCGAAATTACTGCAGATGGTGAAATTAAAAGATGCTTGCTCCTCGGAAGGAAACCTATGACAAACCTAGACAGCATATTAAAAAGCAGAGACATTACTCTGCCAACAAAGGTTCATTTAGTCAAAGCTATGGTTTTTCCAGTAGTCATGTATGGATGTGAGAGTTGGCCCATGAAGAAGGCTGAACGCCAAAGAATCAATGCTTCTGAACTGGGGAGTTGGAGAAGACTCTTGAGAGCCCCACGGGCTACTAGGAGATCCAATCAGTCAGTCAATCCTAATGCAAATCAATCCTGAATATTCATTGGAAAGACTGATGCTGAAGCTCCAATACTTTGGCCACCTGATGCAAAGAACTGACTCATTGGAAAAGAACCTGATGATGGGGAAGACTGAAGGCAGGAGGAGAAGGGGACGACAGAGGGTGAGCTGGTTGGATGGCATCACCGACTCGATGGACATGAGCTTGAGCAAGCTCCAGGAGTTGGTGATGGACAGGGAAGCCTGGCGTGCTGCAGTCCGTGGGGTTGCAACGGGTCAGACGTGGAGCGACTGAACTGACTGACAGGGACAGTGGCAAGAGCTGGTTCAAGAATCAGACCATTGAGTCAAAAATGAAAACCACACATTGGTTTCAGCAGCTCTGCGGGTGCCTAAGGCAAGAAGAAAATGTTCAAGCGCTCAGAGGAAAAAGGGTGTGGCTTTTAACGGCACAACAACACTGAGAGCTGACTTTCCAAGAGCAAGGGAGTCAGAAGATAATGGACTGGCATCTGTAAAATGCTGAAAAACAAATAACCACCAACCTGGAATTCTATATCCAACAAAAACTCTCTTCGAAAGTGAAAGCAAAATAGAGACTTTTAGGGCAAATGGAAATGAGACAACTCATCACCCACACACAGGAACTAAAAAAAAATATTCAGGCAGTGCTTTGGGAAAAAGAAAAGTAGTCTCTGACGGAAATATAAAAAACAAGTAAAGACCAACAATGAGGTAACTGTGAGGGTAAATACTAACTCTACAAAACAATGATGTTAACGCCAAAAATATATCTAACAGTTTAAAGTGTGACAGTGACAAGGAGGAAACAGTCGTGTCAGGGAGGCAGTAAGAGTACTAAGTTAGACTTGAATGTAAAACACACGCTGTGTCTGCGAATGTACACCCAACAACCTGACAGAGGAGCACAGAACTACAGAAAACACTTCATACTTCTAAAAGAAGGCAAGAGCAAAGAACACAGACTAGGTGGGACAAACAGAAAACACACAGCAACATGGTGTCTACACACTGAATATCAACATTATAAACAGAGCCAATACTCAAACTGATTCCAGTGAAAACTATACACTATTCAGAGGTACATGTTAAGATGGAGGGTCTTTTAGACAGGTGAAAGTAAAAGATACCCAGGCTAACACGGATAGAAAACTGACGTGGCAATATCACTGTCAAATAGTGTCTAAAGAAAGAAGCATTACTAGCGATAAAAAAGAACATCTCATACTGATACAAGTTCAGTCTAGCAAGAAGATGAGGATTCTAAACTTGAATGTACCTAATAACATAACCTCAAAATATCAATACATAAAAACTGACAGAAATAGAAAAGGAGTAACAGTCGAGTTCATAATCCCAGTGGGAGATGTTAAAGACACATCTCTCGTGGAACTGGGCTCCCTGGTACGTAGTCACCTGCAGCCATGAAGTACCTGAAATGTGGCTGCTCTACAGTGAGATGCGCTGCAAGCCTGAAACACACACTGGATTTTAAAGACTTAGCATGAAAAAAAGAATGTGAAATATTTCATTAGGTTTTATCATGTTGATTACACACTGAAATGATAATATTTGGGGTGTGTTAAAATAAAATATATTACAGGTAATTTCACCTACTTCTGCTTTTATTCAAGGTGGCTACTGGAATCTGAATTACATGAGTGACAAACCTGATGTAACTGATACACACGGAACACTGCATTCCCACTGATACATATTATTTTCAAGAGCCCAACGAACATAAAACAAAAAGAACATGTATTGGGCTATTAGGAAAGCTCGAATTATTTCAAAAGACGGAAGTAATGCAGAGTATACTTAGGGACTGCAATGGGCTGACAGTTTATGGGCCCTCAAACTTCACCCCGCACGTGGTGATGATCCTAGGAGGCAGGCACTCTGGGAGGGGTCAGGCCAGGAAGGAATGGGCTCCCGTGCTGCGAGGACAGGGAGAAGCAGCAGGCATCTAGGAACCAGGAAACATGACTCACCAGACGTGGCACCTGCTGGTGATCTTGGGACTCCCCAGCCTCCAGGACTACAAGAAACAACTTTCTGTTGTTTATCAGCTAGTCTACGGGATTTACAACAGTAGCCCCAAAAGACGAAGACAGGGCTCTTTGATGGTGAAGGACAGGGAAGCCTGGCGTGCTGCAGTTCATGGGTCACAAAGAGTCGGACACGACTTAACGAATGACCACCACCACCACCACCACCACCACCGGTTGATCTGAATTAAGACTAAAACGGAACTCATGGCTTAGGCTATTTAGTCTGTTTCACACAGGCCAAAATGACTCGTATATTTTAAAGTATTTATCCAAAAGTGCCCCTTGATAGCATTTTACAGCCTGTACATAAGAGGATGAATACTTTTAAAATACATTTAATAGTCTATACTTCTAAAATATATTTCAAAATATTTTCCTATAAGAGACTTTGAATATTTTTTCAGTAACTCTCCCTCTTTCCCTCTATTACAGGCACTGAACAATTTTGAGGAAAAATCAGTTTGGTGCTAGGAAGTCACAGGCAGGATACTTCCCAACTTTAAAGATTAGTAGCAGGAAAAAAAAAGATTAGTAGTATATACTATCTATTTATAGAGAATTACTTGCTGTCATTAATGTTGCAAGAGCAAAACATACCCATTTCCTTATGGTCCTTTCATAAACAATGCTTCTCTAGTTTGTCTTTTAAACACATAAACAGTGTTTCTCTAGTTCTGTGCTCCTCTGTCAGGTCCTTCTGTTATTGTCTGGTGAAGGGGAAACACTGTTATCAGAAAATGAAACTAAAATTATGAGTTAGATATGATGTTATTGTTCTATTTTTGTATGTTTCTGAATCAAGATTAGATAAACAACAGATGGGCTGCCTTCTGTGGCTGAAAATAGAAATAATGGGTTGTTTGTTTTCTACACAAATAATTTTTTTTTTAATTCTACAAATGGCTCTAAGGTGAACTGACAGTCTTGGCTAAGCTGCTTCTATTACGGTAACACATTTCTATTATTGAAACACAGGTTCTAGTATCAAAATTCCTTGGGACATAGATAACTGGATTAGATGGATGAAAGAGAAAAAAATGAAGGGGGAAACTTTAGGAAAGGAAACATGTTCTTTTGAAAATCAATGTTTAAAAGACAAAATGATGATTCTAATACAGAATATAAGAACAATTCTTTTTTAAACCTCAGGAATTATGTACTTGCCACAACAGAATAATGAAATGTTTCTTTGTGTATGGCATTCAAGTAAGAGGCTTAACTTGATTTTCTCATTTAATCTTCACAGCCACCTATGAGGTAGATATTACTGTATTGAACATATTATTCCCTATATTTACATGAGGAAACTGAGACTCAAAGTGTTACAGATGGGACTGTAAACCCCATGTTTTTAATGAATATGTTACATGTGAATGGCTTTCTAGAAATATCAACAAACTTTGAAATGTGTAACTCTTTCATGAAATGCTTTGAGCCTCTTAGAAGCCCCTAAATAAATAGGAAGATGTGGGAAAACAGAAATGAATATTCTCTGTAAAAACAAAAAAGAATGCCTTAAGAGACATATAAAATACAAAATAATTACGTGTAATAATAAAATGATAAAGACAGGGGTCAGAGGAACACTAATGGGGGAGTGATCATAGTTATTATTTGTATTAGAATACTGTAAGTCAAGAGTACATATCATAATTTCTGGGGTAAGCAATAAAAGAATGCACAACTAACTAGGTAATCAGAGAGAGAAATACAATAATACAAAAGAAGTCAAGACAGGAGAGAGAAAAAGAAAAACAGTTTGGAAAAACTGAAATCGAAGAATAAGATGGCAGATATTAACCCAAATACATCACCAATCGCATTATATATAAATGAACTATCGACGACATAAGAGAGTAAGATTGCTGGACTAGGTACAAAAAAAAATTTGCTGATAGGAATGTAAAATGAGGCAACCACTATGGTGACTATTCAAGCAGTTAAACATAAAACTGCCACATGATCCAGAATTCCACTCCTAGGAATATACCCCAAATAATTTTAAATCATGTCTAAGCAAAAATAATCCTGCTTATTTAACTTCTATGCAGAGTACATCATGTGAAATGCCAGACTGGACAAAACACAAGCCGGAATCAAGATTGCTGGGAGAAATATCAATAACCTCAGACGTGCAGATGACACGACCCTTATGGCAGAAAGCAAAGCAGGACCGAAGAGCCTCTGGATGAAAAGTGAAAGAGGAGAGTGAAAAAGTTGGCTTACAACTCAACATTCAGAAAACTAAGATCACCGCATCCAGTCCCACCACTTCATGGCAAATAGACAGGAAAACAATGGAAACAGTGACAGACTATTTTGGGGGCCTCCAAAATCACTGCAGATGCTGACTGCAACCATGATATTAAAAGACACTTGCTCCTTGGAAGAAAAGTTATGATCATCTTAGACGGCTTATTAAAAAGCAGAGACATTACTTACCAACAAAGGTCCGTCTCATCAAAGCTGTAGTTTTTCCAGTAGTCATGTATGGATGTGAGAATTGAACTATAAAGAAAGCTGAGTGCCAAAGAATTGAGGCTTTTGAACTGTGGTGTTGAAGAAGACTCTGGAGAGTCCCTTGGACAGCAAGGAGATCAAACCACTCCATCATAAAGGAAATCAGTCCTGAATATTCATTGGAAGGACTGATGCTGAAGCTGAAACTCCAATACTGTGGCCACCTGATGGGAAGAACTGACTCACTGGGAAAGACCTTGATGCTGGGAAAGAATGAAGACGGGAGGAGAAGGGGACGCCAGAGGATGAGATGGTTGGATGGCATCACCGACTAAATGGACAGAAGTTTCAGCAAGCTCTGGCAGTTGGTGATGGACAGGGAGGCCTGGCATGCTACAGTCCATGGGGTCGCAGAGAGTCGGACACGGCTGAGCGACTGACCTGAACTGAAGCAAAAATGTGCATATGACTGTTCATAACAGAGCAGTGTTATTCATAATAACCATAAAGAGCAAAATAAAGCAAAAGCAAGCAAAGGAAAGGAAATAATAAAGAAGAGAACTCAATGACACTGAAATCAGAAAATCAATTTTTTTAAAAAATCACACAACCCCAGAGCGGGTTCTTTGAAAACTTTAGTACAATTGATAAGGTTCTAGTACAAATCATTTAAAATGACAGAGAAACACAACTTAACCAATATCAAGAATGAAAAAGAGGGTATCACTAGAGACTGTACCGACATTAAAAATATAATAAGGAAGGACTTCCCTAGTGGCCCTGTGGTTAAGAATCTGCCTGCCAATGCAGGGGACATGGGTTCGATCCCTGGTCCAGGAAATTCCCTCATGCTTCAGAGTGACATGCCCATGTGCCACAACTACTGAAGCCCACACACTCTGCAGCCCAGGCTCTGCAACAAGAGAAGCCACCACAACGAAAAGCCTAAAACCAAGAGTAGCCCCCACACTCTGCAACTAGGGAAAGACTGCACGCAGCAATGGAAACCCAGCACAACCAAAACTAACTTTCACTTTCCAATAAAAATGTTAAAATACCTAAGCACTATTACAAACAACTCTATGCATATAAACCAGACAATTTAGATGAAGTAGACCAATTCCTCAGAAGTCAGACTGCCCAAACTCACCCAAGATGAAACTGATAATATGAACAGTCCTGTAACTATTCAACAAATTGAATTTGTAGTTTAAAATCTCCTGAACAAAGATGTTCAGGCCCGATGCTTTCATTGGTAAAATCTAACAATTTTAAAGGAATACCAATTCTACACAATCTCTTCCAGAAAACAGCAGAGAACTAATCCGAACAAATTCTATGAAGTCCAGATTACTTAATATTCAGTTCAGTTTAGCTGCTCAGTCATGTCCAACTCTTTGAGACCCCGTGGACTGCAGCAAGCCAGGTATCCCTTCCATCAGCAACTCCCAGAGTTTACTCAAACTCATGTCCATTGAGTTGCTGATGCCATCCAACCGTCTCATCCTCTGTGGTCCCCATCTCCTCCTGCCCCCCAATCCCTCCCAGCCTCAGAGTCTTTTCCAATGAGTCAACTCTTCGCATGAGGTGGCCAAAGTATTGGAGTTACAGCTTTAGCATCATTCCTTCCAAAGAACACCCAGGACTGATCTCCTTTAGAATGGACTGGTTGCATCTCCTTGCAGTCCAAGGGACTCTCAAGAGTCTTCTCCAACAGCACAGTTCAAAAGCATCAATTCTTTGGCGCCCCAAAAATCAAGACACTGTGGTAGTGGTGGTGAAAGAGGCACAAAGATCAACAAGACAGAATAGAGAACCCAAATATAAATCTATACAAGGACAGATAACTGATTTCTGAGGAAGAAGCAAAAGCAGTTCAATGGTGGAAGGATAGATAGCCTTTCCAACAAATGGTGCTTAAGCTAGTGGATATTCACAGGCAAAAAAACGAAACTCACTTTTACAAATTAACTCAAAATTGATCATAGATTTAAATGTGAGACATAAAGCTATAAAACTTCAGAGAATTTGCAGACCCACTGAAGAATTCTTAGAAACGACACCAAAAATGCAGTCCCTAAAAGGAAAAACACTTGGTAAACTGGACAGTGTTAAAATTTAAGACTTCTAGTCTCCTAGACTTTCTTAAAAGGCTGAAAAAGCAAGCTATAGACTAGAATAAACTATTTACAAACTATATTTCCAACAAAGGATTTGTATCTAGAATCTATAAAGAACTCTCAAAGCTCAAAAGTAAAAAGCAATTCAACTGAAAGTGAACAATAGACATGAACAGACATTTTATCAAAGAAGATACATGAATGGCACATGAAGATGTTCAATACTATTAGTCGTAAGGGAAATGCAAATTGAAATCATGTAAGGTATCAATCACATCATCTGAGAAAAGCTGAATAAAACATAGTGAAAATACCAAACGGTGGTAAGAATGCTGAGAACATACGTCTCTCATACACTGCTGGTAGAATGTAAAATGGTAGAACTTCTATGGAAAATAGCTGAGTAGTTTCTTAAAAATTCAAATACATGCTTATCCTGCAACCCAGCAATCACACTCCTGGGCATTTATTTACATGAAAGGAAAATTTATGTCTGCACAGAAACCTGTACATGAATGTTCAGAGCAGCTTTATTTGCAATAGCAAAAAGCTGGAAACAACTCAGTATCCTTCAGTGGATGATTAAACAAACTGCAAAACATCTCTGTAACGGAATACTACTCAGCAATTAAAAACAGTCACTACTGGTACATGAAGCAACTTGGATGGGTCTCAAGGTATTATGCTAAACGAAAAAAGTCAATCTCAAAAGATTATACACTGTATGAATCTATTTATACAACATTCTTGACAAAATTAGAGGGACAGAGAACAAATTAGTGGTTGCCTGGGAACAGGAAAGAGTGGTAGGGAGAAAGGAAGCACAAGAAAGATGTGGTGATAAAAACAGTTCTGTATCGTTTTGGTGTTTTGTTTTCTTTTTGCCACGCTGGGCGTCTTGTGGGATCTCAGTTCCCCAACCAGGGATCTGAACTCGTGCCCCCTGCAGTGGAAGCACAGAATCCTAACCACTGGACTGCCAGGGAACTTCCACAGTATCTTAACCAAAGTGATGGCTACATGAACTTATACATGTGATACAAATGCAAAGACAATAAAAATACATGGACATGTGCATATACAGACACAAAAATGAGTACATGTAAAAACAGGTGAAATATGATAAAGGGCTAAAGCATATACCTATGATAACTTTCCTTTTTTTTTTTTTTTTTAAGATCACCTGTGCCTTTAAAACTTTTTATTTATTTATTTGGCTGTGCTGGGTCTTCACTGCTGAGTGCAGGCTTTCTCCAGCTGCAGTGAGTGGGGGCTACTCTCTAGTTGCGGTGTGCGGGCTTCTCATTGCAGCGGCTTCTCTTGTGGCAGAACACAGACTCTAGGGAATAGAGGCTTCAGTAGTTATGGTACCTGGGCTTAGCTGTCCCGAAGCATGTGGGATCTTCCTGGATCAGGGATCAAACTGGTGCCCCCAGGATCAAACTGGCAGGAGGATTCTTAACCACTTGACCACTAGGGAAGTCCAAGGTCCCAGTTTTGATACTAATGGCTACATAAGAGAGCAAGACACAGTTCCCCAGCCCCCCGCCCCCAGTGAAACTAGCTACAGTATATAGAATTTCTACCCGCCTTTCATTTCCTGAGCTGCTGCTGTTGCTAAGTTGCTTCAGTCGTGTCCGACCCTGTGCGACCCCCATAGATGGCAGCTCACCAGACTCCCCTGTCCCTGGGATTCTCCAGGCAAGAACACTGGAGTGGGTTGCCATTTCCTTCTCCAATGCATGAAAGTGAAAAGTGAAAGTGAAGTCGCTCAGTCGTGTCTGACTCTTAGCCAGCCCATGGCCTGCAGCCTACCAGGCTCCTCCATCCATGGGATTTTCCAGGCAAGAGTACTGGAGTGGGTTGCCATTGCCTTCTCCCTGTGAGTCTATAACTATTTTAAAGTTTAGGGAGTCCCTGGTGGTCCAGTGGTTAAGAATCCACCTTGTAATGCAAGAGACACCAGTTCAATCCCTGGTCTGGGAAGATCCCACATGCCACAGGGCAACTGAGCCAGTGGGCCACAACTAGTGAGCCTGAACTCTGGAGCCTGCAAGTTGCAACTATTAAGCCCACGCTCCATGACTACTGAAGCCTATGCACTTTCGAGCCTGTGCCCTGAAACAAGAGCAGCCCCTGCAACGGAGAAGCTCTTAAACCACAACTAGAGAAAGACTGTGCACAGCAACAAAGACCCAGTGCCACCAAAAAAAAAAAAAAAAATCAAAGCTTAAAAATGCATTATATTCACATGCTGATGTATGTATAGACATCACACATACAAGCATATGTATGCCCTAAGTAAGTCTCAAACTTGCTTAGTCCTCAACTACACAATACCAACTAATCTGATATTGATATGTTACCATGTTAGTAAAACCTGCATTTGTGAGCCCCATCATGAATTATAAAACTGACTTGAATCACCATTTTGTGCTGTTTGCACTGAGTATAAGGCTTTAAGTGTACGCTTCTGTCACTCACTAGCTGTAAGTCTCTTGTGCTGTGGCTCAGCTAGCATTGATGGACACTCACTACAGGCTGGGCAGCGCTGTAAGTGCTTCACACACCTAACTTAATCTTCTCAACAATCCCATAAGGCAGGTACTATCATTAGTCATACCACTTGAAAATAAATGTGAAGAAAAGAAGACACAGAAAGCTAAGTAGCTCGCCGAAGATCACATAGCTACAAAGACAGTCCCAAGAGTTAAACCTTGGCATTCTTGTCCAGAGCCCTTGAGCTTATTAACCAGTTTGTTCTCTGTAACCTCTCTAAATTTCAGCTTTTCCTCTATAAAATGGTGTTAATATATATAGAAGTATTAAGGAGATCAAACCAGTCCAGTCAATCCTAAAGGGAATCAACCCTGAATATTCACTGCAAGGACTGATGCTGAAGCTCCAATACTTTGGCCACCTGATGTGAAGAGCCGACTCACTAGAAAAGACCCTGATGCTGGGAAAGACTGAGGGCAGGAGGAGAAGGAGATGACAGAGGATGAGATGACTGGATGGCATCACAGACTCAATGGAGATGAGTTTGAGCAAATTCCGGGAGATGGTGAAGGACAGGGAAGCCTGGCATGCTGCAGTCCATGGGGTTGCAAAGAGTCGGACACAACTTAGCGACCGAACAACAACAACAACATATACAAAGAAGAATATATAAAATAGGATACAGCTCCTAGTAAACGACAGCTTAAAAACAGATTAGGAACGAGTTACAAATTAATAAAGCTGCAGAAGGCCTATTTGATGGGCACCAGGAACCCTGCTCAATTCCCTGTGCTCAACTACCAAGTGAAAAAGTCAATTGTCAACTGGAATGGTGTTTTTAAAAAGCAAAATAAAACATGCATTAAAATCGAAATCACAATTCTGGGTGAAAGAAACCAGACATAAAAAAGTAGATGCTATATGTACATTCATATAAAACTCTAGAAAATGAACACACTCATCCACAGTGACAGAAAGCAGATCAGTGGTTGCTTCCACAGGGAGTCAACTCAGAGGGGTGGACTACAACGGGCACAGGGAAGCTTTTGCAGCGTAGTAGTGTTAGTTGCCTGGAGAATCCCAGGGACGGGGAAGCCTGGTGGGCTGCCGCCCATGGGGTCGCACAGAGTCGGACATGACTGAAGCGACCTAGCAGCAGCAGCAGTGTTAGTCGCTCAGTTTGTGTTGGACTCTGTGTGACCCCACGGACTGTGGCCCACCAGGCTCCTCTGTCCGTGGGATTCTCCACGCAACAATACTGGAGTGGATTGCCATTCCCTTCTCCAGAGGATCTTCCCAATCCAGGAATCGAACCTGGGTCTCCTGCATTGCAGGCAGATTCTTTAGTGTCTGAGCCACAGGGAAGATCCCTAGGAAGCTTTCGAGGTGATGGAAATGTATGATATCTTGATAGTGATGATGGTGTCACAGATACATACTTCTGTCAAAACTCAAGCTGAACGCTGTTCAATGGGTACAGTTAACTGTATACAAATCATACCTCAACAGAATTATGTCAAAACAAAAAACATTAATATTTTTCAAATAAGCAAACTGCCCTGATTATAACTCTTAACAAATTTTAACTTCATCAAAGTAAAAATTAAATGTTAGCCAGCATACTGCCAAGTTGAGAATATATATAAGGAACACAGACTATCAAAGCTCTATAAAGGAGGAAAAAAGAATCTTCAGCTGATAAAGTTTTTAGAGGAGTCTTACTGAGTACTCCCCTAAGCAGCAGCACTTTTATTCACTAAATTAAGACCAGGGTATATGAAGTTTACAAACTGAAAAATAACTTTCTAATATTAAATTTCTGGTTTCTTCAACAAAGGTGCAAGACAGGGAACCTTCTATTTTTTGTTCAAGTTCAAATCAACCAAGCCTTTGTGCTCCTATTCTCTTTCTTTTTGAAATTTCCATTCCAAGCTTAGCAAGGAGTGTGAAAGGGGAACAGAGTCAAAGGCCAAAATTTGACTCGTGAGATTCAGAATTCCAATCTCTGTCACTCTACAAAGGGTCTGAGAACCACAGAAACTGTATCCTACTGGGTTTGGGAATATTATGACTAAATTTACTAAATGCGAAACCAAATGTGGAACGGCCTTGAAAATTCAAAAATGGTATTCATTCTATTTTAGATCCAAATTAGAGTAAGAAATTATTTTAAACAATTTTTTAGAATAATTTTAAGTGACGTAAAATAAGACCGTTGAAAACGTTTTTGTAAGAATAAAATTCTAAAGAGAAAAGGTCTAAAACTTTAAGAATTACTTTATATAGAATATATAAAAAATTCTACGTTTGTAAAATACCTCTAGTCCCATAGATTTGCTTTTTTTTACAAATTTATTTTGTTAATGTCTTATGACAGCATATTAAATACTTTCCAATATTAGTTCAGTGACCTAGTTTGCAGAAACATGACTTTATCACAGGAGTATATTTATCTTAAGTCAAAGGGGAGCTCCTGCAGCAGCCCATAAAATCTGACTTTGCTTCAGGAAGTACTTTTAACATTTCAAGTATCATGAATGGTTGTGAATTATAGTCTGACTCAAAAGATAAAACTTTACAAACCAAATTCATCACAATTAATACTTTAAAATAAGCATTTTAAGGCATTCTTTTAAAGTGATCTAAAATGCAAGATAATCAATTAAAATTTTAAAAGCTTATTTCTTCTTAAAGTCAGAAATCACTAAATGCAATTAATTCTCCACTACTTGTGTATTTTCCACACTTTTCGATTTAGAAGTTTCCTAATTCCTGGCTGGTTCCCCTATCACACAATAGGCTCTTCAATCCACTTCACCAGGCTGTTGTTTGCTTAGGGAAAACCATCGTAATAATACTAACCCAAATAGAAGATAATAAGTCAGTCTGCTGGGTCATGCACGTATCCTAAAAATATAAGCCATGAGCTTAAAGAATAAATACAATCAAACAAATTTCATTTCCTCAAATGCCTATCCACAAAATGTTAATCACGGGTACAAAGGGGTATTAAATTACAGTATCCTCTTAAAAACAAAACAACAGAAAACTCTGTCTTTCAAGGTCAATTCAAACATCATCTGCCACTGATCCTTTCCACACATGATCCTTTTCTCTTTGAATCCTCGCAGCACTATATGCCTATTTATGGCATTTACCAAGTTCTTCCTTAAGTTTCAGTCATTCAGATAAAAACATATTTAATAAAAGTTACTAAGTCTTAGACACTGCAACTGGGAGCTAGACAAAAAAGGACAGCTGGGATTTTTAAAAATAAAGTTTCTGTACTAATATTACTATTTTAAAAAGACAATGTGTTTCTTACAAAAAAACCAGAAAACACAAACAGTAAATGAAAACCACAGAAAACACAATAAACTGTGCTAATTCAAGAACAATCACTGTTGGTCTTGACAAAAATCTTTCCAGATCACTTACACTACATGAACATGAATACACTTCTTTTCTTCAACAAAAACAGGATGATACCATATATAGTATTTTATGATCGCTTCCTATTTATTTCCTATTAATTAATGTATCAGATTTGGCTTCCCTGGTGGCTCAGTAGTAAAGAATCCACCTGCCAAGCAGGAGACTCTGGTTCAATCCCTGGGTCACAGAGAGTCCCTGGAGGAGGAAATGGCAAAGCCACTCCCGTGTTCTTGCCTGGGAAATCCCACTGACAGAGAAGCCTGGAGGGATCCATCAAGTATAACCATTAGAATTTGACAGGCAAAGATGGAGATAAGATGATTATTTAGGCAGAAAGAGAATGAGAGGTCTAGAGATAACAAAGCGGGTATGTTTTAGTCCTTTACTTTACTATACTACTTACAAGTGTAAACACATACTGTCGAAAGCTTCAAGTCACTTTGACCTCTCCCCGCTCCAAAAAAAAAAAAAAAAAGGGGGGGGGGGTGCCCAAGTAAAACACTGGTGTTCACAGAAAAGTGGTATCTCTGGTACTCCTGTCAGGACTACCATTACTAACCCCAACAAACCCACAGCTACTTACAATTCCAGGAGATCATGTGCTTGGGTACAGCTCTACAACCTCTACACGACTACCACCACCTCTTCTGGAATTCACAGTTTATGAAGTTCATTAACTCACTCAAACATTTACTTAGCAGTTACCTATGACTGGTTTCAAATACGAAAAGGAGTACGTCAAGGCTGTATATTGTCACCCCGTTTAGTTAACTTATATGCAGAGTACATCATGAGAAACGCTGGACTGGAAACACAAGCTGGAATCAAGATTGCCGGGAGAAATATCAATAACCTCAGATATGCAGATGACACCACCCTTATGGCAGAAAGTGAAGAGGAACTCAAAAGCCTCTTGATGAGAGTGAAAGAGGAGAGTGAAAAAGTTGGCTTAAAGCTCAACATTCAGAAAACGAAGATCATGGCATCCGGTCCCAACACTTCATGGGAAATAGATGGGGAAACAGTGTCAGACTTTATTTTTCTGGGCTCCAAAATCACTGCAGATGATGACTGCAGCCATGAAATTAAAAGACACTTACTCCTTAGAAGGAAAGTTATGACCAACCTAGATAGCATATTCAAAAGCAGAGACATTACTTTACCAACAAAGGTTCATCCAGTCAAGGCTATGGTTTTTCCTGTGGTCATGTATGGATGTGAGAGCTGGACTGTGAAGAAAGCTGGGTGCTGAAGAATTGATGCTTTTGAACTGTGGTGTTGGAGAAGATTCTTCAGAGTCCCTTGGACTACAAGGAGATCCAACCAGTCCATTCTAAAGGAGATCAGCCCTGGGATTTCATTTTTTTTTTTTTTTTAGCACAGAAAGAGGTGTTTTTTTTTTTTAATTCCAAAAATCATTTACTTTGTTGCAAGTATAGGAGTCAATGCACATTTTGCCATTTAAGAGGAAAGAATGTGTGGATATCTGAGGGAACATATTTGTGGCTTGTTTCCAGGATAGTTCAGAGCTCCCTATCCTGCCTGCCTAAAAGAGATCAGCCCTGGGATTTCTTTGGAAGGAATGATGCTAAAGTTGAAACTCCAGTACTTTGGCCACCTCATGCGAAGAGCTGACTCATTGGAAAAGACTCGGATGCTGGGAGGGATTGGGGGCAGGAGGAGAAGGGGATGACAGAGGATGAGATGGCTGGATGGCATCACTGATTCGATGGACATGAGTCTGAGTGAACTCCGGGAGTTGGTGATGGACAGGGAGGCCTGGTGTGCTGCGATTCATGGGGTCGCAAAAAGTCACACACGACTGAGCGACTGATCTGATCTGATGTGTTAGGTACTATGTTACCTGCTGGCCCTACAAAGATGAATAAGGACCTCAATAGCAAGTTCTGCTTTCAAAAGCAAATGTCCTGCAGTAGGACCTGAACTAAAAAATGAGGACGAGTTCGTACCCAATACAATGGCTATTATTCCAAAACAAAAACCCAGAAAATAACTAGTGTTGGTGAGGATACAGAGATACTGGAACCCTTGTGCATCGCTAGCAAAAATGTAGAATGGAGCAGCTGCTATACAAAACAGTTCGGAGGGTCCTCACAAAATTAAACAGAATTATCATGCTATCCTAAAATTTCACTTCTGAGAATAACCAAAAAAAATTTAAAGCAATGTCTGGAACAAATATTTATACATCTGTATTCACAGCAGCTATATTCGTAATAGCCAAAAAGTGGAAGGAACTCAAGTGTCTGATGCATGAATGATTAAACTAAACGTTGGGCATAAATATGCAAAGAAATATTATTCAGTCTTAAAAAGGAAGGAAATTCTGACACTTGTTACGACGTGCATGAATCTTGAAGACATTGGACAAAGTGAAATAAGCCAATCACAAAAGGACAAATATTTTATGATTTCACTTAGATGAGGTACTGGAGTAGTCACATTCAGAGAGAAAGAAAAAAAGTAGAATGGTGGTTGCCAAAGGTTGAGGGGAGGGGAGAACAGGGAATTAGTGTTTAATAGGTACAGTGTTTCAGTTTCAGAAGCTGAAAAAGTAAAGGATAGTGGTAATGACATACCAAGGTGACTGTACTTAATGCCACTGAACTGCACACTTAAAGATGACTGGAATGGGGGAATTCCTTGGTGGTTTCACGGTTAGGACTCTGAACTTTCACTGCCGGGGACTGGGTTGAATCCCTGGCTGAGGAATTAAGATCCCACAAACTGTATGGCATGCCAAAAAACACACAACAAAAGATTCAAATGGTAAATTTTATGTTATATATATTTTGTGTACATGCATGCTAAGTCACTTCAGTCATGTCCAACTCTTTGCAACACTATGGATTGTAGCCTGTCACACTCCACTGTCCATTGGATTCTCCAGGCAAGAATACTGGATTGGGAAGCCATGCCCTCCCTCGAGGGGATCTCCCTGACCCTAGGCTCGAACCCACATCTCCTACATTGGCAGGCAGTTGCTTTACCACTAGTGCAACATGTATATTTTGCCACAATTAAAAAAAAATTCTGAGGAATATTATCTATAAGTGCTACTATGAAATAGCCAGGATATATTGTTAAGTAAAAAAAAAAACAAGGTAGAGAAAACAAACAGTATGACACTATACCAAAAGAGCGTGGAAGAATATATAGCTATACACAGATATTGTATAGACATTTTCTACAATTACTATAACTTTTAATGGAAGGATAAACAAAAAGCTTTAAAAAAAACCAACTACCCCCAAGGGAAGGAAAGAATAAGGTTAGGATTCAGCTGGTAAAGAATCCAGCTGCAGACTCGGGTTCAATTCCTGGGTCGGGAAGATCCCTTGGAGAAAGGATAGGCTATCCACTCCAGTATTCATGGCCTTCCCTGGTGGCTCAGATGGTAAATAATTTGCCTGAAATTCGGGAGACCTGAGTTCAATCCCTGGGTTGGGAAGATCCCCTGAAGGAGGGCATGACTACCCACTCCAGTATTCTTGCCTGCAGAATCCCCACGGACACAGGAGCCTAACAGGCTCCAGTCCAGTGGGTCTCAAAGAGTCAGACACAAATGAGTGACTAGGCACAAACACAGTCCAGAAACTAGACTCCTCTCAATGTACCTTGTCATAGATCTCAAGTTTTTAAACATGATTATAAAATAAATTTAAACAAAAAAAATTTTTAAGTCGTTCCTCAAAATCAAAATGAAAAACAAACCTACACTGTATATTGAGTTAAACCAAACAGAGGAGTGCTTAACTCTGAAACACAGCAATCTGACTGCACATCCTTGGTGAAATGCATCCTAAGGACATAAGAAATACAAAGAAACCTTACAGTGCTTTCAGTAATGATACTGATATTATGCTGAAATTAGGTCATGTCTGTATATCATAAGGTTTCGGTATGAGAAGAAACAAAAGTTCTAAAATTTTAAATAAAAACTCTCCAATAATATTTCATTACAAGTTATCAGTATAAACTCATGCTGAACTTTCTTTTTTTAAAAAAGTATTTCCTAGCTCCATCTTTGAAGAGACCTATAAATTCCTAACCTAGGATCAATAAGCATAGCACCCAGAGAGCAGTCTGTAAACGTCCGTGACAATTCCTTCCAACTCAAAGGAACCAGCGCTCACAAAAGAAACTGATAATTCAAGTTCTGAGGCAGAATTTTATGAAATGAGGTTGGATCATACCAGAAAGCAAGGAAGCAATCAGAAACCACTAGGGTAGTATCAAAAACACTTAGGAGCTATCTTGAAGAGGTGCTCACTGCCAAAAGCAGAACAGACTGAGCCACAACAAAATAATAACGGCAATGGACTGAAACCCATAAAATATGATAAAAATCCATGACTTCATAATGATACTTGAAAGGAGAATGATGATATTTGAAAGGAGAAAGATCTCATTAGTCACTTTTGAAAGATTCTTATGAATCAATTTATTATCCTAAAAACTAACAAAGGAGAACAGCTGCATATTTACTGTCTTTTTTATATAAACTGAACACAAGAGTAACTCAACAGTCCAATAATCAAAATGAGGAAGTTTCTGTTTATAAAGTATTCTAGCTGAGAAACGAAGAATGACAGAGTATCACCATTTTACAAACCCCTAATAAAATTCTAGACCTAGGGAAAGATCGACGGCTGCTAAAATTATACAGAGTAACAAGCAGATATTACAGGGCCTTGGAACTATTCTTTCAAAACAAAAACAGACAGAGGAACATGGTCAAAAGCATCACAGGGATGCAAACAGCAAAATGAAGTCTGAGACAATCTGCGGGGCAAGTGTGTTACGAGAAAAAAGGAAGATGGGAAACGGAAGGAGAAACTATAAATTAAGAGGCATATCAGTTCAGTTCAGTAGCTCAGTCATGTCCAACTCTTCGTGATCCCATGCACCGCAGCACGCCAGGCCTCGCTGCCCATCACCAACTCCCAGAGTCTACCCAAATCCATGTCGATCGAGTCAATGATGTCATCCAACCATCTCATCCTTTGCCGATCCCTTCTCCTCCTGCCCTCAATCTGTCCCAGCACCAGGGTCTTTTCCAATGAGTCAGCTCTTCGCATCAGGTGGCCAAAGTATTGGAGTTTCAACTTCAACATCAGTCCGTCCAATCAACACCTAGGACTGATCTCCGTTAGAATGGACTGGTTGCATCTCCTTGCAGTCCAAGGGACTCTCAAGAGTCTTCTCCAACACCACAGTTCAAAAGCATCAATTCTTCAGCGCTCAGCTTTCTTTAGAGGCCAACTCTCACATCTATACATGACCACTGGAAAAACCACAGCCTTCACTAGACGGACCTTTGTTAGCAAAGTAATGTCTCTGCTTTTTAATATGCTGTCTAGGTTGGTCATAACTTTCCTTCCAAGGAGTAAGCATCTTTTAATTTCATGGCAGCAATCACTATCTGTAGTGATTCTGGAGCCCCCAAAAATAAAGTCAGCCACTGTTTCCACTCTGTCCCCATCTCTCTGCCATGAAGTGATGGGACCGGATGCCATGATCTTCGTTTTCTACATGTTGACCTTTAAGCCAACTTTTGCACTCTCCTCTTTCACGTTCATCAAGAGGCTCTTTAATTCTTCTTCACGTTCTGCCATAAGGGTGGTGTCATCTGCATATCTGAGGTTATTGATATTTCTCCCGGCAATCTTGATTGCAGCTTGTGCTTCTTCCAGCCCAGCGTTTCTCATGATGTACTCTGCATAGAAGTTAAATAAGCAGGGTAACAATATACAGCCTTGACATACTCCTTTTCCTATTTGGAACCAGTCTGTTGTTCCATGTCTAGTTCTTCCTGACCTGCATACAGGTTTCTCAAGCGGCAGGTGAGGTGGTCTGGTATTCCCATCCCTTTCAGAATTTTCCACAGTTTATTGTGATCCACACAGCCAAAGGCTTTAGCATAGTCAATAAAGCAGAAATAGATGTTTTGCTGGAACTCTCTTGCATTTTCCATGATCCAGCGGATGTTGGCCATTTGATCTCTGGTTCTTCTGCCTTGTCTAAAACCAGCTTGAACATCTGGAAGTTCTCTTTCCACGTATTGCTGAAGCCTGGCTTGGAGAATTTTAAGCATTACTTAATTGCCAACATCCGCTGGATCATGGAAAAAGCAAGACAGTTCCAGAAAAACATCTATTTCTGCTTTATTGACGATGCCAACGCCTTTGACTGTGTCGACCACAATAAACTGTGGAAAATTCTCAAAGAGATGGGAATACCAGACCACCTGACCTGCCTCTTGAGAAATCTGTATGCAGGTCAGGAAGCAACAGTTAGAACTGGACATGGAACAACAGACTGGTTCCAAATAGGAAAAGGAGTACGTCAAGGCTGTATATTGTCACCCTGCTTATTTAACTTCTATGCAGAGTACATCATGAGAATCGTTGGGCTGGAAGAAGTACAAGCTGCAATCAAGATTGCCGGGAGAAATAGCAATAACCTCAGATATGCAGATGACACCACCCTTATGGCAGAAAAGTGAAGAAGAACTAAAAAGCCTCTTGATGAAAGTAAAAGAGGAGAGTGAAAAAGTTGGCTTAAAGCTCAACATTCGGAAAACAAAGATCATGGCATCCGGTCCCATCACTTCATGGCAGAGAGATGGGGACATGGTGGAAAGAGTGTCAGACTTTATTTTTCTGGGCTCCAAAATCACTGCAGATGGTGACTGCAGCCATGAAATTAAAAAACGCTTACTCCGTGGAAGGAAAGTTATGACTAACCTAGATAGCATATTCAAAAGCAGAAATATTACTTTGCCAACAAAGGTCCGTCTATTCAAGGCTATGGTTTTCCCAGTGGTCATGTATGGATGTGAGAGTTGGACTGTGAAGAAAGCTGAGCGCTGAAGAATTGAAGCTTTTGAACTGTGGTGTTGGAGAAGACTCTTGAGAGTCCCTTGGACTGCAAGGAGATGCAACCAGCCCATCCTAAAGGAGATCAGTCCCGGGTGTTCAATGGAGGGACTGATGCTGAAGCTGAAACTCCAATATTTTGGCCACCTCATGCGAAGAGTTGACTCATTGGAAAAGACTCTGATGCTGGGAGGGATTGGGGGCTGGAGGGGAAGGGGACGACAGAGGATGAGATGGCTGGATGGCATCACCGACTCGATGAACATGAGTTTGAGTGAACTCCGGGAGTTGGTGATGGACAGAGAGGCCTGGCGTGCTGCGATTCATGGGGTTGCAGAGTCGGATGCGACTGAGTGACTGAACTGAACTGAACTGAACTGGAGTGTGAGATGAGTGCAATTGTGCGGTAGTTTGAGCATTCTTTGCCTTTGTCTTTCTTTGGGATTGGAATGAAAACTGACCTTTTCTGGTCCTGTGGCCACTGCTGAGAGTTCCATATTTGCTGGCATATCAAGTGCTGCACTTTCACAGCGTCATCTTTTAGGATTTGAAATAGCTCAACTGGAATTCCATCACCTCCACTAGCTTTGTTCGTAGTGATGCTTCCGAAGGCCCACTTGACTTGACATTCCAGGATGCCTGGCTCTAGGTGAGTGATCACACCATCGTGATTACCTGGGTCGTGAAGATCTTTTTTGGACAGTTCTGTGTATTCTTGCCACCTCTTAGTATCCTCTGCTTCTGTTAGGTCCCTACTATTTCTGTCCTTTATTGAGCCCATCTTTGCATGAAATGTTCCCTTGGTATCTCTAATTTTCTTGAAGAGATCGCTCGTCTTTCCCATTCTATTGTTTTCCTCTATCTCTTTGCACTGATCGCTGAGGAAGGCTTTCTGATCTCTCTTTGCTATTGTTTGGAACTCTGCATTCAAATGAGGATATCTGTCCTTTACTCCTTTGCTTTTCCTTCCCATCTTTTCACAGCTATTTGTAAGGCCTCCTCAGACAGCCATTTTGCTTTTTTGCATTTCTATTTCTTGGGGATGGTCTTGATTCCTGTCTCCTGTACAACGTCAATTGTACATTGGAGACAACTGTACTGTACCGTGTACTTGGCAATTGAGACAGTTCAAAATGGTGTGCCAAACTCAGGAATGAGCAATCTTGTTTCTATCAAAAGCCACAATACTCGGGGAAAAGACAGACATCAAGTTAAGAACTTCAGAAAAATTTAATGTGTGTGTTTGTGTATAAATGCACGTTTTGTAAAGAGAAATAAACATACTAACATACTAACAAGGATCTTTTCTCCAATTTAATAAGTGGACATTCACCCCATTTATTTGAACATGTTCCAATTTCAATCGAAGTACTGAGGAGGAATTCTCTATACCCAATGAAAGAACACCCAACTTGTTGATTGTGAACAATAATAAGCAAATTTGAAATAACCCAAATTCTGCAATTTCTCTCCTGGCATCCTTAGCTCAATACCATGTATTATTTCATTCGAAGCACTCATTTTGATTTCACCAAACATCAGTACAGGAATGAACCCAAGGCAGGCTTGAAGCCTGGGTCTGCTGAAAGATGCTTTACCTAGGAAATGTCTTTCGACTCATCCAGTCCCACAAAGAACACTCAAGAATGTGCTGGGGTTACCTGCTCCAATTATTTGCTCCCACTAAAAGCTGGCAAGCTGATCCAAAGTTCCTGGATCAGAGACAGGACGGTGTCATCAGCAGACAAGTCCTTGTAAGGACCTAAGAATCCTTACTTCTATTTGCAAGTGTGCTGTGTTGATTGCTGAATTTCCATATCCTTTGCTATTACAGAAACTTTACACTCTCAGACTGTCAGGAGACTCTGTCAGTGGCATCACTGGCCTGATATGACAACCAAGCCAACTATCCCCGACATCACTTCATATCACCAGAGCTTTCTCTTACACATCTAGGTGCTCTCCCTAGAATGAGTGAAATTCAAAAAGATGCAGTCTCACTGCCAGCAAAATGTCTAGCCTATATGGGCATGTTTGAAGAGAGGACAGAGACAGCTCACCATGCCACCACCATTATGAAAGCCCCAGGAGCCCACAGTGAGAGATGCAAATTCATATGAAACAAATACATCGTCTTTCTAGTACTTTCTCTCTAGGGTCACTTAGAAATGAAATCTGGAATAGAATGAACACTTCTGGACCATCTATTCTGCATCATGCATTGTGCTAGCTGCTGAAATCTCTCACTTAATCCTAATAGCCATTCAAAGTATTTTTGTTATTAGTGCCTTTTCACAAATGATTTTCACAAAGATGTTGAAGTGAAGTGAAGTGACTCAGTCGTGTCTGACTCTTTGCGACCCCGTGGACTGTAGCCTACCAGGCTCCTCCGTCCATGGGCTTTTCCAGGCAAGAGGACTGGAGTGGGTTTCCTTCTCCAGATCACAGAGATGTTAGGTGACTTAATTTCAAAGCCAGAGGGATGGTATGGGGAGGGAGGAGGGTTCAGGATGGGGAACACATGTATACCTGTGGCGGATTCATTTTGATATTTGGCAAAACTAATACAATTATGTACAGTTTAAAAATAAAATAAAATTTAAAAAAAAAATAAAAAATAAACTAAAAAAAAAAAAGTTCAAAGTCTGAAAGCTACTACGTGAAAGAGGCAAAAGTTAAACCCAAATCAGTATATAAATCTTTATGACTTCTTTCTTACAACTCTATTTGCTTTCCAAAGGGATTATACTGACTTAAAATGATACCAGAACCAAAGATAGTCCTCCTTCATTTTTTTGGTGAGAGAACTGGGTAGTTTTAACACCCAACAGGGACTACCATGCAAGGAACCAAATTCCTATATTAAACCAATACCCACAGTCTATACCAAATCTCTCCTTACCAGTTAGACTGTGTGTAGTCAGTGGAAGAGCAGAAATATTTTATTCAACCTCTACAATATTTTCAAGTATTTGGACTATACAAGTTGCCCTCTACGTTTCAAAATCTATCAATAATCATCTTTCTACAAAATTTCCCAGATTTATGCTAGTTTACTTGGAAGTATTAAATCTTTGAATTTTACAATAAAATGAAGATTCCAAAACAAGTAGTATTCGATTTGCTGAAAGCACTGTAACAAAGGATTAAAGACTAAAATTAAGACAACAACAACAACAACTTTAAATTCTAGGTACTATGTAGCTACATTAATATTAGAATATGAGAAAACGGTAAAAGCTATCACTTTCACAGAACTTACTCCAGAAGTACTGTGCCAAATACTTTATAAATGCTTCATTTTGTATAAACGCTTCATTTTGTAGCTTCCAAAGTGTTAACTCTATTTTACAAGCAAAGTGACAATGGTAAGAAAGCCCAAGTAACTTGACCAAAGTAATACAGATAGAAAGTGGTAGCTGCTGCTGCAGTTTATACACTTCCAAAGCTTTTACCTCTTGTCGTCACAGTTTACTGCCCCCTAATTCCTATCTGGTAAACATACCTTTGTCCACAATTCTAAAACCACTGTTGAAACACATACAAAATTATTTAAACCTATTATTAACTGTATCCATTAATTTGTCATAGCTTCTAAAGTAAGATAATTAAAAAGTGCCTAAAGATGGTAACAACAACCCTGTATGCGAGACAGCAAAAGAGACACAGATGTATAGAACAGTTTTTTTGGACTCTGTGGGAGAGGGAGGGGGGGATGATTTGGGAAAATGGCATGAAAACATGCATAATATCATATAAGAAACGAATCGCCAGTCCAGGTTCGATGCGGGATACAGGAAGCTTGGGGCTGGTGCACTGGGATGACCCAGAGGGATGGTATGGGAAGGCAGGTGGGAGGGGGCTTCAGGATGGGGAACACGTGTATACCCGTGATGGATGCATGTTGATGTATGGCAAAACCAATACAATATTGTAAAGTAACAAAAAATAATAATAATAAAAATAAATAAATAAATAAAAGTGCCTAAAGAATTATCATTAGAAAAATTCAAGTAAGGCAACCGATTTTCAGGACGTATTGAGAGGTCAACAACAGATAATTCACACAACAAAACCTCTATCACTGCTTGGGAGTTACTGTTCTTAAATTGATGTAAAGATAGTAAGACCAGGATACCATCTTAAGTATTTAAGACAATGTAAATACTGTAAACCCACCAGCCTAAAGGCTGAACCAAAGCACCCATTGTCAAAATCATGTTACCTTCAATATTTACTAAGTGAATTATGAATAGTATTATTATAGTCTGCTCCTTAAAGTCTTATTATCAAATAACAGAAAAGATGTAACCATAACTTGGACAATTTAAACTTCTGAAAAGCTATTACTTCCCCAGTTCCAATGTTTCAAAGTTCTTCATAAAAGAATAATATCTGAAAACTAAGATAAGTAACATCCCCCAAACATGAAATCGTCAATCTATCAGAGTCTGAGCGTAAATACATAACTTTTTAATGTACAAGATGCAGTTAAAAATAACATGTTAGTTGTTCCTGTTGTTTATCAAACACATTCATTAGACTGATTAAAAGGGCAATACAAGAAGAATTTTCTACAATATGCCAAATAATAGATGAAGTCTTACCTCCATTGCTGAAACTACCATCTGTTGGTCATAGTGATTCAGAAGATTGGGCATGAAGGCAGTGTTATAAGGCAAATCCTGGCACACCCTCAAGGTAATAGGCTCAAAGAAAATAAACTGTGCCTACCTGTATGGCCCACAAACATAGTCAAGGGCCACAGTTAAAAGATGATCCAACTCATAGCCACGCTTTCTCGATTGAATGGGATTCGGATGATCAGGCCTACTCAAGATGTATTTTAGATCTTTGTACACCTACAGGTCTCAGCTTGAAAGTACTTCTTCTATCTTACTGTTAAGTTCTTCAAACAGAATTACTCTGCACCGTCAGAGGTTTGTTAGCTTGGTCTCACAAAAGGCATTTGGTTTTGGTTTCACAATATGGGAAAATGACATCATCTTGCCTCTTCTTTTCATTTTCTTACATCGGGTACCATGTGGCCAACGTGTCAAGTTGATCAACCACATTCCCAAACAACAGATTCCATCTTAGGAGAAGAGCTATTTCTTCCTTTGACTGAAATATCTGAAAAATAATTGAAAAAAAAATGGGTGAAATTAGCAATTTCCTCTTAAAATATTACAAGCTTGATATTAAAACTTTGATTAGCTCAGTAAAGTTGCAGGATACAAAATCACTATACAAAAATCAGTTGCGTTTCTACACACTAACAATCAGCTACTAGAAAGAGAAATTTTAAAATACTGCCTTTGGGACTTTCTGGTGGTCCAGTGATTAAAACTGCACACATCCACTGATGAGCTCCAGTGCACTCCCTGGTGGAGAACTAAAATTCCAAGCGCCAGGCCTGTGGCTAACAACAACAACAACGATCACAAACTTTGACTGCCTTACAGATAAAATACATGGATATTTCAGAAAAGATACGACAGTTTCTCTACTTTCTCATTCTTGCTATAGATATACAAGAGAATCCATAAACAGCATTTAAAGGAAAGCACTATTTCCTCCCTCAGTTGTTTATATAACATATAGTTTAATTTCCCATCTACAGTGGTAGTTTTTCATTTGTCACAAGACATAATTGATCCATTTTGAAAACCTTGCATGCTGCTGTCCTAAATTTTATTTAAATATCTGCCACACTTAATAACAAGTTATTTAAATGTTATTATATACGTTTTAATCATTACATGATTCAGCAGATGGTATCTGTGAAAGGTGTAAACTCTAAAGATATGGATTGAAGCCTCTTTCCAACTATGTGAATCACTTAACTTCTCTGAGCTCAGAATTTTCCTTTCTAAAAACTGCACCTCCCTGTCAAAGATGTATGAGTGAATTATAAAATAATGCCCTCTATAAAAGGTAAAGCAACATCAAACTTTAGGTAGTTTTATTACTGAATGACAGCAGATACAAAGACTTACTTCTATCAACCAATACTGAACTGGCAAACAGAAGATTCTAAAAGTAGCATCAGGACATTTTCCCAACAATGCTTCATCCTTTTAGATAGTACAAAAATTCAGTACATAGATGGAGAAAACGTTTGACCAACAAATGCCTCATTATACACAGTCAGGCTGCAGAGAAGAGTCAACTCTAGAAAGTTACAGCATGGAATAGGAATGATTTCCAGTTAAGAGTTTCTACCAAGTTTCAGAGTTGGATTTGACACTGCCTTTCCTGGGGGCTTCCCTGGTGGCTCAGACGGTAAAGAATCCGCCTACAATGCTAGAGACATGGGTTCGATCCCTGGGTTGGGAAGATTCCCTGGAGGAGGAAATGGCAACCCACTCCAGTATTCTTGCCTGGAGAATGCCATGGACAGAGGAGCCTGGCAGGCTACAGTCCATGGGGTCGCGGAGAGTTGGATGCAACTTTCACATTCACTTTTTTTCTAGGGACAAAAATATGCATCTCTTTTGGGGCTGGAAGGGTAAGTAGAGTGGAAGGCAGGATTGGTAGGAAAAAAGCATATTCTAAAACTATCATACTTCCATTTGGTTTTGTAATGATGTTAAGTCTGCTTTTACTTTATTTTTGCTTCACAGATGTCAAATATTTCTGTTTGAAGTACACAACCTCAGCTGGGAAAACATGAGAAAGTCAGGTTCAGAAATTCTCAGAGACCCAGGTTAACAGGACAACTCAAATAGATATTAGGGCCTGTGACAGAGAACTTGAACCGTCTTGGCTAAAGCAGAGAAAGAAACTGTCCTTTGCGCACTACCAATGACAGGGACCTCTGCCTCCCAGGCTTTCATTACTGGGCAGAAAAAACTATTTGGAGAAAGAAAAGCCATGGCTGAATCTTGCCAATTTCTCCCCCAAGCATATGGTCTTGAGTAGAAGAAGAGAAAAGTAAAGTCTACAACCTTAGGAATTAGAGACACCGAAGTCACAAGCAACCTCTGCCCCAAACGTTTCATCTCTCTAATACAGAAATCTCTAAATCAGAAATATTTGTTAAAGCTTCTTGGCCTGCCATTTTCTTTCCTCCTTCAAGCTGGGCCCAGAAATGTGATGTCTGGCTATGGAAAAGAGATATTAAACACAGTCATGTATATTTAAGCTTAATTATCATGCAGCACGGTACCAATTATGCATATCATTACATGTGTCAAATAAGCCCTGAAAGCTTTATTTGGCTACAGTACCAAACATCCATAGAAGTTCCATTTTTGTAGTTTGCTCCTTATGCAGCATGTTCATCTGCTTGCAACTTAAAAAAAATTAAAGGGGACATTGCTCCCTACTGAATATGTGTATAACAATGAGAATTTCAAATTTTTCATTTAGACTATTATTCAAGCTGTATGGGTTCTAAATTTACGGTTCAAAGAAGATGACCACACAAAACTTGAGGCAGAAACAAGGTAATGTTGAGTTTTTTAAACTAGATGAGAAACCCCCTTATACTTCTGTCTACTCTATTTTACTTGTTTTTCCCTCAGTTATTCCTTTTGCCTCATTTACAAACAATGCTTCTCACAGACTTACAAAAGTGCTTTCCTTTATGCACTTTAACATTCAAATTTCCATATATCCAAACATTTTTGTAAAATTATTGTTAGCCTGGGATAGGATAAAACCTTAATACATTAAGACTGTAGTTTATGATTATTAAGATAAATAAGAAAAAACAGTAGAATGCCATGAGACAAGAAGAAAAACAGGAACAGTAAAAATATTAAGGAATTCATATTTCTTCCAAATTAGAGGTTCCCTCATTTTAATGTGCAGTAGATTCATAGCAACCCCACGGGTCTAAGAAATCCAAACCTCTGGAAAATGAATGATATACATGCATTCTAATGATTATCTCTGTACTGTTACAAGTGATCTATAAGTTATATTTTGAGAAATGCTATCCTAAAATAGAATAACTTAAAACAGTACAGAATATTTGCACATAATTATGTGCTTAGCAAAAGTAATATATAAAATGAATTTTTTTTAAAGCAGATAAAGAATACTACCTTAATAGAAAAATCGAAAAAGGGCATAAATTTACAAATGGCGAACAAACATATGAAAAGATACTCAACTTTACTAATAAAAACATACAAACATGATATTTAACATTTTTGCCAATCAGATGAGCAAAGTAAGAATAACAGAACACAGTATAGGAGAGGGTGCAGAAAAAGGAATATATTCAACATTCCAACACATGGAAGTACTTTTTTTTTTTTTTTTTTGGCTGTCCCACACGGCTTGCAGAATCTTAGTTCCCCAAACAAGGACTGAACCCGGGCTAGAGTAGTGGAGTGTCTAACCACTAGACCGCCAGGAAATTCTCCATTTTCAAATACTACTGGAGGAAAAGCAAAGTAGTTGGTATTTCAAAAAAATAGCTATGGACATCAAAAGCCCTTAAAATGTATATAATTTGATTCAGCAGACCCATTCTACAATTTATGCTAAGAAAGTAAACACAAGTACACATGATGTATAACTGAAATGTTAGTACAAAAACCCAGAGACAATCTGAAAGTCTGCCAATATGGAATTGGTTAAACTAAGGTACAACCAACCCATAACACACTCACTAAAAATGATGAGCAGGATCTGTATATACTGACTTCAAACGACAGTAACACTACAAAAACTGAAAAATAAAATTTTAAATGGTTTACAAAACAGCATATAGTCTCCCACTTCTGTCAAAAATATACATACACGGGACAGAATAAAACTACCTGAACTGTTTAAAAATACAATATTATAGGGACTTCCCTGGCAATCCAGTGATTAGGACTCCACACTTCTACGTCAGGGAGCTCGAAGTTCATCACTGGTCAGGGAATTAAGGTCCCACAAGCTGCACAGCGTGGTCAAAAAACAAAAACAAAACAAAAAAGTAGTAAAGTATTATAAATGCTGCAATGTTATTTTAAAGTCTGTCGCATGTTATTTATGTATGGGAACATTAAGTGCTAAATCTATGAATGTGTGCTGACAATACTACTACTTGAATCAATGATTTACTGGCTGTTGATTAAATAACAAGCCAAGGGACACAAAAATACCCTCCTACAGGTAGCAAGAAAAGCGCCTTCTCAAGAGGGTCTTAGAAGCCCGGGCAGAAAAGTGAATTCAGAGGGCCTCTGTGCTCCAAAGAAATAGCCTGATAGAGAGAGAAAAAGAAAGACATGGGGATCAGAGCTCTGATGGAGCAAAGGTGTTTTAATTAACATGGTGTGGGCATATAGACTGTCTTACAAGGTAGTTTTTCTCAGCAAAGATAAAGATTAAAATTCCAGACTTACAAAACATAGGTGATCCATATTAAAGAGAGAGAGAGTTGTAAACAATCACTTTTACCGTATGGTTCACAAGAAGGAAGAGGGTACTTACCTCCGTATAGAAAATCTAGTGAAGGAAATGCCTGGATTTCTCAGCCCCCGGGAGACACTTGAGTCTTTAGGAATTAGTAAGGAACAGCGAATTTCTGACAGATCCAAAACAGCACACAGGAAGCCTCCTGTTAAATGCTTCCTGAAAACTAATTACCTTATTTTCCTGACATTTCAAAGCATTTGGGGGGAGGCGGGTAGAGGAGGAACCTCTTATTTCACTAAATAAAAGGCAACACTGTAAGAAGAACTGCATCTTAATTATCTTTTATTTTCAGCGACATCCTTGCAAGCCTGCCCACTTAAACTTTTACATCACTTTCCTATCTTATTACCTCTATGTTGTGGTTTGGTACTTCAGACAAACACTTTTTTTCCCCCTTCTTCTTATGGAGTAAAAAGATGGTATTGATTTGCTTAAAAGTACCGATGAGGGGGAAAAAAAGGATGGAGGGAAATCATTATCTTGAGGAGTAAATGGTTCTTAATAACAGAACTACGGATTTATCCATCCCTTTGACTGTTAGCATGCCACTAAAGGCTAAAAGAAGGCTCAAGAGGGAGGTTAACATCCCCCTCGTCAAGTGTTTGTTTCCTTGCTCCTGCGGTATTGGCTTTGCCAAGTAACCCAATTCCCGTACATAAACGTTACAGGTCTCTCCAAACTACTTCTATAAAATAAGATATTGTTTGACCAATCTTATCGAGCAGTCATTTATTTCTATAGCTGCTGGTCTGCTCTGCTGCTCTGTCTGCCTACATTCAGAAGGGAACAAAAATTCAAAATTTCATTTATTCTGGGCCCAGAACCAGACCTTTTGTCCTTCCTAGATATTTTGCAACTTCGAGTTGACTCCTCTGCCTAAATTAGTGGCATATGCTTTTGTTCTTTTAAGAAAGAAAGAAAGAAAAAACCACCCCTTATTCTCTTATTGAGGAAGGCAACTAATTCTGAAAAAGGCCTCTAGGAAGATGTTAAAATGTCTTGAAATGTTTAACAGAACCTTATTTCAGAGGCTATGGATGAACCTCCCCGAGGTACCCCAGGGCAAACACACGGAGCGTCCAAGGGGGCAGAGGGGAAAGCCTCGAGGAGGCATATGCAGACTTTGCAAAACTGATGGGAGGGAGGAGAGGGGACAACTTTCAGGACTAGAAACAGGAAGCAGTCCAGATGCTGCGATGCCGCCCGCACCCCCGCACCCAGCCCTCCATGCATCGTCCCCCCGGCAAGCAGCTGCGTGCTCCACCCACAGCCCCCAGTGGCCTGGGAGCGCCACACGGCCCTGCGGCGCAGACCGAGCCCCAGGGCTGGGCCGAGGGCAGCGCGCAGGGAGCGCGGGCCACACTCGAACAGGTTGCTCGGCGCAGATTCGGGACCGAGAGGGTTAATCCAGTCCGCGCGCACAGTCCGCCCAGCCCCAAACTCGGGCTCCCCCGCCGGCCCGCCACCCACCCCGAGAAAGCCCGGAGACACCCCTCCACAGCACAGCGCCCAAGGCTTTTGTTTTGTCGGAGACGAGAATAACGATCCTTGAGGAGGAGGTGCCACAGCTGCTCGTGGCTCTTCGGCACAGGCTTAGACCGAGGAGCGGGCAGCCGCCGCGGCACCTCCTCAGTCCCCACTCCCAAGTCCTTTTCCCGCTGAGCAGGACGGGAAGGGGCCTGCACGACCCGGGGCTCACCTCACACATCGGGGCCGGGCTCCCGTGGGGCTGCGGCGCCGGCCGGGGGCGGCCGCAGTTCCCTCAGGTAAACAGAGCCAGCGAAGACCACCAGCGTGCGCCGCCGAGCGACCGAGAGCTTTCGCGATGGCCGCGGCACATGCGCACGCACGTACGGCGCAGGCGCGCTGCGCACGCTCGGCCGAGCGCTCCTATTTTGAGACCAGCTTCTGGACACCCGTCTGCAGGTTTCGTTGCTCTTGACCTCGCGCCGAGGCTGATGCCCGGCCCTGTCCTGCTCCGGCGGAGTCGTTCCGCGCTCTGGAAGCTTTTCTTAAATGCCCTCAGTCCCCTTTGCAAAGCTCTCCCTCCCTTCCCTGCTGAGACAGTGCAGCGACTCGCATCACTCAAGCCTGGAACGCTATTATTGAGAGACCACCAAAACCTGTTTGAGAACCAGCGTGCCCCCTGGGAACCCGGGGATTGGAATTGATTAAGAGGCGGGTGCTGAGAGTGGTACTGGGTGCAGATAGAGGTAGTCAGCTTTCATATTGCAGAGCTCCAGGCTGAAGCAGCAGAGCAGATACCCTCTTTACCAACACCCACTTTAGTGAGCAGGTGGGGCTTGAGGTTATTGGTGACATGCCCCATCTTCTGTTCTTTGAGAAATGTTTCTTCTCTCTTTTTCTTCGTAAGTGATTTTATTTTTTTCTACCTAAGCTATTTCAGAACTTAAAGATTCCTTAGAAATCATCTAAACCTAACCTCTCATTATTCAGACGTGGAAAAGAATGGTCCAGAAAGGTTAAAAAGACTTAGCCAAAGCCAGGCAGCGTTTTAAGGGCTGAGTCTGGATTCACTCATTCCAAGCCAAAGCTGTTACCTTGGCCTCTATCATTTTACCTACCTTCCTTTCTCTTCCTTTCCCTCCCTTTTCAACCTAGACTTCACAGGCATCATTTTGTTCTATGGTAGCACACAGGACTTAAAGAAATACTTTGATCTTGTAGCATAGTATGACTGTACTTAAGGTTCTTCAACTGTACACTTGGTTAAAATGGTGTATTTTAGTATGATCTTCTGTCTGAATCTTTGCCACCCCATGTTAGGAGACTGACCAAAAACAGCTATATAATCTGTGGTTTGTCCAAACCCTTGGGACACATCTCTGTGGCCTCTTTAATTATAGGCAACTATTTTATACAAAGAAAAGTGGAAGTGTTAGTCCCTCAGTCGTGTCCGACTCTTTGTGAGTGATCCAATGGACTGTAGCCCACCAGGTTCCTCTGTCCATGGACTTCTCCAGGCAAGAATACTGAAGTGGGTTGCCATTCCCTTCTCCAGGGGATCTTCCCGACCCAGGGATGGAACCCAGGTCTCCTGCATTGCAGCCAGATTCTTTACTGTTTGAGCCACCAGTGAAACAATCTGTTTTGAAGATGCTCCCTAAATGACAATAAATACTGAGCTTAGACAGTCATAAATATCGTTTAATGTCAGAAGATGAGCTATGCGAATTGCACCATAAAGGGGATCTGAAATGACATTTTCAATTTCGTTAATAAATACTAATGCAGTAATACTTTCTAAAAAAAAAATAACATTGATCCATAGGCTGATTCTTATCAAGTCATTGTGTGTTGTGGAGCCAACACTGCCTCTACTGAAGGTGAGTGAAGCAGCTAAGAGCATTTATGAAAAGCAGTATAGACCTGCTTCGGGTACTTCTAGATCCCTTGTACCTTCAGATCCTCTAGAGATGTGCTGCTCTCGCATTTTTATGCAATTTACACATGGTCTTGTGAAAACTGTCAGGCATAGAACATATCTTGGCTCCTAGTGGGAGGTGGGAATGATGTAGAAATTATCGTTGAATGTATCAACATGATCACATCTCAGAAATAGACCACTGAGTGAAAGAAGCGAACTACAAAGTATGTAAATTATGATAGCTCTTTAAAACAGTCACACTGTTTACAAGGCCAAACATGTATATATAATAAGCAAAAAAAGTGGACAAGTAGGCAGCACACTAAATTTTATGACAGTGGATGCTTCTAGGCAGGCAGGGTGGGAAATGAGATCTGGGCAGCATGTAAAACAGGCTTCAACTCTTAATCACACACATGAAGCAAAATGTTAACATTTTAAAAAAATCTCTGCAGGGAGAAAAGGGTGTTTCTTAGGCAAGTCTGTAAACTTTTCTTTATGGTTGAAATGTTTCCTTTAAAAATAATGTTGAGGGGCTTCCCTGGTGGTCCAGTAACTAAGATTCCACCCTCCCAATGCAGAGGACCTAGGTTTAATCCCTGGTCTGGGAACTAGTGAAAGACAGGGAAGCCTGGAGTGCTGCAGTTGATGGGGTTTCAGAGTCACACACGACTTAGCGACTGAAGAACAACTGGGAACTAGATTCCACAAACTGCAACTAAAGATCCAAGATCTTGTGTGCTGCAACTAAGATCCAGTGCAGCCAAATAAATATTTTTAAAAGGAATTAAAAAAAAATTAAATGAAAGTAATGTTAAATTTTCAAGGACATTGAGCCAATGTGCTCACCGTGAACACAATGTGAATGGTGGTGTTCACTGGGGGATCAGCAGTCACACTGATGAAGGGCTGAACAAGGAGAGGTCCAGAGGATGCTAGTTGAGAGGATCAATGAAAGGGACCTTATTTTCAGGGATAAAAATATTCAGATCTAACAGGGATAAAGTGTCGGGCTCTCTTTAATCCCATCTTTCTTTCATTCAATGTTATAACCACCAATAGAAAGTCTTTAGGGCTTCCCTGGTCGCTCAGGAACTTCACCGAGACCCAACACTCTCCCAGGGAGTTGTTAAAACTGGTCTCTTTCTGGATGAACCCATTTTGAAACCATCCATGTTAACCGGTAATACATGGTAATTCAGTATTGCATCTACTTACCTCCCCCAGGCCTCCACCCCTGCAAAAGTCTTTGTTTATTCATTTTACGTACAACCTGATCATAAAACATACAACCATACTTAAAACCACTGGGATGGAATTCAGACACCATAAGTTTCAGTTTGGCCACTTACTGAGCCTTTGTCAACTCTAAAGAAGGCAGCAACCTCTATGAGCTTTACTTTTCATTTTCATTTTAAACGGGAGATATACGAATGCTGCCTATTTCAAAACAATGAAACAATATAAACATAGGGTTTACATTTATTTACCTTGGAAGAGAGTACATTTTTATGTATTTTAGAGAACGTGAGATAATGAGAAAAGTCTTCTTTTTTGAATTTGGTTAGCTGCTGCCCATAAGAACTGTTTTACACTTCCCAGATGTCCCTTCTGAAATGTTGTTTTTCTCCAGCATTAGTTTATAGTTCTATACCAGTAGTTATTTCTACATTGTACTTTCAAATCCTCCTCATTAGATTTCTTTTTTTTTATTCTTGCATTCTCACTCTGCCTCTCATTACATGGTAGATGCTTCATAAATTTCATTAATGAAATTAGACCAGATTGAAAAATTCCCCAAATTTGGAGTTATCCTTATTCAGGCATGCCATCTGCTGGTTCCCTGGTGTATCTGTTAGTCGGCCTGAATTCCTTAATCCAATCAAGTACAATTCATGTGGAAGCATTGCTGAGTTTGTGTGTTGGGCAATTTTCCCACGTTCTTTCACTTCCTGTGTGCAGGTGCTATTCTTTCATTGAACCTCTCCAGAATTGTTTTTCCTGCAACCTTCTTTTACCTGTTGGCCACTCTAAAAACCCGGAGAAACGGAGTTTACGTTTCAGAACCCCGGAGTGACCAGAACGATATAACTGGGCATGCTCAGTAGGTTGGCCTGATTTGGAACATACTTACAGCTTGAAAGGGGGCATTTAATGCTGTTTGTTTCAGGATTGGCTGCATATTCGTCCTGGCACTCTATTGAGAGATGGCAGCCTTTCCCACCCTCTGGGCCCTCCCACTTTTCCATTTTGTCCCCGTGCCCAAATTTGGAGCCAGCCCGCCAGGATCTCCCAGCCAATCAAGAGACCACACATTGTTGCCTAAGAGACCCCGGATGCCAGCGAAAAGATTTATAGGTAGTGATTGGCCTACTGGAAGGGGTGGGGGCTAGACGGAGTCACAGAAACAGGAGCTATGGCAACACCAGCGCTAGAGGCTTGAGGAGAAAGACTTGAAGAGAAAGCCTTAAAGAGGTGAGAGCAGTGATCGCTGCATGAAAAAGATGGAGACTCTTTTGAGAGCTCTTCTCTCAGGTCCTCCTGGGCTTCTCACGAGGCTTGGCAGTGACCCCGGGAATTACATTTTGCTGTGTATTAGCAGTTAAATGACCAGGTGCATCGTATATATGAAATTAACAACCAACAAATAATTACTTCTGTGCTTATCAAAGCACTAGGTCTTTGCATTGTCTTATAGTTTCTCTTTGTTTCCACCTAGTTGAATATAAGATGAATTCATATTTAAATCTAGATCAGATCAGATCAGATCAGTCGCTCAGTCGTGTGCGACTCTTTGCGACCCCATGAATCGCAGCACGCCAGGCCTCCCTGTCCATCACCAACTCCCGGAGTTCACTGAGACTCACGTCCATCGAGTCAGTGATGCCATCCAGCCATCTCATCCTCTGTCGTCCCCTTCTCCTCTTGCCCCCAATCCCTCCCAGCATCCGAGTCTTTTCCAATGAGTCAACTCTTCGCATGAGGTGGCCAAAGTACTGGAGTTTCAACTTGAGCATCATTCCTTCCAAAGAAATCCCAGGGCTGATCTCCTTCAGAATGGACTGGTTGGATCTCCTTGCAGTCCAAGGGACTCTCAAGAGTCTTCTCCAACACCACAGTTCAAAAGCATCCATTCTTCGGTGCTCAGCCTTCTTCACAGTCCAACTCTCACATCCGTACCCTATTTCCTGATCATTTCCTGGCAATCTCTATTTCCTTCTCTGATGATACTGCAGCGTACAATGGGTGAGCTGTGTGTTAGTGGAGAAACTCAACCGTGTTCTGCTCTGTAAACGCCAAATAAAAACCCGATTATCCTGAGTCTAACCCCAATGTTCGGTTCCTAATGTTGAGTTGTACCTTCTTTGCCACTAGCTTTAATCCTTAAACCACCTCACCTCCACTATTGTGTTCATTCATTCCGCTGATTGAGACAAGGTTTTATTGAGCACCTACTGTGTACTACTGAGTTTAGGATTCAGGTGAGCACATTCAGAAAACCACATTAGCAGAGAAGCACCAGTTTTGTACCACATTCTCTGATCTGAAGTTCAGTGTGTCTGTACAGATAGTGCATGAAGGGAGAGGAAGGAGGATGAACCAAAAAGGTAAATTCATGGTGCACCTAGATCAGCATGCTAAGGATTCTGTAGCCATTACTGAGTCTCTGAAGGTTTTTGAGCTGACAAATGACAAACAGACCTTTAAAAAAAATACTTCCCTGAATAGAGTAGTGGTTAGCCAAAGTTGGGGAGGAGGGAAGTGTGGAGATATTGATCAAAGGGTACAAACCTTCAGTTATAAAAGGAATAAGTTCTAGAGACCTTATGTACAGCATGGTGACTATGTGGTGATGGTGGTGGTAGTTTAGTCGCTAAGTTGTGTCCCACTCTTGCAACCCCATGGACTGTAGCCCACCAGGTTCCTCTGTCCATGGGATTCTCCAGGCAAGAACACTGGAGTGGGTTGCCATTAACTTCTTCAGGGGATCTTCCTGCCCAGGGATCATGGTGACTATAGTTAATAATAATATATTATATACTTGAAATTTACTAGAAGAGTAGATCTCAAGGGTAATCACACACACAGAAGCACACACATGCACACACACGCACACATGCACACACACACAGTAACTATGGGAGGTGATGGATATGTTACATAGTTTGATTGTGGTAAGCATCCCACAATGTGTACATATACTAAAACATCACCTTAAATATATACATTTTTTTGTTAAAAAAAACCCTCTTGTAGTAGACTGTAATCTCCATTACAGGCAAGACTTGTCTTTATACCTGTAATACAGGTATAAAGTCTTATATTATAAGTCTCCTATTATACCTGTAAATACAGGTATAATAAGTCTTTAGTGAAGTTGTGCAATGGTGACAGTGTGAAGAATGGCTTTGAAGATGGGATTGGAGGTGTGTTACCACTGGAACTTGACCAGAGGACCTAGCCTTGCCTTTAAGCATGACACTAGAAGCACACACTGGGGGTAAGGGCCAGAAGCCCTTTTTCTTCCCCTTCATCCAAAGAAAAATTAAAGGGGAACATGCAAGGACAGCCATTAAGGGGGAAAGAGGTCATGAAAAAACAACAGCCAGGTTTGTATGTAGAAGGAGGGAAGGCAACTTGCTTTGTCTTGTAATTTTTTGGTATGTTGAATGAAAGCGTCTGAGTGGTCTATACTGTGAACCAGTGTGGACATGCAGATATGCACACTGCCCATCTTCTAGAGTGGACAGAGGAAAAAAACTGTAAAAGGATAATGACAAAAACCAGGGCAGGATACCTCCATATGCCTGCTTCAGGAAGACTATTACCAAGAGGGTTCTTTTGCTCAGCCAGGCCCATCTCCTGAAAACCAAACTTTACTCAAATTGATTTGAAAAAAAAGCCTAATTCAAATGATTTCTAGCTCTGAAGAACCAGGAAGGGAAAAAAAAAAAAACAACAGCAAAACCTTAGGGAGGACCTGGAAAAACTACTTTGTCTTAATCAGAAATCGTGCTTAGAATCAGTCAGGTTGTTTTCTACTCAAACTGGGAAAAGAGAGTTTCTGAGCTTACAACAGAAGGTTTTAACCTGGTATAAGCAAAATGTAATGTTAATATGCGGAGAAGGCAATGGCACCCCACTCCAGTACTTTGCCTGGAAAATCCCATGGATGGAGGAGCTTGGTAGGCTTCAGTCCATGGGGTCACTAAGAGTCGGACATGACTGAGTGACTTCCCTTTCACTTTTCACTTTCATGCATTGGAGAAGGAAATGGCAGCCCACTCCAGTGTTCTTGCCTGGAGAATCCCAGGGACGGGGGAGCCTGGTGGCCGCCGTCTGTAGGATCACACAGAGTTGGACACGACTGAAGTGACTTAGCAGCAGCAGCAGCAATGTTAATATGAATTTTTCTAGGGAGAAGATTCATAGTTTTCATCATATCCTCAAAGAGTTTTATAGGCCTGAAAAAAATAAAATAAAAGATGGAAAACAATTGGTTTAAGGAATTCCCTGGCAGTCCAGAGGTTAGGACTCTGTATGTTCATTGCCGAGGACCAGGGTCAATCCCTGGTTGGGGACTAAGATTTTGCAAGCCGAGTGGCTTAGCCTAAACAGATAAATAAAAATTGTTGTGTACACACAACTTCAATCAATTTAAATAGAAGAAACATCAACCATGAATAAATAGCAATAAAAAAGGAAATATGTGATTTTTAACTGAGCAGATCTAGACTCAGTGACCATGCTTTATATATTTGCCTGCTCATGTGTATTTTTATAGCAGCCAATTAATAATACTGTAATGAAATCATTTCTTTCATCTTTGCAACTTAGCTGTTAGGAGCTAAGAATGTGAGGGCTCATCTGAACCTCCTTTATTTCCCCTTATTCCAGTGGAGTGGTATCAGCAGGCAACTGCAGGAAGACATTATCTATGGTCTAAAACCCTGAGGCTTTCTCTTCAGCTCTAATTTAAACCTGAGAGGGAATATTACATGTCAAGTGAGAGTCACAAAATTTCAGATCTAGCATTTGGGGGAATCCTCTGTAAGTCCAAAACTAACGGTTAATTAAAAAAAATTGTTTTTATTTATTTGGCTGTGCCAGGTCTTAGTTGTGGCATGTGGATCAAAATATTGTCCGGGTGAATTCCCTGGTGGTCCAGGGGACCTGGGTTCTATCCCTGGTCAGGGAACTACATCCCACATGCCCTAACAAAGACCTGGCTCAGCCAGATAAATAAATAAAAAGAAATCTTTTTTTAAATTGTCTTATATTTGTTGCTATACTTTTTGGAGCCCTGGGTCAGGCAGGCAAATCCTGTGCAGGCTCCAACTCAGCACCACTGCTTTGGATCTGAAACATACCTTCAGAGAGGAAGAAGGCACAAACAAACAGAAACACTGAAGCTATATACTGAAAAATGCCATCCATCTGCTTTAAATATTTTTTACCTTAAAATATTTTGTTGTGCCCCCTTCAAGGACAGGCTTTGAAGAACTCTGGAAATAACAGGAAGTTCTAAGAAAGTCTGTGGTGATGCTATTTTTTTTTTTTAAACTTTTTATTTTGTGTTGGAGTATAACCAATTAACAGTGTTGTGGTAGTTTCACATGAACAAAGAAGGGTCTCACCCATACATATACATGTATCCATTCTCCCCCAGCCAGGCTGCCATTGAGCACAGTTCCTTGTGCTATATCATGGGTCCCTGTTGGTTATCCATTTTAAGTATAGCAGTGTGTACCTGCCCAAGTCAATCCTAAAGGAGATCAGTTCTGAGTATTCATTGGAAGGACTGATGCTGAAGCTGAAGCTCCAATTCTTTGGCCCCTTGATGCGAAGAGCCCACGCATTAGAAAAGACCCTGATGCTGGGAAAGATTGAAGGCAGGAGGAGAAGGGGATGCCAGAGGACGAGATGGTTGGATGGCATAACTGACTCAATGGACATGAGTTTGAGTAACCTCCGGGAGATGGGAAAGGACAGGGAAGCCTGGCATGCTGCAGTCCATGGAGTTAGTCGGACATGACTGAGTGACTACTTGCAAAAAGTTTCAAAGCTAGTAAGTTTTAGAGCCAGGATCCAAACTGTGTAATGTAAAAAGTTTTGGTTGCAAACAACAGCAATAGATTCTAGCTAATGTGTGTGTGCTGTGTGCTTAGTCGCTCAGTTGTTTCCAACTCTTTGTCGCCCGCCAGGCTCCTCCGTCCATGGGGATTCTCCAGCCGAGAATGCTGGAGTGGGTTGCCATGCCCTCCTCCAAGGACTCTTCCCAACCCAGGGATCGAATTCAGGTCTCCCGCACTGCAGGCAGATTCCTTACCATCTGAGCCACCAGGGATGCCCCTACAAGAAGGGTCTTCTAGCTAATGTAGGTGAAATTTATTGAAGGCTATCAGGTGGCCCACAAAATGGATAAGAAAGGACATGCATGCATGCTAAGTTGCTTCAGTCGTGTCTGATTCTTTGTGACCCTGTGGCCCATAGCCCACCAGGGTCCTCTGCCCCAGGGATTCTCCAGGCAAGAATACTGGAGTGGGCTGCCATGGCCTCCTCCAGGGGATCTTCCTGGCCCAGGGATCAAACCTGCATCTCTTCTGTCTCCAGAATTGGCAGGCAGATTCTTTACCACTAGCACCACCAAGGAAGCCCCTCCAAGAAGAGTCTAAGAACAGCTTAACAGTCTACGCAGAGCATCTATGGTACTTTGAATGATCACCTTGGCTGTAAAGCAAGGATAAGCCAGCATCAGTTACCTGGCCTAGCTTAGTCTTATGACTGGGCAAGGGGAGGCCACCTCGATTAACCAACCCAGCAGACCCTAAACACTGAGGGAAAAGTAATCCCTCGTGGAAATTAGAGTGCTTTAATCCAATGAAGACATACATAGGGACTTCCCTGGCTGTCCAATGGTTAGAATTGGATCATAAAGAAGGTTGAGCGTTGAAGAATCGATGCCTTTTAATTGTGGTACTGGAGAAGACCTTTGAGACTCCCTTGGACAGCAAGGAGATCAAATGAGTCCATCCTAAAGGAAATCAACCCTGAATATTCATTGGGAGGACTGATGCTGCAGCTGAAGCTCCAGAACTTTGGCCACCTGATGCAAAGAGCCGAATCCTTGGAAAAGACCCCGATGCTGGCAAAGATTGAAGGCAGGAGGAGAAGGGAGGCAAAAGAGGATGAGATGGTTGGATGGCATCACGAACTCAATGGACATGAGTCTGAGCAAACTTGGAGATAGTGAAGGACAGGGAAGCCTGGTGTACTTCAGTCCATGGAGTTGCAAAGAGCTGGGCGCAACTTAGCGACTGAACAACAGCAGTCATGGTTAAGACTCAACATTTCCAATACAAGGGATGTGAGTTCATCTCCGGTGGGAGAACTGAGATCCCACATGCCGTGAGGCCACAAAAATGAAGGCAGACATATACAGTACTGGGTGTACTGTATATTTTCCCCAGTGTATTTTTCTCAATAAACCCAAATCTGCCCATATATAAATTCTTGGCCTTGTCCATTGTACTATTCTACTTCTTAAACATGGTAGCAAGCTAGAGCCCTTGTTAGCTAGATGTCAGAAAGTTAACAGAGGAAGAAGGAGGTCACAAGGGACAAAATGGAGTAGATCAGATTGCACAGTGATTTTATAAATACTTCTTTCTGACCAATATGGTGTGTTCTTAGCTAAGAGTGATTCTGATTTTTCCCGCTTGGTCCAATGAAAATCAAACAGAGTTAAACAGACCTGGGTCTGATTCTCTGTTTCACCACCTACTGTCTGTATAACTCTGGGCAAAGCAAAGTGAGCCTCATTTTCTTCATCTGTAAAATAAGCTAAAACCCACCACCTTACCATATTGTTATGGGTTTAACTGAACAAACCTGTTAAGTGCCTGACATATAAAATACTCCCAGTAAATGTCACTCTCCCACTAGTCCCTGTCCCAGTGTACTGAAAAAGATTATATGGTATTAGTATTTTTAGTATTCTGAAGATTGTATGATTCATTTCTTCTGAAGACATAGTTTTTCTTACAGAAGAATATTCAGTTATTTCATGATGGCATTTCCACCTCCAAAAAACACAAATGGTCCCAAAATGCAGACAAAGATGAGTACCTGGACACCCCTAAACCATCAGCTTTTGAATGACCGGGTGAGTAATAAGAACTATTGTATTAGTTGAAATCATACTTTGAAGGGAAAAAAAGCATTAAAATTTTGGTAATCAAAACATGAACAGGAATTGCTTAGGATTGTATAGTGGATAAAAAAAAAAAAAAAAGAAAGAAACCAAAAAACAAAATGAAGGATTTCTTCAAAAATTTTAATTGAAAAAAACTGAAATACATTTAGAACAAAAATAAAGAAAACTTTAATTGAGCCCCAATTACCTGGCCAGAGTTGGCAAGAGATACAAAGTTCCTGCTTAGAAAGAAAGATCTTAGGGACTTCCCTGGTGGTCCAGTGGCTAAGACTCTTTGCTCCCAGGGCTGGGGCCCAGGTTCTATCACTGGCCAGGAAATTCAATCCCACATACTGCAACTAAAGACCTTGTGTGCTGCAACTAAGACCCAGCACAGCCAAATAAATTAATAAACATTTTTTAAAGATTTAGGAGATGAGAAGGAAGAGTGTCTACCAGCTCCCCTTCACCTCCATATCCAACTGGTTTTCAGGTTCTGTGAGTCTTCCTCCGAGGTCTCTTCATCCAGACCCCTTTTCTCCTTTGACTTGTGCACATCCAGCTCCACGTTCTCAGTTCACACACTCACCCCCCTTTGCCTGGCACATTGCAGTAACCCCTCAGCTGGTTTCACTGTCTCTAATCCATCCTCTATTCTGGTCCCAGAATGATCTTTCTAAAATACCAAACTAATCCTATGAAGCAAGAGATAACAGACTGTTCCAAAGAATAAATTCCACCCTACCCACCATGCATAGCACTGAGGACCCCTTCATGTGTGTTAGTCACCGAGTCATGTCCGACTCTTGGAGACCCCATGGACTGTAGCTGGCCAGGCTCCTCTGTCTGTGGGATTCTCCAGGCAAGAATACTGGAGTAGGTTGCCATGACCTCCTCCAAGGGATCTTCATGACCCATGGATCGAACCCAGTGTCCTTTATATCACCTGCATTAGCAAGTGAGTTTTCTTTTTTTAATTTATTTGGTTGCAATTTTGTTGAAGCATGTGAACCCTTAGTTGAAGCATGTGGGATCTAGTTCCCTGACCAGAAATCAAACCCAGGCCCCCTGCATTGGGAGCATGGAGTCTTAGCCCCTGGACCACCAGGGAAGTCCCAGCAGGTGAGTTCTTTAACACTGGCTCCACCTGGGAAGCCTGAAAAGCTTTTGTCAAATTTTATGAGAATTTCTAGGGAATTCCCTGGTGGCCCAGTGGCTCAGTCTGTGTTCCCAATGCAGGGGGCTGGGTTCCATCTGCGTTCAGGAAACTAGATCCCACATGCCGCAAGAGTTTGCATGCTGCAGCTAAAGAACCCACATGGCACAACTAAGACCCAGTGCAGTCAAATAAATACAAATGTTTAAAAATTTCATGATTATTTCTAGATGAGCAATGATAAGAGAAATAACAATTTCTATTAGAAATGATATTTATTTTGTTGTTCAGAACTCCCATTTTATCACCCTCCCCCGCCATTTTTAGTTTGGTTTAGTTAGGTTCTAGTTTGGAGTAAAACTATTTTCAAAAATCTTAGCCTGCCATATGTAAAATAGATAGGCAATGGGAATTTGCTGCATGGCTCAGGAAACTCACACAGGGGCACTGTATCAACCTAGAGGGGTGGGGTGGGGAGAGAGAGGGGCTGCCAAGTCACTTCAGTCGTGTCCGACTCTGTGCGACCCCATAGACGGCAGCCCAACAGGCTCCCCGGTCCCTGGGATTCTCCAGGCAAGAACACTGGAGTGGGTTGCCATTTCCTTCTCCAATGCATGAAAGTGAGAAGTGAAAGTGAAGTCGCTCAGTCGTGATCGACTCTTCGCGACCCCATGGACTGCAGCCTACCAGGCTCCTCCGTCCATGGGATTCTCCAGGCAAGAGTACTGGAGTGGGGTGCCATCGCCTTCTCCAAGAGAGAGGGGAGGGAGGTTCCAAAGGGAGGGGATATATGCATACCTATGGCTGATTCATGTTGAGGTTTGATAGAAAACAACAAAATTCTGTCAAGCAAAATCCTTCAATAAAAAAATAATTAAAATTAAAAAACTGTCAAATCACTATGTTGTACACCTGAAACTAACATTATATTGTATGTCAATTATAATTCAATAAAAATTAAATATAATACAAATTAAAAAAATCTTGGACCGTGTATATACCCATATGTATGTGAATGAATGTATCAGTACTTAGACACACACATGGAATTTGCATATGTATACAGCAAACTGATAACAGTGAGTGCACAAGTGCTCAGTCTTGTCTGACTCTTTGCAACTCCACAGACCGTAGGCCTCCAGGCTCCTCTGTCCGTGGAATTTTCCAGGCAAGAATATTAGAGTGGGTCGCCATGCCCTCCTCCAGGGAATCTTCCCATCCCAGGGATTAAACCCACGTCTCTTTATGTCTCCTGCATCAGCAGGTGGGTTCTTTACCGGTTGAGCCACCAGAGAAGCCCAACTATCAATAGTGGTTTCCCCTAAAAAGTTGGACAACATGGAAGAGTGGGAGGGAAGTCTGTTGGAAGAGAGAGTTTTTGTTTTTTTTTTTACCCTATACACTGCAATAGTTAACCATTTAAAAAACAAATATAAGTAAAAGCGAGCAAAGAACAGTAATGATGAGAATTAAAAAACAAGGGTTCCAGATCAGCTATACTAAATAATCTCCAGGGAAAAGACATCCGAGAAGAACGTGAGGAGCAAGCATGAAGGGAATTGGTCATATTTTCAATATGGTGGGAAAATACAAGAGCCGTTGGAGCAGGATGGTGACAGAATTGCATCTGCATTTCCAAACGGTCATCTTGCTCCACATCACTAATGATTGGAGAGACTCAACTCCAAACGCCAAGGAGGGACCACTTCGCCCGAGTCCGATTGGGCCTCATTGCAATGTCTGTCCATAGCAGATGCTGGAGAAGCTGTGGAGCAAAGGGAACTCTCCTCCACGCTGAGTAGGAATGGGAGTTGGTACAGCCGGGATGGAAAAGAGTATGGAGGTTCGCGAAGGAACTAAACGTAGAAGTAGCCTATGGTTCAGCAGTCCCACTCCCAGGCATAGATCCACCCACAGTACAAGCCAACAAGCCAGATGCCCCGTTTGGGCACATCGATCTGCGCGCGCGCTCGCATGCGCATGCGCGATCGCCTGCGAGGCTGGGGGTGGGGCGGGGGCTGGGGCTCTGGCTGGAGTCGGTGCAAGCCCCGGGATTGCCTGAGGCAAGCCAAAGGAGCCCCAGAGGGAGACGGGACGGCCGGTCGTCTGGTTTCCTGAAAGCCGAATGCGAATGCGGAGGGGCTCGCGGGCCGCGGGGAGGCAACCCAGGTCTGCAGCGGGAGTCGGGGCCCCGGCCACCCACTCACTCCCCCCGCCCCGGGAGGGGCTGGGGCTGCGGGGGTGGCGGGGGGGCGAGGGGGGTGTGGGTCCAAGAATTGGGACGCGGGGCGGGGGCTAAAGGACCTCTTCTGGTAGGCAAAAAAGCCTCCAGCACCCGGAATTCCCAGGTGGTCTCCCATCCAAGATACTGAACAGGCCCGACCCTGCTTAGCTTCCGAGATCAGACGAGATCGGGCGCCTTCAGGCCGATAGGGCCGGAGACGGACGCGGCCGCCGCGGGGCGCCCTAAGAGCCTTGCGCTTCGCCTCCCTTTCGCTCTGACCTGCAGGTCGGGCCAACGGGCCGCCCCTCTCCTCGGGGGGCCGTGCTGTACTTGAGCCGCACGACCCGCGACCGCACTCCAGCCTGCTGACGCCGGCCCGGCCCCCGAACACCGCCAACACCAGACCAGCAACCGCCTGGCCGGGCCCGGGGGCCCGATGGGCTTCCAGGACCCCCCAGTGACCGGGAGGGCGTGCGTGCGTGCGTGCGCGCGGGGCCTGGGGGGTGGGCTGAGGGGTGCGGAGGTCTCGGCGCCCTCCCACCCCCGGCCACTCCAGACCCGGCCGCGCTGGCTGAGCGGGGCCTCCCCCCCATCCCGTTCGCCGCTCAGGGCCGCGCGACCCCGGAGGTGTCGGTCTTCGGGGCCCGCCGCCTCCCGATCCCCGCGGCCCGGGGGCCTCTGAACCTCCTGCGGGCCTAGGCGCAGCGAATCTTGAGCGCCCAACTTGCCCGGCACCTGCCCGCTGCCCAAACCCACCGGGAGCCACGGAGGCGCGGTCGACCGGAGCGCCTCAGCCCCGCCCCTTTGCCCTACCGAGGCCCCCCGCCCCCCTTGTCCCCACGCCGCCCGCCAAGCACCCGACCTTCCTGAGAGAGCAGACGAACCACAGGCAGGCACACAGACAGACACACACACTCGCACGCACCCACGCCATGGGAGACAGCTGGCCTGCGCGAGCTCCTCAGCCAGAGCCATAGCACCTGGGAGAGGCCGGGGCCAGACCAAAGGCCCGGTGGACGGCTGTCGGGAGAGACAGAGGCAGAAATCCATGAAGCTTCCTAGAGAGACTCCAAGATGGCGAGAGGGAGATACGGACACACACACACACACACACACACACACACACACACTTGAGTGTGGTCTTTGGAAATACTTCTGTTCGTAGTTGCTGGGTTGAGCCCAACTTTTATAGGACCCATGGAGTGCGGCCCATCAGGCTCCTCTGTCCGTGGCATTTCCCAGGCGAGAATACTGGAGTGGGTTGCCATTTCCTTCTCCAGGGGATCTTCCCGACCCAGGGATCAAACCCGAGTCTCCTGCGGGCGGATGCCTTGCCATCTGAACCAGCACATTGCGAATTCCCTAGGCAAAATACAAAGAAAAGAGCTCGTGTGCTACTAAGTGGAAAGATGATTGAAGAAACAGAAGGTGTCCTTTGTTGGTATCTTGGAATCTTTCTTTAGTTTTCGTTGATTTTTACTCTTAAGGCTACTTGAACAAGGCAAGAGAGAAACCCCAGAATTGAAAAGCAATTGGCTTTTTTGAAAGAAACCTGTGCAGGTTAAGCACTCTTCGTTTTTGAGAGATGGTGAAATGCAAAATCTTGATTCAACACATATGACTTTGGTGAACTTTATTTCAAATCTCCACGATGAACCCCTAAGGCGTCCAGGAAGAAAGGAGTAGAGCGGGAGACAAAAAGAGCAACCTTTCCCCCTGGCGCCATCCCAACCAGCTGCTTAGTTCCTTCATCTCATGAACTACCATCTGGGCTTATCTGGTTTGTCTGATTCTTGTTTCGGGGCCCGTTTCTAGTCACAAGGCTGTCAAGAGTGGGGTGGATGTTTGGGAGGGGGAGGAAGCCCTTCTTTCCATTCCACGTGAGACCCAGTGGACAATCCAGGCCCTGGCTACTGCATTGAGTGTGCAGCAGAAATATCAACGGTGATGCTGGTTAACAACGCATATTCCTGGAATCCACTCCTTTGGCTACTGACTGTGTGTGGTGGTGGTCTGGAACCTATATCTGGAAGCTTTCTTTATGATTGCAAATGACACCAAAGTCCGAGGACGATGGAAGATCTTCACGTTTCTGCAAGAGCCACACACCTCCAGAAGGAACCACAAGACTTGCTTGAAATGGTCAAGGTATAAGTATTGGACTAAACGTTGGAAGGTCTCCACCTTTGCTATGGAAATCAAAATATCTTTCTTTGAAGTGAAAATGGATCATACTCAACGTTCACGTTCTTGTAGAGCTTTTGAGAAGCCCTAAATTGTAGAAATCTGCTGTACGAGTTCCTTGAAAGCAAGAACCTATATTTATGGATATGTCTTAGTGCCTTAGATTGTGCCTTGATTATAGTGTACACATCAACCCAGGAAATAAAGAATTGAATCGCCAAATATACGAAGAGATCAAAAGTGCCGAGCCAAGTGACACCTTGAGGCTTCCAAGAACTTTTCTGTCTTTCACACACTAAGTAAATCCTGAGCACCTACGATGAGCTGGGAGGCATGTAATAAGTTTCTGGAACTAGAAGGCGGAGAGAAGCAGACACAGAGTTCCTGCTTTCACTGAGACGAATCTAATGATACATCACAGGCAGATCCTTGGAGAACTTGTCGAGGGGCCTCTACCCTCACCAAAACCTGGGTGTCAGGGAAGGCTTTTCAGAGTATCCATTGCGTTGAGGTCCATAGGTGGAACCTACGTAAACCAGGGTTGAGATGCAGGAAGAATTTCAGGCAGGGAAAACAGCATCCTGGAAGTCTACGTGACCAGGGAAACTTAGGACGTTGAAGAAATGAAAATGCCCTATGGGATGGAAGCCAAAGAGTGCAGAGGGCATTCCAGGGAAAAGACATCAGAGACTAACGTGGGGAACAAGCATGAAGGGATGTGATCATATATTCAATATGATGGGAAAATACAAGAGCAGTTGGGGCAGGGAGATGATAGAATTTCTCTGCATTTCCTAAATGTCGTCTTGCTCCATAACACTAATGTTTGGAGCGACTCAACTCCAAGTTACAAGGAGGGACCACTTCCACGAGTTCGAATAGTCCTCATTGCAAAGTCTGTCAATAACGAATGCTAGAGAAGATGTGGACCAAAGGGAACTCCACTCCACAAGCAGATTGTGTGGGTGAATTCTCTAAGAAATTAAGGGAAAGAGTGCTACATCTTGTTTATTGTATTGTGTTTAGGGGGAACTATTTTGGAATTAGAGGAGCCCATTCCTCAGTGTATGATTTCCAAACTAGGCAAGTATAATTACAGTCTGATAAGATGTAACTCAAATAACTTCTGAATGTTAATTGATTTTGAAAGAGGAAATAATCTTGCAAGAGAAATATAGACAAACAGGAAAAGCATAGTTGTCAATATATTAACCTAGAGATGCTACAAATATTGTTTAAGAAATATGAAAGTTTCATGGAGTATTTCTCATGAAGGAATTATTTCCTCTTAAAAGTCAAAAGGGCTTCCCTGGTGGCTCAGAGGTTAAAGCATCTGCCTGCAATGCAGAAGACCTGGGTTTGATCCCTGAGTCAGAAAGATCCCCTGGAGAAGGAAATGGCAACCCACTCCAGTATTCTTGCCTGGAGAATCCCATGGATGGAGGAGCCTGGTGGGCTACAGTCCACTGGGTCGCGAAGAGTCAGATACTACTGAGCAACTTAACTAACTTAACAGTCAAAAAGGATCATGAGTCCACTCATAAAAATGATTTGTTCTTCAGTTTTATCATGAATTACCTGACTAAAGGATGATTATGTATTGTATTATTCCTTCAAAATTATAGCACATTGTTCACTTTCCAGATTTTTTTTAATTGATATTTATTTAACATTGACTCTGTGCCAGCACTGCAAAGCCCACCCACACACCCTACACCAATTTTGTGACTTCATTAGAAACCACTTAATCAAGCAAATTCTATAGTTGCCTCTATTTTACATCCTAAATCGGCACATTATATGTCGCCCTACTTAACACTATTAAGATTATCTCTTTTTTAAAAATTCTTGATAAATATAATTCCTGGCTTCCTCACAAAATAATTTAAATTATATAAAAACTGGAACTTTGTCTAATTTATCACTGTATTCTTAGCTCTTCGAGGAATATTAGTACTAGATATTCAAAAGACTCGTATTAAATGAAAATGATTTCAGTGGGTCTCAAAAGAACTTGTCTTTAAAAGGCATTGGTGTGGGGAGCTGCCCATCAGAACGGGGTCCTTTGTCCGAAGGACACAGCTCTGGGAGCTGCCTCAGTCCTTGAGGGTTTGCTTGCAAACATAGCTCTCTGTCCCGCCACCCCAGAGATTAGGCGCTTATTTACTGCAGGCACCTGGAGTTCTGTGCAAACTTCTCACGCACAGAGAAATATTATCTGGTGTAAGAAATAATAACAGGGTGCCATTCCCATGCTCTCAAGATTTCTTGTGACTGTTTGTAAGATGTGTAGGTCAAACAAAGAAAATGTTAACTGTCTTGTCTTTCTCACGCTCTTCTGTATAAATGTGAGATGCTGAATAAAGTTGGTGTCAGACTGCGTCCCTTCGTGGAGACGTGTCTGAACCTCTCGACCCCATCTTTGTTGGAGATTTCTCTTGCTTTCGTTTCTTTTCTCAGCCCCGCCGTGCACGTTCTCGGGACCTGATCGACTTTGCCGTCTAGCACCGGCACATTGGTGCCATTTAAAGTAGATATTAGGTTTCCATTTTCTCATCAATGATTCGTTTCATTGGTTTTGTCATTTCAGATAACTTTCTTGAACATCAGATCATGGAAGATAGAAATAATGTTACTGAATTTATCCTCTTAGAACTTTCTATGGACAAGAAAGTCCAGATCCTCTGCTTTTTATTTTTCTTATTCTGTTACCTGGCTATTTGGTTGGGGAATTTGATCATTGTGATTTCTATTACATGCAGTCAGCTAATCACCCAGCCCATGTACTTCTTCCTTAACTGCCTTGCACTCTCAGATCTCTTCTACACCTCCACTGTGACACCCAAACTCATGACTGACTTACTGATGGAAAAAAGGCCATTTCCTATAAAAACTGCATGACACAGCTTTTCACCACCTACTTCTTTGGGGAGGGGGGAATGAGGTCTTCACCCTCACAGGGATGGCCTGTGACTGCTATGTGGTCATCAGCAAACCTCTCCACGACGCCATCACCATGAACAGGCAAAAACGTCACTCAATTCTCATAGCGTCGTGAGCAGGGGGACTTCTTCATTCTCTTGGTCTCTTTCTTCTTGCGATTGTTTTACCTTTCTGTGGCCCCAGTGAAATAGACCACTATTTCTGTGATGCATATCTTTTGTTGAAACTAGCCTGCACTGATACACACAAAATTGGCTTTTTTGTCATTGCCAATTCTGGCTTGATGGGACTGGTGCTCTTTGTGGTTTTGATGGCCTCCTACATTTTGATTCTGTATAATGTGTGCACATATTCTGCAGAAAGCCACCATAAAGCACTTTCCACCTGTAGTTCCCACATCACAGTCCGTGATCCTCTTTTTCACACCTGTCATCTTTGTTTACATTAGACCTGCCACAACATTACCAGAGGATAAAGTGTTTACGCTCTTCTACACAATTATTGTCCCCATGCTCAACCCGCTTATCTACACACTTAGAAACATGGAGATGAAAAATTCCATAAGAAGAGTTTGGTGCAATAAAAGGTTCTGGGAAAGGAGCTTAATGATCTGAAGGTCATTCATCTCTGACGCCAGTGACTGTCTTCTCATCACTCCCTCTGTTGCTGAGTCTCTCCTGCTAATGGGAAAATCAGTCAGAATGTGTAAAAGCCAAGCCTCCAACAACAGCTTGCCTTCAGTGGTTCCTTCTTTATTTTCCTCTCAATGCGTTTTCCTTGATTTCACTTTTCACTAATAATCCCCTTTGTTTAAAAAAAAAGAAAAGGAAACTTTTTACAGAGTAAAAACACACTGAAAAATCTGGAGGGAGAGTGATCCTGCCTGTATTGAAGGCTAAACCTGGGGGAGACTTCGCTCTCAAAATACTTGGCCTCAAGGTATAAAAGGTAATAATATGTTACAAGGTAAAAGACAGTTAAAGAATCCACCTGCTAATGCAGGAGACACATGTTCAATCCTTGGGCCAGGAAGATCCTCTGGAGAAGGAAATGGCTACCCACTCCAGTGTTTTTGCCTGGGAAATCCCATGGAGAGAGGAATCTGGTGGGCTACAGCCCATGGGGATGCAAAACAGCTGGACATGATTCAGCGACTAAACAAAAACAAAAAGGCAGTTATAGGAAAATAAGAACAATCACATACTGCAAACTCCTTTCAGAACTATATACCTAGCCTCGTATCCTACAACTCTAGATTTCTTTTAATCAAGTACCTAGAGATTTTTTTGTGTGTATTTGTGAACTGCTATTATTTTACTTAAGTGAAAAGAATATATAGATCTAAATACAACATAGTGTAAAGTCCAGCCTTATAGTCGACATGGCAAGTCTTACAGTCTGAAAAGCAAGTCACTGTGTGATCTGTTTGTGAAGTAACATTGTAAGTATTGGGGGAAATATATGTGTGTATATATATATATATATATACAAACTCATGCTATTTGAACTGGGTTTGATATTAAGTATACATGATCAAGGAATAAATAAACTACAACTGACTTTGCTACAAAAAAGAAGAAAATATAAATCCTTTAGTTCCTCAAAACAGATGATTTATCTCAAAGTAAAAGACTTTCACTTACTATCTAAATTCAAGTGTAGAATAATCCTAAAATAATATTTGACAAAATATAGATCAGACTCAGTGATGGGATATATATATATATATATATATATATATATATATATATATATATATATATATTCTGCTGCTGTGCTTAGGTGTTTCTGACTCTGTGGCCACATGGACTGTAGCCCACCAGGCTTCTCTGTCCATGGGGATTCTCCAGGCACAAATATCGGAGTGGGTTGCCATGTTCTCCTCCAGGGGATCTTCCCAAGCCAGGGACTGAACACAGGTCTCCCACATTGCAGGCAGACTCGTTACCAACTGAGCCATCAGGGAAGCCCAAGTATACTGGAGTGGGTAGCCTATCTCTTCCCCAGGGGATTTTCCCGACCCAGGAATCAACCAGGGGTCTCCTGCATTGCAGGTGGATTCTTTACCAGTTGAGCTACCAGGGAAGTCTAATGTGTATACATCCATACCTATAGGATTTTCATGATTTTCTAGGGCAAAGTATACATTTTGTTTGAAATACATTTTTAAGATTGCTGCATTTTCTTATGAAAATGTGCATAGTTTTGGATATAAAATGTAACTATTAATAGTATAGATTTGTATTCTATATAATGAGTTAAACTATATTTAATACTATAGATTTATTTTAGGTAATAGGATATTTTCTAATGTTTCTCTCTCAAAAAATGTAATATTTTTTAGAATTAATAGGACAGATGATGGATTTTAAAGAATCATATTATTACTATGTCATAAAAATGTTGTTAACTGTTCTCCACACAAAGATAGGCCATATTAATATTTGGCTATATTATGTGTGTGTCTCCTTCAGAATTTTCCACAGTTTATTGTGACCCACACAGTCAAAGGCTATGGCATAGTCAATAAAGCAGAAATAGACGTTTTTCTGGAACTCTCTTGCTTTTTCGATGATCCAGCAGGTGTTGGCAATTTGATCTCTGGTTCCTCTGCCTTTTCTAAAACCAGCTTGAACATCTGGACGTTCATGGTGCACGTATTGCTGAAGCCTGGCTTGGAGAATTTTGAGCATTACTTTACGAGCAACAAAGATCTGTCTAGTCAAAGCTATAGTTTTTCCAGCAGTCATGTATGGATGTGAGAGTTGGACTATAAAGAAAGCTGAGGGCCGAAGGATTGATGCTTTTGAACTGTGGTGTTGGAGAAGACTCTTGAGAGTCCCTTGGACTGCAAGGAGATCCAACCAGTCCATCCTAAAGGAGATCAGTCCTGGGTGTTCATTGGAAGGACTGATGTTGAAGCTAAAACTCCAACACTTTGGCCACCTGATGAGAAGAGCTGACGCATTTGAAAAGACCCTGATGCTTGGAAAGGTTGAGGGGGGGAGGAGAAGGGGACAACAGAGGATGAGATGGCTGGATGGCATCACGGACTCAATGGACATGGGTTTGGGTGGACTCCGGGAGTTGGTGACGGGACGGGGAGGCCTGGTGTGCTGCAGTACATGGGGTCTCAAAGAGTCAGACACGACTGAGGGCCTGAACTGAACTGAATATGTATGTGTCTTATGTTTGTACTTGCAAGATACTTTGCAAATATTATTTTGCATATTTTGCTGAATATTTAAATGTCAAAAAAGAATGGTGTTTCAGAATTGTAAATAATCATCTTAAGGAGGCAGAAGTTATCAAAGTAACTGAATGAATATGTTGTAAATAATGTAAATCAACCAAATCTTACTTAATTTCCCAATTGAATTATCTCCTCAAGTGGATCAGTTGTTTGGAGTTACATTTTCATAAAGATCATCCATTCGTCTTCCCAGATAGTTGCGAATATCTGGTAATAACTGATATTTTTCAATATCCCCATCTCTGTGTTTGCTTATAGTGTTTAACAGCCTTCCATAGAGACCTCAGCTCTGCCTTCATGTGTAAATTAAGCAGAAACCATAATCCATGACCTTCAGCCATGAACTACAGAGTTTAATACCAGATATTTTGGGTGAGGAATTTTTAAAAAAGATGCTTACAATATATGCCATTCTTATCTCTCCTGTTAATAAATACAAGTACTAGGAAATAAAGAGGCCAGAATATATTGCTTCATTTCACAGAGACATCATTCATACAAATCTCTCTCTCTCGGAATGAGGCTTAAAATAAGACATTATTCTGCCTGCCTCATTCAGTCTGGATTCATGAGCAGTTCAGGTTGTGGGGTGGTGGTTGCTTTTCGCTAGTAAATCACACTGTATGAGAAAACTCATATATTGAGTTTAATTCCTATTATGTGGGGATTTCTTATGTTATGTCAGTTCAGTTCAGTTCAGTCGCTCAGTCGTGTCCGACTCTTCGTGACCCCATGAATCGCAGCACGCCAGGCCTCCCTCTCCATCACCAACTCCTGGACTTCACTCAGACTCACGTCCATCGAGTCAGTGATGCCATCCAGCCATCTCATCCTCTGTCGTCCCCTTCTCCTCTTGCCCCCAATCCCTCCCAGCATCAGGGTCTTTTCCAAAGAGTCAACTCTTTGCATGAGGTGGCCAAAGTACTGGAGTTTCAGCTTCAGCATCATTCCTTCCAAAGAAATCCCAGGGCTGATCTCCTTCAGAATGGACTGGTTGCATCTCCTTGCAGTCCAAGGGACTCTCAGGAGTCTTCTCCAACACCACAGTTCAAAAGCATCAGTTCTTCGGTGCTCAGCCTTCTTCATGGTCCAACTCTCACATCCATACATGACTACAGGAAAAACCATAGCCTTGACTAGACGGACCTTTGTTGGCAAAGTAATGTCTCTGCTTTTGAATATGCTATCTAGGTTGTTCATAACTTTTCTTCCAAGGAGTAAGCGTCTTTTAATTTCATGGCCGCAGTCACCATCTGCAGTGATTTTGGAGCCCCCCAAAATAAAGTCTGATACTGTTTCCACTATTTCCCCATCTAGTTCCCATGAAGCGATGGGGCCAGATGCCGTGATCTTCGTTTTCTGCGTGTCGAGCTTTAAGCCAAGTTTTTCACTCTCCACTTTCACTTTCATCAAGAGGCTTTTGAGTTCCTCTTCACTTTCTGCCATAAGGGTGGTGTCATCTGCATATCTGAGGTTATTGATATTATCCCGGCAATCTTGATTCCAGCTTGTGTTTCTTCCAGTCCAGCGTTTCTCATGATGTATTCTGCATAGAAATTAAATAAGCAGGGTGACAATATACAGCCTTGACGTACTCCTTTTCCTATTTGGACCCAGTCTGTTTTCCCATGTCCAGTTCTAACTGTTGCTTCCTGACCTGCATACAGATTTCTCAAGAGGCAGGTCAGGTGTTCTGGTATTCCCATCTCTTTCAGAATTTTATACAGTTTATTGTGATCCATGCAGTCAAAGGCTTTGGCATCGTCAATAAAGCAGAAATAGATGTTTTTCTGGAACTCTCTTGCTTTTTCCATGATCCAGCAGATGTTGGCAATTTGATCTCTGGTTCCTCTGCCTTTTCTAAAACCAGCTTGAACATCTGGAAGTTCACGGTTCGTGTATCGCTGAAGCCTGGCTTGGAGAATTTTGAGCATTACTTTACTAGCATGTGAGATGAGTGCAATTGTGCGGTAGTCTGAGCATTCTTTGGCATTGCTTTCTTTGGGATTGGAATGAAAACTGACCTTTTCCAGTCCTGTGGCCACTGCTGCGTTTTCCAAATTTGCTGGCATATTGAGTGCAGCACTTTCACAGCATCATCTTTCAGGATTTGAAACAGCTCCTCTGGAATTCCATCACCTCCACTAGCTTTGTTCGTAGTGATGCTTTCTAAGGCCCACTTGACTTCACATTCCAGCATGTCTGGCTCTAGGTCAGTGATCACACCGTCGTGATTATCTGGGTCGTGAAGATCTTTTCTGCACAGTTCTTCTGTGTATTCTTGCCCCCTCTTCTTAATATCTGCTGCTTCTGTTAGGTCCATACCATTTCTGTCCTTTATCGAGCCCATCTTTGCATGAAATGTCCCCTTGGTATCTCTAATTTTCTTGAAGAGATCTCTAGTCTTTCCCATTCTGTTGTTTTCCTCTATTTCTTTGCATTGATCGCTGAGGAAGGCTTGCTTATCTCTCCTTGCTGTTCTTTGGAACTCTGCATTCAGATGCTTATATCTTTCCTTATCTCCTTTGCTTTTCACTTCTCTTCTTTTTCCAGCTAAGTCATACAGTGACTCACTTAGTGGCTCAGTCACACACTTGATAATGTAAGGAACAACACTTCTTGAAACAGGCAATATAGAAAACGATAGCAGTAATAGTAGAATCATAAGTAAGAAGTTAGGTCAAGAACTTCTAGTAGGTGTAGCCCAGTGACATCTCCATGTCATCTGACTTAGTTTGCTAAATGACTATAGCTTGCTGTTGATATCCTGGTTGTAGATCCTGAGCATCTGATCTTGATTCAAAGACTGGTTATTGAGATAAGCTTTAGAAACAAACTCAGAATGTCCTTTTTAACAACTTAATTAAACCTCTTAGCAATGTAACATAACCACAAGGAACTATCTAAGGAGTGCGTCTTAGTAAATACAGACCTTAACTTAAAAAACTGGAACTTAATATTCAGTGAAACATAATAGATGCCATAGGCCTGACATCAGTTAGGTGGATTTTTCTTTTAGAGCTCCCCAGTATACGTTGAGATTTCTGTATATGTCGGGAGACAGTCTTTTTATTTACCTGAGAAGGCTGTTCAGAACCCAAGTGTCTCCAGCTTCTGGAGGGATGAGGCAGAGAGAAAAAAGGTATAATTTTACCCGTAGGAGTAAATCACTAGATTGTTTTAAATGACCAGTAACTCGAGGAGAAGTGCTTCTTTATATCTGAAAACACAGAGTAAAAATCAACAATATGTCAGACAAAAAGTCGTGAAAATTGCGGTCATATTTAGCAGTCTACTCCATCCCATGCAATTGATCCCTTTGTTCTGCTGTCCTTGCCCAATGGCCAAGGACATCAGTGAAAGCAGTAGTCTCGAAGAAACTCATGAAGCTTTTGTGAATGTCTGTATGACCTGTCCAGCAAAGTGGGTGCCCTGATCACTGGAGATTGTGGAAAGCACCTTTTAACCATTTTTTCTATTCTGAGATATTAATTCTGAAGCCAGGAAAGGCATTATCAAATAAAAATGAGGTTTGTCAGGGAGCCAGGAAAAGCCAAGTGGCCACGTTGGACCTCTCATAGCCCCAACTCTTTGGTTTATGGCCATTTTTAATCCATTTTAAATTCCCTGAAGAGGCGTTAACTTTTGTAGAAGCAGAATGAGCTTTGTTCATATGTGCTGTAGTCTGTTATCAAAAGCCACATTCCAAGAAAACTTTGTTCTTTTAATCAGTGAGAGAAAACCAAATTCCAGTTTGGTAACAGCTTATATTCACTGGGAAACAATAGTTATTCACTTAGTCATAGTCACAATAAGACTTCAAAGGCAGTTTAATGTCTTAACAAACTTGTAGCATGCACAAAACTCTTCTTTCACTTGCAACACACCTTTTTGCACTTTCTGTATTCGTCACTTCATTTGTCCACTTAGAGGACAGCCACCTGTGCGTTTAGACTTACTTTGCTTTTCCTTAATAGAATGTAATTCCATTCCTTATTACTTTTTATTAAAAACACACATCTTACTTTTCTTCAGAAACCATGACTTGTACTTTACATCATCATTCTGTCGATTGGTAAGGATAAATCACCCAAAGTTATATCATTTATAAAAGTATCTGCACAATGTCTTTGTTAATTAGATCAATAAACAAACATCAGTATCATGTATCAATACAATAATGATTATTTCCCAGTTCACACAAGCCTCGAATTCATTTACTTTAATTTCCTTGAATTTAGAATTGTTTGATTTGTAAGCACTTACTTCTCTTTAGGCCAATTAATTAGAGCTCATTGAACCACTTAGCCTTTAGCAATTTTTTCCAAGGATGGAGACATACACCGAGACACACACAAATCTGGACAGACAGAAACCTCACAGTTTTCCACCTGAAATTTAAATTGTCTCTTTGTCCCTTTTATTTTCTTGGCTTGAGTTCCAGCTCATGGCTGGAGTCCCGGATCGAGTGGGCTGTGTATCTCAAGGACATGATAAGAGTTAACTCAGGTTTTTCCCCAGGCATGTTTCTGTTTCTCAGGCAGGATCAGAGCTCCCCAAAAGAGTATTTTCACAAGTCAAACTTTTAGTAATTACATGTGCAAAAGGAACCAGTTTTGCAATTTCAAAAAGATTCCATTTTACCTAGTTTTCTCTGGAGTCTAAAGAATACACATGGCCATTCAGGGTTCAAAATGTCATTTCTCCTTCATGTAGTCATAGCTTCATAGCTAAAATTTAAACCAGAGAGTGCTCAAATTGGCTCTGATGACAGGGGTAGACTGATCGAGAAGATGTCCCAGCAGGGATTATCTCTCTGGGCAGGTGAGGTCGTCTCTTAAAGCAAAGAAACCCCATATATAAGGGATTTTTAGGCCTTGAGGATCAAAATTATCCCAGTTTTTCAAGATATTATTCAAGGGGGGGTGGTGGTTCTGGACTGTTAGGCCCCATCTGTAAGAGAGAAAAAAGCAGTGCCCAGTGCCATGGCTTTTTTCTACCAGAGGTGTCTGCCCCTGCTCTAGACGGGGTTGGAGACTGATTTTCCACCTAAGCTTCCTTCCCTGGCCAGAGCTAACCTGTCTCTTACAGGTGAAGGTGTCCTACTCCCACCCCCCCTCATTCTACCACCCAGGCATGGTGGAGATGCACCAGGGTTAGACCTGATGGCATCCCAGATTGATGTCCAGGTCCTCACCATTAAAACCTTGGTTTGATTTCCCTTTTATTCCGGCACCACCTGGGGTGGAACAGAGTAGTTTTCCGGATGCTCGCCGAGCCAAGACCACTAGGGGAAGCACCCAACTTCTGTGTACCTGCGCACATTCCTCATAACAGTATAGGTGGCAAGTCATAAAGGGATGAACAGAAAACCCAAGACATCCTCCTGAGAGTGGCCACACGAGTCTATTTAATAACAAAGGAGGCGATGGAGGGCCCGCCTGCGAGGAAAAACTAATCCTTCATATGCATGGAGTGCCAACATCATCCTTTTGATTCCTGTCCCTCAGACTGTACAAAAAGAATACCTAAGGAGTTGAGACAAGAGCCACTGGAGGGCTTCGTCTGCTCTGCTAAGAGCTAGCGCTACTAAGGGAAGAAGCCCAATGCGCTTTCAATCTGCCCAAATCTGGGGTGTCCCAATCTGTGTCCTCAGGAATCTCATGCTCACCAGCAATGCCTCAATCCATATAGTCCAGAGGCATAGCCACGACAAGAACTTGCCTGTGTGTCTGTGGGGTCAGGATGGTGATTTCCAGTCTGAGAGATGTCCCTGGAGCTAGAGCTCCAGCTCGCTCCCTAAAGTGCTCCTGTCTGCAGTGTCCTGTAAAACTTGGAATGGGGGCCTTGCTAGAAAAGCACAATAACAGCATGGATTGCAAGTCCCTTGAAAGTCTACAATCCGGCACACGAGGTTAATAACTTTAATTCCCCAAGCAGATATGAAATGGTCAGAGGGACCAGGAAAAGCTGACTGGGGAAAAGAAGTTCAGTCCACATGCTTCTGATTTAGTAAAGTAGCTGCTGCTGCTGCTGCTGCTGCTAAGTTGCTTCAGTCGTGTCCGACTCTGTGAGACCCCAGAGTTGGCAGCCCACCAGGCTCCCCCGCCCCTGGGATTCTCCAGGCAAGAGTACTGTAGTGGATTGCCCTTTCCTTCTCCAATGCAGGAAAGTGAAAAGGGAAAGTGAAGTCACTCAGTCGTGTCCAACTCTTAGCGACCCCATGGACTGCAGCCTACCAGGCTCCTCCGCCCATGGGATTTTCCAGGCAAGAGTACTGGAGTGGGGTGCCATTGCCTTCTCCATAGTAAAGTAGAGACCACAGTAAACGAGCAAAAGAATGTCAACTCCGAGTGTTCTTACCTTGTCTTGAAGATCTTGGACAAGCCCCCAAGATGATAACCTAGCAGTCAACGGTGACCGATGCCACTGGATTCATGGTGTCTGAAGAAGAAGATATTACTCTGGGGCCAAAGACAGTCTCAGTCATTCAGAGCTTTGTGTATATTTTATTTAAAGTGAAGGTGACAGAAAAAGCTTCTGACACAGACATCAGAAGGGGCTCACTAATTTAAGTGGGGCCATATATACGTCTCAACTAGCCTCTGAGAATAGACAAAAAACATCTCAAGGATGTGAGCGTTTTGCCCAGACCCTTTCCTATAGCATACATCCAAAGCTCAAAAAGAGGAATGTCCTTGAACCTGAGATACTGCTCCCTACAATGCCTACTTGTCTTAGGCCAAAGAATGTGAAAAAGCAAGCAAGCTTGCCTCCTCCTTAAAGGGGCTTTAGGCTTGGACTCTTTATCAACCTGCTGGGACAGGTAAGTATACAGTTAAAATCAGAAAACTCTAATGTGGTAATGGTGGTGAGTAAAGCATTTGTATAACATACCACTGATAACTCATATAAGTATATCACTTATAAATTCAGTATGAAGGTCAAAAGATAAAATATCAAAATAATGATAACTACAAAATGAAATAATGGAACCATGTTTGAAGAATTAGATGACAGTATGATACTAAGTCAACAAACAGAGAGACCAATGAAGAGCTACAAATTATTTTTTTTAAAGGAAACTAACATAAATTCTGGATTTGAAAACGAAAATAATTGAAATGAAAAATTGATAGGTTCAATAGCACATATGAGATGCTGGCAGAAATAATCCATAAACTTGAAGATGAATTCATAGAAATCAATGTAAAAATAAAGAGAAAAAAATGTTGAGGGAAAATGATCTAAGGCATCCATTCATTACACCATCGAGTATGGAAGGAGAGAGACTCTCAGAAAGCAGGGAGAGAAAGGGGAAGGAGTAAAATTACTTGTAGTCGGAATGGCTGACCGGCAGGTCAGAGCGAAAGGGAGGCGCAGCGCAGGGCTCTTAGGGCGCCGGGCGGCAGCGGCCTCCGTCTAAGGCCATAGCACCCTGAACGCGCCCTGTCTCGTCTGATCTCGGAAGCTAAGTAGGGTCGGGCCTGGTTCTTACTTGGATGGGAGACCGCCTGGGAATACCGGGTGCTGTAGGCTCTTTGCCTTCCCTCTCCTTTAGCCCCCGCCCCCACGTCCCAACTCTTGGGCTCCCGGACCCCAACCCCTCCTGGGGGTGGGTGGCCAGGGCACCGACTCCCGCTGCAGACCTGGGGTGCCTCCGCGCGGCCCGCGAGCCCCTCTGCATTTGGCTTCCAGGAAACCAGAGGACCGTCCCGCGGGTCTCCGTCTGGGGCTCCCTTGGCGTGCCTCAGGCAATCCCCGGGGGGCTGCACCAGCTCCAGCCCCAGCCCCAGCCCCAGCCCCAGCCCTACCCCCAGCCCCAGCCCCACCCCCACCCCCCCATCCTTGCAGGCGAACGCCCGAGCTCGCGCGCATCTGCGTGCACACACAGATATATGTGCACAGATGGTGCATGTATCTTGTTCAGTTATACTTTTGGTGGATATGTGCCTGGGAGTGGGACTGCTGAATCATATGGTACTTTTAGGTTTAGATCCTTCAGGAACCTCCATACTCTTTTCCATAGTGGCTCTACCAACTCACATTCCTACTAACGGTGGAGGCGAGTTCCCTTTTCTCCACATCCTCTCCAGCATTTGTTATCTACAGACTTTTCCATGAGGACCATTCTGAGCTAATGTGACATGGTACCTCGTTGTAGTTTGGAGTTGAGTCTGTCCAATCATGAGTGATGTGAAGCAAGATGACCTTTTTAAAATGCAGATGCAATTCTATCACCTCCCTGCTCCAACTGCTCTTGTATTTTCCCATCATAGTGAAGATATGACCAAATCCCTTCATTGCTTGGTCCCCACTTTCTTCTCTGATTTCTTTTCACTGGAATGCCTTCTGCACTCTTTTGGTTCCATCCCATAGGGCATTTTTTCATTTCTTTTCCTTGTCACGTAGCCTTCCAAGATGCTATTTTACCTGCCTGAAATTCTTCCTGCATCTCAACCCTGGTTTACGTTGGTTCAACCTATGGATCTCAACTCAATTATTAGTCTGAAAAGCCTTCTCTGACACCCAGTTTTTGGTGAGGGAAGAGGCCCCTATAGAAGTTCTCAAAGGATCTGCCTGTTATTTATCATTAGATTAGTCTCAGGGAAAGAAGGAACTTTGTGTCTTCTCTCAGGATTCTATTTCCAGAAACATATTACATGCCTACTAGCTCATAGTAGGTGCTCAATATTTATTCAGTGTGTGAAAGACAGAAAAGTTCTGTGAAGCCTCAACTTTTCACTTGGCTCAGCACTTTTGATCTCTTTGTATCTTTGTCCATCCAGTTCTTTTCTTTCTTCTGTTGATGTGCACACTATATTCAAGGCATGATCTAAGGCATGAAGACATATCAATAAATATAGGTTCTTGCTTTCCAGGAACTCGTACATCAGATTTCTATAATTCAGGGTTTTTTTCTTTAATGCTCTAGAACAATGTGAACTTTTAGTATTATCCATTTTCATTTCAAAGAAAGATCATTTTACTTACATAGCAAAGGTGGAGACCTTCCAACTTTCAGTCCAATACTTATACCTTTACCATTTCAGGCAAGTCTTGTGGTTCCTTCTGGAGGTGTGCGGCTCTTCCAGAAATGTGAAGATCTTCCATAGTCCTCAGACTTTGGTGTGATTTGAAATCATCAAGAAAGTTTCCAGGTATAGGTTCCAGACCACCACCTCAAAGAGTCAGTAGCGAATGGAGTGGATTCCAGGAACATGCATTGTTAACCAGCATCACTGGTGATTCTGTTGCTACAGACTCAATGCAGTGGGCAGGGCCTGGACTGCCCACTGGGTCTGATGTGGAATGGAAAGAAGGGCTTCCCCCCTCCACTGTTTCTAGCCTTGTGACTAGAAACGGTCCCCAAACAAAAATCAGACAAACAAGATAATCCCAGATGGTAGTCCATGAGATGAAGGAACTAAGCAGCTGGTTGAGATGGAGCCAAGGGGAAAGTTTGCTCTTTTTTTCTCCACCTCTACTCCTTTCTTCCTTGATGCCTTAGTGATTCATCGTGGAGATTTGAAATAAAGTTCACAAGAGTCATATTTGTCGAATAAAGATTTTGCATTGAACCAACTCTAAAAAATGAAGAAAGTTTCACCTGCCACATGTTTCTTTTAAAAAGTCAATTGCTTTTCAACTCTGGGGTTTCTCCATTGCCTTGTTCAAGTAGCCTTAATCGGAAAAATAAAATATAACTAAATAAAGATTTAAATATACCAACAAAGGAAAGCTTCCGCTTCTTAAATCATCTTTCCACTTAGTAGAACACTAGCTCTTTTCTTTGTGTTTTGACTAGGCAATTAGTTGTATCGTGGCTCAGATGGGAAGGCATCCGCCTGCAGGAGACTCAGGTTTGATCCCTGGGTCGGGAAGATCCCCTGGAGAAAGAAATGGCAACCCACTCCAGTATTCTTGACTGGGAAATGCCACGGACAGAGGAGCCTGACGGGCCACAGTCCATGGGTAGCATAAAAGTTGGGCACAACTGAGCAACTAAGAGCAGAAGTATTTCCAAGGGCCACATTCAAGAGATTTGGAACTCTTGCTTGACTCCCTCATGTTGACCATGTTGACTAGGCAGCAGATAGCAGCTGATTCATCTGTACAATTAAAAAAGAATGTGTCATTCTGTTCTATACTTTTCTGTACTGTAGGCAGAGACTGTACAGAGCAGATGTCTGGACTTGTACAGGACTTTCGGTCCTTTAGAGGATTACAGTGGCACCATCAATGCTTGCCAGAGGTGGCAGGAAGGCGGCCCTGGAAGTTTGAGTCCAGACATGTCCAGTGTTTTAGACTCATATATCAGATGAGTCAGAGTGCATTTACCCTTCACTATGTCTCCATAGAAAGTTGCTTTGGGTTTGGAGGTACACACACACACACACACACCCTGCCGCCGAGACAGGTCAAGAGCTAGAAACCACAGGTAAGGGAGACGGAGAAAGAGGGAGAGAGAGACAGCAAGAGGACACGCAAGCTTCCCAACCCCCGGCCTCCACACCCTCCCCCTCCACTCTGGGTATCCACCCGGCCCCAAGTCGACCCGACCCCACCCTCACCCACCGACACACTCACACACACTCTCACACACTCACCCTCTGGCCTGGGGGTGGGGGCTGGGTCTCGCCTTAGGTAGCCAGGCCGAAGGGGACCTTTGAGACCTCGGCTTCGAGGAAGTCTTGGGGTCCCCACGGGTGACCGCCAGCCCCAGGGCACCGCGTCCAGCCGGGGCCCGGCCCAAGGCTGACGCCCCCTCCCTTGGGGAAGCTGCTTCTTCCATGTGGCCTTCCTCTGAGGTGCGTCACGGGCTGTGCCAGTGTGTCTGTCTCAGATCTGATGCCATCCTCTCTCCCCTGTCTGTCTCCTGTTTGCTGTCTCTCTGTCACTCGCTCTGTGTCTCCATCTGTCTCTGCTTCCCTGTGTGTGTGTGTGTGTGTGTGTGTGTGTGTGTGTGTGTGTGCACGCGCGCACATGCGTCTGTCTGTCTGTCTGTATCTCCCTCTCGCAGTCTTGGAGTCTGTCTCTGAACTTTCATCTCTTTCTGCCTCTGTCTCTCCTGACACCCGGCGGCCCGTCCGTTCCTCTGGCCCCAGCCTCTCACAGGTGCTATGGCTCTGGCTGACGAGCTTGCGACGGCGGGCTGTCGACTGTCTGTGTGTCTGTCCGTGTGACTGCCTGTCGCTCGTTTGCTCTCTCAGGAAGGTTGTGTGCTTGTCCGGCGGCGTGGGGGAAAGGGGGGTGGTGCTCGGTAGGGCGAAGGGGCGGGACTGAGGCGCTCGGGAGGACTGCGCCTCCGTGGCTCCCGGTGGGTTTGGGCACCGGGCAGGTGTCCGGCAGGATGGGCGCTCAGGGCCCTGGCTGGGCTGCGCCTAGGCCCACAGGAGGCTCAGAGGCCCGCGGGCCGCGGGGGAGCGGGTGGCGGCGGGTCCGAAAGCCAGACACCTCTGGGCCGCACGGCCCTGAGCAGCGAACGGGATCCGGGGAGGCCCGGTTCGCCGAGCGCAGCCGGGCCTGGAGAGGCCTGGGGTGGGAGGGCACCGAGACCTCCGCGCCCCTCAGCCCACCCCCCAGGCCCCGCACGCACGCACGCACGCACGCCCGGCATGCCGCTGGGGGTCCTGGAAGCCCTCCGGGCTGCCGAACCTGGCCAGGCGTTTGCTGGCCACGGGGCGGCGGTGTTCGGGGGCGTGGCGGCATTGGCCGGCCGGAGTCTGGTCGCGGGTCCTTCGGCTCAAGTACAGCGCGCGCCCCCGGGGAGAGGTGCGGCCGGCTGGCCCGACCGGCAGGTCAGAGCGAAAGGGAGGCGCAGCGCAGGGCTCTTAGGGCGCCCGGCGGCAGCCGCCTCCGTCTACGGCCATACCACCCTGAACGCGCCTGATCTCGTCTGATCTCGAGGGCTCACATTCGATGGTGGGCTTGTCATCTCGTACCTCTTTCTCGTAAAGCTGGCAGCTGAGGGAATGAGGGAAGTGTAAAATTGAATAACAATAGACTATGTGGAATCTGTGAATCTGGACCTCTGTGAATCCCTAGGTCTAAGGAGAGACTGGCAGCTGCCGATGTGGAGTATCTGTCCCCATGACCACGTTTACGTTATCAAATGTGCCATTGACCGCCCTCCCCCCACCCCGAGGGGCAGGGACCCCCACGTGGCAGCCTCCAGGCTCGCTCTCTCCAGCTCATCCACCCTCTAGAAGTTTCCCCAGACCCTCAGTAGGAGTGGGCACTGCTGCGGGTGTGCGTTGTGTGTCCTCGTGCCCCATGTGACGTTGCACGACTAACCGCACTCTGTGTTTGCACCCTTCCTCCCGCGCTCATGGGACCAGGCAGCGTGGCGGGAACGCAGGGGCTGGATTCTGCTCCAGTCAGGACTTGCTCCTGATGTGCTTTGGGGTGAGTACAGGCCGGCCTGGTCCTGCGGGGGCACGGAGCCCACGCCCCAGGGAGTGGAGGGTCAGCGGGTCTCCGGAGGTTAGCCTGGGAGAACCCTCACAGCAGAGAACGTGACCTTGGTGCCCCACTGCCGCCGGAGTGGTCAGAGCATGGCCAAGGCCCCTCGCATAGGGACGCGTGGGTATCCCTCCCACAGTGGCAGTGCTGCCGGCCACGCCCTGCGTGCACGTTCTCGGAGGGAACAGGGCCCAGACCGTCAGGGTTCACGAGGCTGCCCTGCCCTGGACCTCTCCGTGCAGAGGCCAGCATTTCACACGGAGGTGCACCGGCATCTGGGGCTCGGCGGCCACTAAGGGGCCACCCTCCCTTGCAGGTGCTGCTCTGGGTGGTCCTCTGGTGGGTCCGGCCCTGGGGCCCAGCCCTGCTCGAGCAACTCTGAGGGCAGGAGGCTGTCTGCTCTGTCCTGTTCACATCTCAGCTAGAAAGCTGGATTGGGCTTTTGAGGGTTTTTTTTTACCAGCAGCTTTTAGCTGTATGTCAGAATCAAGTCAGCCACAGAGTTCTCTCCTTGATCTGCTTGGTCCTCCATGTTTCTCTGAATTCTCAAAGCAGCTGAAGCCCCAAATGGGGTAGGGGGTGGGGGTGTCAGGAGGGGCAGGGGCTGGGGGCACCAGCTGCCAACCCAGGACTGACTTTTCTGTGTGTTTGTTTCCAGTTTACCTGCACGAATTCTCCAGATGTTTATACAGCATCCAGTATACAGCAAAGACTACATTTTGAACTCGATGTCATCTTTACTCTGTTAATACTTGTTACATGGATCCGAAGATATTACAGGGTTTTTAATTAGTGAAAAATTCATGAAGACCATAGAGAAAAAATATTTTAGAATTTAATGTTTCTGATATTTATGTAAACTTATGACTTCATTTATAGAATTACTTCCTTTTTCTTGTATATTCAGGCTATGAATATCCTTTCAGATCCATTCATGTTCTGATACCTGGTTTCAGTCTTTCAAATGAATGTACTGTAGTGCTTGTCTGTATAAATCCTATGAACAAACACAGGGCTTTTGTAAATGATGCATTTATTGTCATTATTCTTGTTTTTCAATGTTAAACCATGAGAGAAGGGGTTTTCCTGAGATTGTAAAATCATCATGACACGGTGTGCATTATTATCCTTCCAGAATGTAACCAAGCTCTCCAACAATCACTCTGAAATAAGCAAACTTAATTTCAACCAATTGTTGGTGGATGTTAACGACTGGCCTAAACTGTACTTTTTCTAGCAAGAAATGGTTTTTGTCCACAGCGTGAAGTGATTTAAAGGTACTGGGTGTTAAATGTGAGCTTCTAATGCAATTTGGGCTGAAAGGATGCCTAGAAGACGACTATGAAGATCTCTCCTGTAACCTAGTCTCTGTGGACCCGGATCCCTCCTCTCCCGTGAGACTCTTTGGGGACCAATCGCGATGCCCTGCACCTGCTGCAGAGCCATCGAGCTGGACAGTGAAGGTGCCACTTCCCAGACAGACAGGGTAGTGCAGCTCTGACAAAGGCCTTATTTTTATGTAAATCATCTTTTTACATGTTTGTAAACATGTGTAAAGAATGGACCTAGGCGTACATTTTTAGATTGTGATGACATAGCCATTCTGGATTGTATAAATAGCAAATGTAATCTTTACTTTTTCAGCAGCACATTAAAAAAGCCAGCAAGAGATGCGTTCAGGTCACAGTGTGATATTTATTATGCAGCTGGTATCTTGGTAGACAGAGACAGCATGTCTCTTTACATGTGGGTTCCGCCTTTAATTTACTTGTACAATTCATTGTTATCATTCTATTTTCCTATTAATCTTTTGTGAACTTCCCGAATATGTGACAAAGTACGTACAGTCTACTTTTGAACTATTTTTATCACAGTATTATTTATTGCTTTCTTTCAATCAGGTACTGAAGCAAAATTTCCCAGGGCCAATAAAGAGTGCCGAGGGTAAGCTGTACTCTCACTGAGAACAGACCAGAGCTGGTAATGGGAGCCCGTGTCATCCCACGGACATTCTCTTAAGAGAAACGGACGGATGCAATGGAAAGGCCAGAAGGCGGAAGCATAGGTGTCCCTAGAGGGCGCCCGACGGTGTGTTCATTCCCTTGGCTCCGGAGACAAGAGGCTCCATCACTTCAGCATCTGCGGGGACAGGGCCCCTCTGCTGCTGAGGCGTGGGCAGCGGGCCGAGGGTGGGAACAAAGTGCAGGTGTCGAGGCTCGCCATCGGTCACAGGGCGGGGTGTCCGAGGGCAACCTTGACGGGGACCCGAATGATGCACCCTAGTCCAGCATCAGGTCCTCCCTCAGCATCAGACCCTAGGTCCAGCATCAGACCCCAGTCCAGCATCAGATCCCAGTCCAGCGTCACGGCCCTAGTCCAGCATCAGGCCCTCCCCCACCCTCAGACCCTCCCCCCACCTCCGACCCTTCCCCAGTATCAGGCCCCCCACCTCCAGTATGAGGTGTGGCAGCCCTAACTTGTCTGGTACTCCTGAGCACACTCAGGCAGCCCCAGAGCAGCAGGACAATAGCTCTGGCAGGAGGTGCATCTTTAGGAATCACCTGCGGAGCAGCAGCAGCTGGCGTTTGTTTCAGGTCAAGGAGAGACAAAGAAAAGGCACTTGTGCAGGAGGCAGTGGAGGTTGTGTGCACGTTCCCCAGCTCTGCTTCCTCCCCGTAGGGGCTTTGCTCTCCTGCTCTCTCACAGGCCCCAGGGTGGTGTCCTTCCAGATTCACGGTCTCCTTGATATCTCAAGCCCAAGTCCTGAGTTGCGTCCCAGTCCGGTGTGGCAGAGGGCTGGGAACACCCAAGCTCAAGGGCTGAAAGGATCCCAGGGGGACAGCCGGGCCCCAGCAAGTAGCAGGGCAGGGCATGAGGGTGGCCGCCCACAGAGGGCCCCAGAGCAGCACTGGAAGGAGAGCGGTGATGCCTGAGCTCACTCGGGGACGCTGCCCGGCCTGGCACTCAGAGAGGTTACTGCCAGCAGCTCTGGGGATGCAGGAAGCCCGGTGAGTGACACCACGCCACCCAGGCCGTGTGGTGGGCACTGCTGACCATGGCCTCGGTTTTCATTCCGGTTCCAGCTGTCCCTCCAAGGGCTGACGGGCTCCTCTTCCGAATGGCACAGATATTTCCTCTATGTGGGTGAACGCATCCCTTGTTTCTGTTGGCGCTGTTGTCGCTCATCGTGTGTTTTCCTCTTTACAACCTGTGCTTGCTGCTCTTCCAGTTTAACTTAGGAGCGGCCCTTATGTTCTGCGTTTCTAGTTGTCAGCATTCACTGGGGCTTTCCAGGTGGCGCTAGGGGTAAAGATCCTGCCTGCCAATGCAATAGATAACGAGAGATGTGGGTTCGATCCCTGGGTTGAGAAGATGCCCTGGAAGAGAGCATGGCAACCCACTCCAGTCTTCTTGCCTGGAGAATCCCATGGACAGAGGAGCTAGCGGGCTACAGTCCCTGGGGTCGCAGAGTCAGACACGACTGAAGCAGGTTAGCACACACTCAGGTTTTAGTTCAGTCGCTCAGTTGTGTCCGACTCTTGCCACTCCTTGGATTGCAGCACTCCAGGCTTTCCTGTCCTTCACTATCTCCTGGAGTTTGCTCCAACTCATGTCCATTGAACCATCATGCCATAGAGCCATCTCATTCCTGTTTCATCCACGAGAGAGGTGGCTGGGGCTCGGCAAAGTGCCTGGTCCCACTGGGTGGGTGTGAACCTGCCCTCACCGCTCCCTAACCACGTGACTGTCACTGTGTCCTCCTCTGTGAATCGGGAGGGGGCAGCACCTGCTTGCTAAGGCGCACACAGCATCTGGTACATAATCAATGCACCATCCATCTCAGCATTGTATTTACTAATAATAGGGATAGCATTTAATAATCTGCTCCTTTTTCTCTCTTGTCACTTAGCTGTGCTCCAGACCACATCTGCTTTACTTACCCCTGTACATCCCACACCCAGCACAAACAAGACTCAACAAATTTGTGGCTGAAGAGGCAGGAACATATGCTGTCTGTCCTCAAGGAGAGGAAGCTGAGTGATATGGGGGCCTGATGATAACCCTGTGTGATGAGGGGACCCCAGGAGGACCTGTGTGGCTGTGGGGTGGGGTGGGGGCATGGGCAGAACCCCTGATGAGCTCCTGGGGATGGGGAAGGTGGCAGGAAGGAGGGCGGGCTGTTCCTTGTGGGGTGTCCACAGATTGTACCTCACCCCTCACTGAGGACCACTTAGGCCGTTTCCAAACACATGTCACTGTTAGGATGAAACAATCATTGCCCAGCTCCTACTCAATCAATTGCGTAGAATATGTTTCTAGCACTGGAGTACAATCATCTGCTTTATTCATTCCATGCTCCATTCATCCACCCATCCAGCCAGCCATCTGTTCATCCATCCACCACTCACTAATCCATCCATCCATCCACCCAACCATCCACTCATTAACTCAGCCGATCATCTCAGACCCATTGAGAAGACAGACGCCTCCTCCACTCCTGCTCCCAGGAGGACCCCCAGCGTGATTGACAGGAGCCTCGTGGGGACGACGGGGGAGACACAGAAGGGAGATGCCTGCAGGCCCTCCTCCCTCTGAACGGTGAAGCACCCACCTGGTCCTAACGCCTCCTTGCTGGGGTGTTCAGGCCGGCCCTTTTCCTTCTTGCGAAACAAGCGGCTGATGGAGGACTTGATGCCCTTCTTCTCTGGGGCTTTGTGCAGCGAGCCCTGGCTGCTGGTGCTGCTGCTGGGGTTGTTCCCGGGGCTGTCCTGAGAGCCTGTGGAGCTTCGGGGAGAGAAAACGACCTTTAACTGGCACCCTTGTGCAAACACACACCCCTCCACAAGAGCTACTGATAGAAACGGGCACCCAGCAACACCTGCGCCTCAACCTCGCAGCTGACAGTTGGAGTCTCCTTCACCAACCACACTCCACACAAGCAATGCAGGCTCCCGGCGTCAGACAACCGCACTGGGAAGCTGAGATTCTCTGCCTCGAGCTCTCCCGCGAGGAGGGCTTGACTCCAGGCCAGCTGGTGCAGAGGGCGCTCTGACCCTCCCTTAGGGTCGCTGCTCGGCAGGTGACGACGCTCCAGGAGAAGACGAGCTCCCCTGCTCTGGGTAGATCCCCCCGCCTCCCACAGGGTAACCATCCCCGGCCGTGGCAGGAGAGCGACGGTCACCGTGCAGGGCCGCTGGTCAGGTGACCACATGTGCCCTCCATCGAGTGCTGCCTGGCTCAGGACGGGAGCTCAGCAAGTGGTGGTCTGAATGAGGACAGTGTCAGTCACAGGAGGGGACAGGGTCTCCTGAGAGGAGACCCCTGCAGGAAAGGGAGGGACCCTCAAGAGCGAACCCGAGAGGCACGGGGCCGTCACCGTCAGGAACGTGCCCCAGGCCGGGCAGACCTCTACCAAGAGCGGGAAGAAAGCTCCCACAGGAGTCAATCTGTAGAGATGGACGTTTTCTAAAATCACTGAGGTCACTGAGCTCTTCTTCCCCAGCACCTGAAGTTCACCACTAAACACAGGCACCGAACTCAGTGGTATTCCTTTAAAATCATCCTTGCAACTCTTTCAAGACAAGAGGCGCAGGGCTCCTGAAACTGACGACGCACACACAGGCCGCTTACTTGTGGGCGTCCCTGAGGTCCTCGTGGGTGGCTGTGCGCAGCGCCCCCGTGTGCAGGCGGCCCAGCCGAAGGGACCGCGGCCAGGCGAGGGTCGAGGGTTCACATCTGATGGCGGTCTTGTCATCTTCTACCTCTTCCCGTAAAGCTGGCAGCTGAGGGAGTGAGCTAAGTGTCAAATTGGCTAACAATAGACTGTTCTGAAAAAGGCAATCACACAGGCTTTACATTATAACCAGAAACTTATTTGAAAATCTATTGGCTATGCTTTCCCCCAAGTACAAAAAAACCCTTGTTATAGCTTAATGCCATCTTAAAGGACTGTCTTGTTCAAAAAAAGTGGGGCTATGGGGCAGCGAGAGCATCTGACTGAGTGCAGAGACCCCGGACGGGAGCCTCCCTGCAGTCGGCCTCGGCCCTCCCTGGAATCCAGCGACCAGATGGCCCTGTAGGGCAGGACAGCAGAGCGATGCTGGCACCGTGGATCCTGCACGGCATGAACTGCCCTGATGACAGGACTGTGCTCATCGCCAGATGCTGCTCAGAAGCACCACAGCTAGAGTACGAAACCTCTCAGCAAAGCCGTCCAGACCTTTCTGTTTGAAGGAGAAAAAGACACAGCTTGTGCCACCATCCAAGATCATTTGTAGTGATGATGCAGGTTACTGGAACCCATGACAACAAGAGAAACACAGAAAAGGTACCTAACCCCTCCACGCGAACACCATGTGCCTGGATCGTATTTCTCGGTAACATACAGACTGGGGACTACCCACTGAAGTACTTACACGCTGTTCGAGTGTCATTTGCTCACAGTGGTTTCCATAAGGCGCCCCCAGGTCTTCACTAACAGATGATCTTGTATCACCCTAGAGCGGTGGGAGGTTCAAAAGGGAGGAGATATATGGATACCTATGGCTGATTCATGTTGAGGTTTGACAGAAAAGAAAATTCTGTAAAGCAATTATCTTTGAATTAAAAAATAAACTAATTAAAAAAAAAAAAAGAAGATGATCTCTCTTGGACTCCCAGCGTTTCCGCTGGTCCTGGGTGTGAGGAAAGGAAGACAGTGTGGGAACAGATTAACCCTGCAGGGTCCAAACAGGTCTCACTGATACATTTTGGTGTGTGGCTAAACCTGGGGAGGTTTTAGGAAACATGCATGGCATGTATTGTTATAAACAATGAGTGCGTTGTGTTAACCAACTAACCTGTGCCTTTTTGGTGGGATTCTGTAAAGAATACTGATCCCGTGCAGCCCCAGAGGAGCTTGGTGACAACAAAGTAACTTAGTGCAAAATACAGCTGAACTCATTTAACAGCAGCTGGATAAACTTGGCTCCCTCCCCTGAGCTCTAACAAGAACCCTCAGACAACAGAAGGCTACAAAGGCTAGAAATTTTCCACATGGAACTGAACAGGGATCAATCTCAAATTCAAGTTAAAATAAGCATTTATAAAAATCAGAAAACAACAACCAACAGAGCAGGGAAGTGACACACCTGGGTTGACTATGGACTCAGTGGAGACAAACACCTGCCTCGGAGTCAGGGCCCAGGCCAGCCCCTTCCCCCGGGCCTCCTCCTGAGGAAGGCCTCTGGGTCTGCAGCCTGGCTGCCCTCCCCCAGGATGGGAGCTGCCCCACTGGTGCCACATGTGGCTAGGAAGGGCAGTGCCGTGTCCTCGCTGAACAGGAGGGCAAAGCAGGCCACAGAGCGGGCGAGCGGCACGCCCAGGTCACCAACCCCAGGGGGACGGCGCTGCTCTGCTGTGCCCAGCAGAAGGGCTCCCGGGCACTGAGCCCCCTGAACTGGAGCACGGCCACCCCAGTCCTGCGGGAAGGCCCAGGAGTGCTCGGCCAGCGGGCTGGGAGCAGGAGAGGGACAAGGAAGGCCAGCCCTTGGGGCACTGGACTCCAACAACAGGGGCTCATCCAAGTGACCCGAGGGGAGAGGCAGAGAGCTCCCTCCTGATGCTCCCTCCATCAGGGATGCCGTGATGGACACGAGAGCCTCTGGAGGAAAGCGGGCTGGACAGCACCACGGTTAAGTGTCCAGGCTCTGATCAGACCAGTCTGCACACGCTGCTGGGTGTGAGAGCCTGGGCAGGGTGCCCGGCCTCGCTAAGCCTCAGTGTCTATGTCTGCTGAACGGGGATAGCAGTAGACTGGACCTCACCTGGGGATGAGATGACAGACTCGGAAAGCACGTGCCCGGCACACAGAGTCTCCTGCACACTGCTACCCACCATCATTAAATTGGCTTCCCGCAAATCTAACATCTATGGCTCTGATTCAGTCATTTCTTATATGAAAACACTAAGCGGAAATTCCATGGTGGTCCAAAGGTTAAGACTTGGCACTTTCACTGCCGGGACACTGGTCTGATCCCTGGTTGGGGAACTAAGATCCCATAAGCTGTGCAGCACGGCCAAAAACATAAGTACAGAAATTTTTAAAAATAATAAATAATACTATGTCTATTATAAACAAGCATGAGATGACCAGAAGGCCAACAAGTGGGAGAAAGGCACACTGTTACAATTGTCCCAACGAATGACCAATTTCCAACAGAACCATCAGCACATTTTAAGTGGTGGGTGAGTTTCATCACTTCCATTAAACCGTCAATTATTCACCAGGACATAACCACACAGTGTTCATTCACGTTAAACGATAAGGACTCTTCAATACTTCACAGAGAAACAAAGGCCTGCTAAATTACTCAATAGTTTACCTTTCGACGCTGCTTCCTTAAATCACTAGGCTGATAGGTGCATGCAAAGAAATGAAGAGAAACCAGATTTATTGCGACTTGGAAGCTAAAATTTCAAGAATCCCTAGAGGCAAATACAGTAAAGCAAAAATGATGGCAAACATGTAAGTGACATGAAGATTTAGAGAAATGTGACTGGAAACAGAACATTTTTTTGACCACAGAAGTTAAATAAGCTATTCGAGATTTACTAGAGAAACACTAAAAATTATTACTCAGGAAGATACCATTCTATTACAACATCATGATTTATTAAAGCACAGCATTCTGTACAACAAAGGGCCTTAACAGGTGTCTATTCTCAGCCAAATCTCTCTATAAGTTAGCTTCTCTTAATCAAAAACATGTTACACTTTAAATTAGTAATTTAACTGATGAGGAAGTTACCATAATACCTAGTTTAACATTGAACAAATCTAACCACCTCTTGGACATTCATGTAAAATCCTGACATAGAATTTGATTTAAAACTTCTCAAAATAAATTCATTAAAGCAAGTTCCCTGTGAAAATATGTAAGAATGAAAGCTAGCACAATAGCAGGTGCAGTCTTTACATTTTATTAACCATAGAAGATACTTTTTTAACGAGTCTAATAGAGACATTAACTGTGCAAAAGCTGATGAGATTTACAGTCTTAAATACAAGCACCAACACAGAAAGGATATTGTGTCAGTTCAGTTCAGTTCAGTCGCTCAGTCGTGTCCGACTCTTTGTGACCCCATGAATCGCAGCATGCCAGGACCCCCTGTCCATCACCAACTCTTGGCGTTCACCCAAACTCATGTCCATTGAGTTGGTGATGCCATCCAGCCATCTCATCCTCTGTCGTCCCCTTCTCCTCCTGCCCCCAATTCCTCCCAGCATCAGAGTCTTTTCCAATAAGTCAACTCTTCACTTGAGGTGGCCAAAGTGCTGGAGTTTCAGCTTTAGCATCGGTCCTTCCAATCAACACCCAGGACTGATCTCCTTTAGAATGGACTGGTTGCATCTCCTTGCGGTCCAAGGGACTCACTCTCAAGAGTCTTCTCCAACACCACAGCTCAAAAGCATCAATCCTTTGATGCTCAGCTTTCTTCACAGTCCAACTTTCATATCCATACATGACAACTGGAAGAACCATAGCCTTGACTAGATGGACCTTTGTTGGCAAAGTAATGTCTCTGCTTTTGAATACGCTATCTACGTTGGTCATAACTTTGCTTCCAAGGAGTAAGCGCCTTTTAAGTTCATGGCTGCAGTCACCATCTGCAGTGATTTTGGAGCCCCCCAAAATAAAGTCTGACACTGTTTCCCCATCTATTTCCTATGAAGTGATGGGACCAGATACCATGATCTTAGTTTTCTGAATGGTGAGCTTTCAGCCAACTTTTTCACTCTCCTCTTTCACTTTCATCAAGAGGCTTTCTAGTTCCTCTCCCTTTCTGCCTTAAGGGTGATGTTATCTGCATATCTAAAACTCTACTAATTCTACGCTTAAGAGGATCATTTCTTTATGTAAGCACAATCTCATTTATGAATTATACATGATATGTAGTTTAGGATCCATCTACATACATTATGCTTATAACTGCGTGCTGCTGCTGCTAAGTCGCTTCAGTCGTGTCCGACTCTGTGCGACCCCATGGACTGCAGCCTACCAGGTTCCTCCGTCCATGGGATTTTCCAGGCAAGAGTACTGGAGTGGGTTGCCATTGCCTTCTCCTGTAACTGCATAGTGATACACCAATTCAACTTACTGCTATGGGGGAAAAACACCATTTAATGAGACATGAAGACAAAGCACAAACCTGACTAAGGGGACACACGCTGTGGACCACAGCACGGCTATGACCAGAGCAAGTGAGGGGACGGGGGAGGGGAGATGGATGGGTAAACTACAGCCTCGGGGGCTGGGGGGGGGGGATCTGGATTCATGACGACTAAGCAGACAACAGGATGAGAGAGGGAATCAAAACCAATGATGAAAGCAGACACACTGTCAGAGAACTCCAACAGCAAGGAAAACATGCAGAACTGTTCTTTTCCAAATATTCGGAAAGAAATCAAGCATGAAACCACAGAGAAATCATCAAAGAATTTTAAATATCAACTAATTAGCCAATGATGCAAATTATAAAAACAGTGTGTCAAAAGACCACAAAATGGACTAGTTACCACTTCACAGGCCGCTAAAATGATTCACGGTTAATTTAATTATAAGCTGACTAACAATGCAGCTAACATGCAATGGGTGGTAACAGAAAAAAGAGACAATACAAGTCCAGTTACAAAGCAGAATGTTGTACACGTGATTTCATGGGGTGAACAGCAATGCACTCACAACACCTAAGCTAAACACGCAAGAAAGCTGGAACATGTGCTTTAGAGCCACACACTCTGTCACCAAAAGCCCTAGGTCGTCATCCCAGTTTTAGACTCGGAAAAGTGAGGCAGCCCGACGTCTTCCCTGGGGCCCTGGGCCCTGGGCTTTTAACCTGGTTTCACACGCAGAGCTGGCCTGAGCGCGTGGCCAGGTCCATCAGTAAGCAGACCAATGTAGATTCTTGGTTTTGTTCCCACCGCATGCCCTGCACCCTGTAGCCAGGCATCCCCAGTGGAAAATCTGCTGCACGGCTTTCCCATGCCATGAGAGCTGCCTATGGTTACTTTCACGAAGCTGTCTGCTCCCTGAGAACAGAAACTTCCCTGCAGCTGCTGTGCCCTGCACAAGGCCAGGCCCAACGTTACAGAGGCAGGCTCTGGCTGAGTTCATGATGACGTGCTAAGTGGTGGTCCAAATATCAAGACTAATTTGTCGCTGTGCCATTGTGGAATGATTAAAGACGAGGCAGTTTAAAAACTTTTAGACCTCTGAGCGTAGCAAATGTACCTGATTTTCTTCTGGGTATAAAGAGAAAAAACAAAAAACAAACAAAAAACAGCATGCTGGGGGAGGGGTGCGGCAGGGAGGAGGCAGTCACATACCAGAGTCATGATGCCCAGCTGGTCTCCCTCCTGCGCCAGGCTCTGCTGCCTCCTTCTGGGCTTGGGCAGGGGCGGGCAGGAGCCAGCATGCGAGGAGGTGGGAAGCAGGTTGAGGGAGCTCACTGATTTAAAACGACGGAGGCTGCCTAAGCTCCCCCTGCCCTCCCTGCTCTCAGTCTCCTCGGCCCGCTGCTCCGTGTTCTCCTCTTCTTCGATCAACCTAAAATAGAATAAAAGGCGTCACCTGCCTCTGTCAGCAGAGGAACCTGTCTGGACAATAAATTTGTGTCATGATTAGCAAATTCCAGAAACAGTTGCTCAATTAACATCTCAGCCAAAAGGTTCTACCTTTCCTCTTTTGAATATTCTCAAACTTAGAATAACTTAGCCTTGAGTCTTACAAACTGGCCCTGACCATCCACGCTTGATTTCACTTATTTACTCTAACATTCTGAAGGGGCCCCGGTGGCAACTCTCTTTCCTGTGAAGAGATACCTCAAGTTGACAACCCTTGCCTCCCCTGCTCTCAGGGCAGAGATGCACGTCAAGTGCCTCAAGTCTTTTCCGCTGGGAATCAGGAACTCTGTATAATCAAAACAGCAATTCACAAACAAGCTGCAGTTTCTAAACACAAGTCTCCAGACCAGATGAAGTGCTGAGTTGATCATTTTTTTTTTTTTTTTTAAGGTTGTATACATACAAACGCATCACTTGATGAAGTTCTCCACCAGCTTTGTGTGAGTTTCTGGATTCATGTCAATGTGCTGCATTAACCTAGAATTCACAGTTTCTGCTCTTCTCCCCTAATGTGTGGTGGATGTTTTTATATAGCAGTTTAAATATACGATTATGCAAATACAATGATTTTCAAATTAAAATACAAGATTCTTACAGGAAGTAAACTCCAGCTGCACTTCAACTCATACATCTGCAAAGTTTTTCACTGTTGATAACAAGTTGATGGACAGAATTGACCGTTTACATCAAGTCAACTTGTCACATAAGGAAAAATGACTTTTACCTGAAAACTTGCTGTAAAAATAAAAATATTAATCTATAACCGTTCCATATTTCCTGCAGGGATGCAGAAAGACCATCTTTCTGAGCTCGTCTGTGCTCAAACACGGCCCACAAAGCTGTCTGTCTTGGCGTGAAATGGGCAGGTGACACCACCTGCGTTTGCTGGTTGTCCCGTTCACCCCGTCTCTCCCCCGGAGCCCCGCGCTCGGCCGACAGGAACGGGCACCTCGGCCTGGGCTGACGTGATGAGACCAGTCTGAGCAGCAGCTCTGCCTGGTCCTGTGCAGGGTCACCGGCCTGCGGCCACTCTGAACGTGGACTCGGGACACGGGCATAGCTGGGCAGGTGTGGCACCAGGCAGGCCTCGGGGCCCCCAGCCACCTGGCTGCACCCAGACCCAAGGCCCCCTGCTCACCACGAGGCAGGCCTTTGGATTCTATCCTGTTTTGAAAATTGTTATACCTGCCAAGATGGTGTCTAAAGAAAACATCTTAAATATACTGAGGAGATGAGAAAAACTCAAACACATGTCCTTGGACCACTGTCTTACAACAAGCCAATCTTCATACTACATTAAGTTAAAAAGGAAAAGGCAGATCTGAGTGGGAATTTGCCAACCCCAAAACCCCAGCTTTCACCAGGTGGCTTTTCACCAGAACGTGGGGGGCTCTGAGGGACACAGGAGGGTCCACGGGCCGCAGGGGACACCGCCTCGGCACCTCACCCACCTTGGGGCTCAGAGCTGAGGGGGGACACCCCACAACGCCGCCCCCCCCGCCCCCACAGAGCGCTGACACCACACCGTGGACAGAACGCCCCGGCTGCCCGAGCTCTGTAATCAAGGGCCATCTCAAAACTGAAAATTCTTGAAGCAGACCTGAGGTCAGGTTTCTTACTATGGAACACTCAGACGTCCCTAGGAGAAGACAGCTCCTCAGAGAAACCGAGTTTCTGGGGAGCTGAGTTCAGGATCACCCACCGGATCTCTTCATTGATGGCGTCCAGCTGCTCCTGCATCATCACGGTCAGAGTCTTGGCATTGGCCTGCCTGCTGGGCGACAGCTGAGTGGCCGAGCTGAAGAGGGTGACCCTGTCGCCCTCGTCGTCAGACACGCCCTCGTCACTCTCAAACGCCTGGGCCACATCGGCCAGCATGCTGGCTTGCTGCGTGCGCTCCCAGTCCTGCTCCTTCAGGGTCTGCACCTGGGCACGAGAGGACCACGTCTCGTCAGCGACATTCAGGGCAGCTCAAGTCTATCAGGAACTGAACCCAATTTTACATGGAAGCCCTGACTGTGGATAAATGGGCCATGCTCATGAGACACTGCCATCTCTTAAGCGAACAGGACTCAAGAAACAGGCAGGGGGAGAATCCAGTTCCTAGATGGCCTGGTGACACCCAGGTCTCAGCGTGGACGGCAGGCAATCCTATGAGGTTATTCACAGGGTGGGCTGATGGAGTCAGAGACAGAAACCGAAAATTACAAAAATACATCCATGCCTCCATCAGCCAGGCTGGAAGAAAATAAGAAAAAAGAACCCTTCAGCTCGGCAGCCGCTGGGTCCCTATCAGCGGTCATCACTGGTACCAGTTCACCAGAGTGTGCCGTCCTCGCAGGCTCCCAGTCCTCCGTTTCCCAGGCTGGTCTGAACACCCACAGAGAGGCGCGAGCAGGGGCAGCCAGGAGACGGGAGGGCCAGCCCCTCCGAGGCTCTCCTCTCGGGACACAGGCCCTTGGGCTGTTCTGGGGGATGGCTCCTCGCACCGCAAGGCTGGCTCTGTCATCAGAGACACATGGGATTGTGCCTGCGGTGCCCCGTGCCACCCTCCCGCTCTCACACCTCACACCCTTGTCTCTGCAAACGTCCCCCCTGCCACACTGTCACCCAGGTCCTGCCTTCTTTCCCAGACATGACCTCAAAGGAACTGAGGGGCAGCCTCGAGGTGCTGGCTTGCTGGCTCCCTGTCCCCTGTGGCCAGTGCCCTCGCCTCCTGTCTTCGTCACGACCCCGCCCCAGGGCTGGGCTACCCCATTCGCTGGCTCCAGGACCACCTGCCATCATTCCTGCTCTGCTCCAGCGAACCAGCTGCCTATGGGTTCACCCCCATCAGCCCGGTCGGCATGTCCTCTCCCTTCTCTCGCCTTCCAATCGCACAAGGGGAACCAGCAGATTCCTCCTCCAGGGCTCCCTGCAGCGCCCACTGCGGGTCTCTGAAAGCTCCTTGGGAGTGGCCTCTACGGTCCCCCTCCCCGCCCGGTCTCCACTTCTCTGCCAGCAGGCGGTGAGCCCTGCCCTGCAGGGCAACTCCCCGGGGGCTCGAGGAACCCATGTTACCAAGCCCCCTCCCTTCCTTGCCCTCCCCCACGCCACCCCCCCCCCCCAGCATGTCTCTCCCTGGGCTCCAGGCCCTGCCCTCCCTGTGGTTATTCCTCAGTCCCTTGCGCCCCTTCTCAACCTTGGAATGCAGGATGCCCCACAGCTCTACCCTTGCACCCCATCTCTCTCCACCGGCACCTGCCTGGTGACTTTACCATGCTCGTGCCTTTAAATGCCATCTGTATGCCCATGACCCCAAGTCCACCCTGAGCTGAATGAGTCCTCTCCCGGATGCAGGCCGGAACACTCAGCTGTTCTCCTGACACGTCCCCGGGACACCCCATGGGCTCGTCCACCTCAACAGGGCTGAGGCCCGGCTCTTAGCTCCCCGCCCCGGCAGCCCTCCTCACCTCAGGAAACAGGCTCTGGCCTCGAGCTGCTCAGGCCTGAGCCCAGGCTCCTCCCTGATGCGGCCCGCTCTCTCCCTTGTCCCCGCTGGTTGACATGACCCTTTTTCTATCTCCGAGTGGCTACTTCTCTTCCTGCCTCCGGGTCTCTGGTTCAAGGTCACCCTCCTGGTGTCACCTCACTGGCCACCCTGTTTACACACGATCGTCCCCTCCTCCTTGGACAACTCAGGCACTCTGGTCTCCTTTCCCTGCTCATTACTGTTCAACAGGCTGCGCGGGTTTAAAAAGGGGTCCACAAATTCTTCCATCCTCCTCCCTTCAAGAGGCAGAAGGGGCAACTCCTGCTCAGCCCCTGAGCGAGGCAGGACTTAGCAGCTCACTCTCGCAAACATAAGTGAAGGTGTGCGGCCTCCAGACCAGGGCGTGAAGGGCCCCGGGCTAAACCCCGCACTCTCGCTCTCAGAGGGTGTTCCGCGGAAAGCCAGGCCATGGGAAAGCCACACGGCAGGGACCTCGGCCTGTCCCCAGCAGCCAGGTGAGTCTGAAAGCCTGCCATCCAGCCCTGGGGTGCCTTCCCGCGTCTGTGCCCTCAGGAGGCCCTGAACCAGGCCCACTTGCTACAATGCACAGGCACTGAGGACTGTGAGCTGCTCCCTGGGAAGTCACTAAGCTCTGCAATGATTCGTTACGTAGCAGTGGATCAAGAACACACACGGTTTTTAATTCACTGCTGGAGTCCTACTTCTGACCATGTCTGGCCCAAACTAACTGCTCACTGAATGTGGAAGCTCAAAACACAGACATGTATGAACAAATACATGGCATGAATGAGGTGAAAACATAAAGGCACTTAAACTTCCAATGAGAATTCCTCTCACTATAAGCTGATGGATATGTGTATCCATTTACTCGTAGGACGATTTCAAAACTGTGCTAATTAGTACCATGCTGGGCCTCACAATAGGCCACAAATTATTAAAATTGGTTAAGGAAAAAAAGCATGCCTTAAAAGTAAACTCTTAGCCAGAAAAAGGAAAATGGGAAGACGTAAAGCGACCTATCAGCGCTTTGTTCCAAACCCACCTCAGGACCACAGTGTGAGGGGGCAGGTGCCTCACAAGGTGCCCACCAGGGATGGGAAGGGGGCGGCGGGGTCCTTGCCTCGGATGGCTCATCGTGCAACGCTGCCAGCCGGCCTTTCTGGGGGCACCACAGCACCGCCCCGTTGCCCAAGGAGTCTGCCGGCCGGTCCGCCACAGGGAACCTGAGGTCCGGGGCGCTGCCCAAGTGGGGTCGGCTGAAACACACGGCAAAGAGCAGCACTGTTAGAAGAAAAGAGAGCTCACTCTGTCAGACGGGCCAAAGCCTGTCCATTTGGAAGATCGGCAATTTCACAGCAAAAGGGCCCCCGGGAGGGCACTGCCCTCCTGGCTCCAATAGCAACAGGCCGCCCGCTGCTCCGCAGACACTCAGGGCTCATCCCCAGCAGCTGGAAAACTCCTGTATGTGGGGAAGGCAGTGCTGACGCGAGGGTGTGGAGCTGACTAGGACAGGATCGGCTGTCTGGGTTGGGGCGTCCAGGGTCCCCCTGGAGCCCGCTCTCAGGTCCCAGGGCAGGGCCTGCACCTGCTTTGCTTTCCCCTTGGCACCCCACCTCCCCTTCGGCCCATGCCTGCTCTGACCTCCCTCTCCCACGGGAAGTCCGTGGATCACAATCACCAGTCTGCCTGGAACACTGTCTGCACGGCTCTCAGTGTTTTTAAAGGCGCCTCAGACAACCCGCAGCAGAAAAGCCTCAGACCCACAGCTCGGAGCTGAGCACCATTGGTGTCTCCCATTAAAGCAGAGGTGAGTGTGTCACCGGACTCTGGGCTGAACAAGGCCCAGCACAGATGCTCAGGCCCTGAGCACTAAGGCCTGGGCCTGCAGGTGCCAGGAGCTCACTCAGCAGGGGCCTGCTGGGAGGCAGGGCGGCCCAGCCTTGACTGTGAGCCGCCTGCACTGCAGGACCGCCCGGGCTCTGCTCAGTCTTCTCTCTGGGAAGAGGGGGGTGCCTTCACGTGCAGGAGTCCCTAAACCCAGGAGACAGGGCCTTCCTCCGAGGACAGGACACCCCATACGCTGCAGAGTGGCCAGGGCCGACCACCAGCTCAGCCTGCTCGGGGTCACACGCTGCTCTGCTCGACGGTTTTGCAAGGAACACTGTGCTGCACAGGAGATGGAAGTCTGGAATCTCCCGGAGCCACACCTGTCTTCCCTCCCGTCTCCCCTCCCTCCTGACAGAACTGTTCCCTTCTCTGCTCCACTTCCACCCAAGGGCCTGGGGCTAGAGCACACTTGGGAACTGGGTGGCGGGTACGACACAGTCCCGCTGTGGACTGCGGGCCCTCGAGGGTCCTCTGAGGGCCACAGAGACCTCCGGGTTGGGTCGCCCCTCAACCATCGCCTCCCAGTCCCCTCGCGGGGTGCAGCCTTCATCTCTCTCCCCCTCCTCACCCGAAGCTCTTTCCTCCGGGAGAAGGTCTCAGAGACAAGGTGACCAATTCCTCTGGGAGGTCCCACCAAATACGCCGTGCCTGCCCTGCCTGGGAGCCAGTTTTCAGTCCCCACTCCCTCCCTCCTGAGGCAGCACAGTGCCCCCCACCCAGCCCACACTGCCCACAAGCCCCACTCCGAGGCCCCACCTGTGCTGCTAAGTCACTGCTGTGACGCCTCCAGAGCTGCCTCCTGGAGGCACCCCTCCCTCGCACCAGCCGCTGTGGCCCACTGTCTTCAGAGCACAGCGGCTCCTCCTGCCCCGCGGCTGCTTCCTCTTCTCGTCTCTCACTCTCACTGACACACACGGGACTGGTGACCAGGACCCAGGCTTCTCCATCTGAAGCCCCCAATTGTGTCAGGCCTCGGGTCCTGGCACCAGGTCCCTCCTCGTTACCCAAAAACCCCCAAGAGGAGGAGGCCGTGTCCACCTCCTCTTCCTCCACTGTCTACGCAGTCCTCCTCACACTCACCTCGTCCACCCCGGGAGCAGGGGTTCCCCACCTCTGACAGCCCCAGCCCCTCACCCTGGAGGAGCTCTGCCACCAAGTCCGGCCACGTCCCCTCCTGTTCTACAGGGCACGTGCTCTCCTTGAACTCCACCCGCCGTGGTTTCAGACACAGGACCAGTTTCTGGCTCTGCCTTTGTCTCAAATGACATCTCCTTTTCTCTAGAAGAAGGCTGGGTGGGGGCTCTGGACTGCAAGGATCCCCTAAGCACACAAACACAGAAATATGCGTATGGGCTCCAAACTGTCTCCTAAGTCAGGCTGCAAGCAGTAGTCGATTTCCTACAGATGAATGAATGTCACCAGTAAGCACTTAATCACCTTTGCTAGAGTTTCTCTCTCACTTGTGACCGTTTTCCGTGAAGAAGCCAAAGAAACATTTAAATACTCAATAAGAATTACCGCCCCTCTAACAACGAGGAAGAAAAAAGCAGGATGCTCAGTAATCTGCTCGCCTCATTCACAAGCCAGGTGATTCCTCCCACCGCAGTCAAAAGACTACAGGTCATTAACCTTCTGCGACTCTTCAGAAACATCGGTGTCACAGTCTGTCAGGCCCCTCAAATGAATACGCCCAAATATCAACTGGTCGGCCCCCTACTTCCAAACCTCTGCCTGTGGTTTTGAGTGTTGTCAATCCTGTGACTACCACTCCGTGGTACCAAGTTTGACCCTAAGGAACGATGCTTGTCTCTTCCCTCTCGCTGGCCACGAAGCTACAGGCTCCTTGAGGTGCGACCATGAGCAACACCCAGTCATACTGTCCACACACCAGACAGGCCCTTGTCACACTCGACAGCGCTGAGGGGAGCTGCCCGGGGGAGCAGCCTACCTGTGGTGGAAGGGAGCCCCTCGCAGTCTCGTCTGGTCCACTTCAGCTCTCAGGGTTTCCAGGTTTAGAATCAGCTGGTCCTACGAAACAGCAAATGACACAGCCTGCACCGCTTGCTTTCTGGATGCAAAATGACTTGCACCGAAATGTGCAGAACAGGTTAAGTGAGTAGGTATCAACTCCCAACATTTTAATTCTGAGAAAATGTTCTCTAGGTGTCCCTAGAAAATATAAACACTCAGAACAATATTCACCCATAAACCATAATGAGGAGGAAGTTCCATCTCAGGTGTAGAAAAGGTTTCTCTGGAGGAAACATGGCAAGCCATTAACAACGACGAAGTCTGTAGAGAGAAGCTGGACTTCAGGCGGGGGTTCGGGTCAGGGGGACACGACTCACTCTATTGCCCTCACTCCTCTCATTGCTTTAAACGGTCTCCATGGAGCTCACCTGCATTCCTGGGCATTCCTCACATTCATTCCTCTACGCCCACTTCACTTCCTCATGGGGTAAAACAAGTCAAACGGGCCAAGTCTGTGAGTCACTCAACTCAACCTGGAAGCTCTGTGCTGTCGGCCATGGCAGTCACTCGCCTCGTGCAGCCCCTGAGCACGTGAGACAGGCTGCTGCAAAGCCCGATGTGGAAATCACACAGAGGATTTCAAGACTCGTGGTGAAAGAAGGACGTCGAGTAGCCCGTTGGTTTTTAGGAAGTTTTAGATTGTGTAGGTGGCTCGTATTATCTTTCTGACGCACAGCACAGCCCACGTGAATGGCTCACGCTTTGTCTCAGCTCTTGGGTGAATCCAGAAAGGACTACTCAGAATTCTGAACCACACATAACAGCCACACACTCTAAATCCATCTATAATGCAAACACATTCAGTGTTCAAAACCAGAAGTGCTATACGTGTTACAGCAGTGGATTCGCCATAAGGAGAACGTAACTCGACGTCTGCTAAGCATCTGCTCAAACTCATGTCCACTGAGTTGGTGATGCCGTCCAACCGTCTCATCCTCTGTCATCCACTCTCTTCCTGACTTCAATCTTTCCCAGCATCAGGGTCTTTTCCAATATGAAAATTCATATTAAAAAACTGGAAATAATTACCTCAAACAATTTTTAAATGCAATAACAAAGTTGCCAAGTCTGTGTTTTATAAAATGAGCATCAATTTCAAGGTTTATAAAGCTGTTTCAGAACCTACTGTATTAAAAAAAAAAATGGAGAGAAGACAAAAGAATGATCTATTTGAGATTGGCTCTGTATGAGAAATTGCTGAGACGAACTGACAGGACGGGTCATGGGTATTTATTATACTACTCCATCCACTTTTGTGCATGTTTGCAATTTTCCATTGTAATACATTTTCAAAGTTTATTTTCTGTTAAAGCAGAGTCTTCTCCAGCAACACAATTCGAAAGCATCAATTCTTCAGTGCTCAGCCTTCTTTATGGTCCAACTCTCACACCCATACGTTACTACCGGAAAAACCATAGTTTTGAGTATATGGTTTGAGTATATGGTTTGTCGGCAAAGTGATGTCCCTACTTTTCAATATGCTGTCTATGTTTGTCATAGCTTTCCAAGGAGCAAGCATTTTTTAATCTCATGGCTGCAGTCACCGTCTGCAGTGATTTTTGAGCCCAAGGAAACAAAACCTGTCACAGCTTCCACAATAAGGCATCAGCCTTCAAAGATTTTTAAAGCAAAACAAAAGTTGACTTTGAATTGGCTTAGTCTAGTCATAAACAGCATCCCGATCTCAACAGCCTCTGAGCAGCAGTTATGAAAGTAAGAAGTGCACCCCTGATGGGGAGATATTGAGCTCTCCGCCTAAGCGGGGAGGGCGCCTCACCGCGGGTCGCATGATGGGAGTCAGAACCACTGCCCCCTGGAAGCCCGCCTGTGAGGCTCTGCAGTCCAAGCCCAAGAACACAGGTATGGTGGGGACAGTACTGACACGTGAGGCTGGACCCGGGATCCCCACTCCATTTCCTGGATGGTCTGTATTGCCGTGTGGCCAACCTTTCCGGGAAACCTCTCTCAGGACTCGGTGACGCGAGCCTCCACCATCACCCTTTCCTGTCGTGATGCGCCTTCTGTCGCAGCGCAACTGCGGTTCTCCTGTCTAGATGCAGCCATCCTACACACACACCGTGTCTGGACCAGCGGTTTGGCATGTGGGACTCCAGCGCCACGTCCGAGGCAAGCAGGCTCCACACCTGGGCGCCATGCCTTCAGTTTCATGGGCCCCGGGCTGGCACCCCAGGTTTGTCTGAGGGGCAGTCGTGAGGTCCACCTGTATCCCAAGCAGCTCCCCGGACTGGCTGGTCAGAGCAACAAGCAGCCTCTTTGAATGTGGGGAGGCCCTGGCTCCTGCCCACTGCCTATGGGCGACCACCTCTGGCCCTGCTCCCGAGGAGGTGGGTGCCCGGATCAGCAGATGGGGCCACACAGGCACACACTCGATGCCAGAGACGGGAGTGGTGGAGAAAGGCAGTGCTGGCCCCCACCCAAGCCACGTCTCCTGCCCAGACGCCGCCTCCCCGTCAGCACAGGCACCCGCTGCAGCTCCTTGTTCTTTTCCTCCAGTTGGGCCTCCATCTGGCGCAGCCTATCCTCCATGCTGCTGTCTCTCTCTCCTGCCTGTCGGCCAAGAACAGCGTCAGCTCCGCTCACAACAACCCTGTCCTGACGGCACGCGGGCTGTGATTGCAGGGGCGGCAAGCGGGCCATGCTCTGTGCGAACCACGGGCCCTGGGTTCGCGGGGGGCACGCCCGCATGCCTGCTCACACAGCCTGCGCGGCTTCGTGTGTGACACATGGCTCACGGAGGGGGCTGGTGACCAGCTCGTGAGAGGAGACGTGCTCCCCGTGCCCCGGGCCCCACACCCACGGCCTCTGCGCTCCCTCCTCGGACTGCCTGTGGCGAGCCCGCGCGGGCAGCAGACAGCGGCAAACGCGAGGCACACGTTCTACCTTCCTAAGCTGGGAAGGAAGTTCCAACCGTTTAGCCTCCTGAGTGGTAGAGCTTCCGCAAGACAAAAGGTCGGACTACAAGGCCGACTGGGGATGGACAGCAGAGATGCCAGGGGAGAGGAGAAACCAAGCCTGGAGAGGAAGATCACAGCAGAAGGGTGCCCCCTGGCGGCTGTTAGTGACCCTGCTCTGGGAGGGTCGGCGAGCACGGGACACCGGCAGCCTCCCGCGACGTGATGGCCCCTCGGGCGCTCACTGAGCTCCTGGCAAGGCTTCCGACAGCCGCGTCAGCACAGACCCAGCCCGACTCTCTATGTTCAGCCAGTGCCCACTGGCAGCACAGGGCAACACCTTTCCCGCCACAAGGACAGGGTGGCTGGCTGGCTGCCAATGGGGTCGATGCCCCCAGCAGCGCCACATCCCACGGGCATGGCCTCTCACCCGCGGGCTCCTGGGGACGGCGAGTGGGGAGTGGGGCCTCGGGTCTGCACGTGCCCTGCTGGGACTTCTTTAACAAGTGTATGGATAATGACTTAAAACTGTGTTCATTACAGAGCTATTTTGGCCATCTCTTAAACGAGAATGGGATTTTTCTAGGTCTCTATCCTGCTAGGCTTTGAGTGGCTGACTGAACTCTGAGCAGCAGTGACTCGGAGCTGAAGCGTCCTAGGGACACACACAACTCGGGACAAAACTGGAGGGAAATTAACGTAGGGATGACGCAGAAGTGGGGCCTGCCTGACACTCAGGGAGCGCTCCCATCTCAGACGGGCAGCACGACCCCCGCGTCTGCACTCCTGTGTGGACTGAGCAGCACGGGCAGGGGCGCGGTGGGAGAGCAGGGGAACAGGCCCTCCCTGCGCCCGCCCCCCAGGGACCCAGAACAGCACCTTGGAGAGCAAGGCCACCCTCTGCGCCTGCTCCGCCTCCACCTCGGGCAGCGTCTCTGCCCTCCGCAGTCTCGGCTGCAGCTTCTCTACCAGCTCCAGGCGCTCCTGCAACTGGCGGTTCTTATCCTCTGTCTACAAAGGGAGAGCACAGGATCAAAACAGGCCGAGAGGTGTAGCCACTGTCGCTTTAAGCAAGCTGAGACAAAACCTAAATGCACGTGTCTAGTGGATTCATTCTGTTTCGGAAGCTCCGTCAGGGTAAATTTTCTCTCAGTGTTCCTGGGCTTGGGCTCAGTGAGCAGAACACCTCCTGCCAGAGTATTTGCTTTTCCTAAACGTTCCCCAAGGACGTCTTAAAAAAAAAAAACAAATTCTTATATATTAAAGAAGATCTGTAGAAGCTTATTCATTCTTATTGACAAGTTAAGGGAAGAAGGGTTCACTACGGACCCTTCTTAAAACATCACCAGAATCATCACTTAGAGGGAACCCTACCGACTGCAGATGGCTACGGGCGTGTAAGCCAAAATATGGTTTTCATCTCCTCTGAAATACAGACCTGATAAGAGCGTGCCTGGTGAAATGCCAGTCAACTAGTATTTGTAAATGCACGATTATTCTTTTAACAGATCTTCTTACTCTGAAAAACTTTCAATGTAGAACAGACAGATTCTTTTTTAAAAAAGAAAAAAAATTAAAGTATCTATAAGCTCAGGTTCCTGAGAGGTTAGCATTTGTTTCTAAGCAGCTTTCTTACTTTTTCTGTGTGCGTATTCCTCTATGTATGTACACAAACAATATGCTGTGCTTTAAAACCCTCAGAAAACAATAGCATATGGTACATAGTATTTTCTGATCTGCCTTTTACAGCCATTATTTTGTATATCGTAATGCTTTTAGTTAGCATTCCCCATCATACATTTCAATGGCTTTCTAGTATTTAATTTTTGTGGTGGGGACAATGATACACTTTGGCACACACCAGACTGACTCACTTTGTTTTGGAGAAGCCAGATTTGGTTTTCCTGGTTAAATCCTGATTATCTGAGACCACTCGGGAACAGGAGCGAGTAAGGCTCACCAAACCACAGGAAGTAGAATCCCTAATCAGACCGGAGCTCTAACCCTGCCTTTTGTCACAGTGACCCCAGTTCCCAACACGCAGCCAGCTGCCGTGAAGTTCCCTGCTGCTCTCTACTCTTTCGGTAAAAACTCTAACAAGCCAACAGATTCACGTTCAAGTAAAACAAAAGAGTCAGGAATGGAATTCCACAAAATGGTTAAACCAAGTCCCAAATAATGCAAACCTGTAAGTTGCAGTCACCCGCAATTTTTTAAAAATGTATTTCCTTCCAGTACAGCTGATTTACCATGATGTACATCCACACTTTTGAACACAGTATTTTAGGGTCATAAGAACTTTACACTGGGACTTGATTTCCAATGTGGGAGTCACATGAAAAGATCTTTACCTTCCTTCCTCAGGAATTCACTACTATAAAAGTCAGACACAGTTCAGAAAGGCCATTACCTGTCGATGCCTAGAATCCTTATTTGCAATTTCATTTTCAAGTTTATCATTGATGTCGTCCTAAGTTTCAAATCAAACATAAAGTTAACGTCCTCAAAATATAAGTCCTAGACACGGCAGTTTTCTCGGACGTGAGCAAAAATGCGCCTATCCCAAAGGTCACATTTGCCACGATTGGCACCCATCTGTCTTAACGTTCTGTCCAGCCACTTGGTTGACCAAGCTTCTTTTCTACATAACAAACCCAAACAGCAAACGAAAAGTATACTAAACTACCCTGTTACTGCAACAATTCCAGGAGGGAAGGTATCTGGCCTGAAGTCAGGACCTCTGTCTGCTACACCATACAGGCGGGCTTGACCCAGAACAGGGAGGGACCTTCAACAGATCCAACGGGGAGCTCTGAGGCTCGTTTCCTCGAGTAAAAGTTGGAAAAGTCTCATGCAATTTCCTCAGAATTAAAGTAGCATATTAACGAGTGGAAACAGAAGTCAAATTGTACACAACTGGGAGCAGCCTTCTCAAGCCTAGTTCTTCAAAAGCAGACTTACACCACATGGATGAAACGCTCAAACCAGGACCAGAACTTGCTGCTGGTGCAACTCCTGTCCGCCACCTCAAAATCCACTTCAGGTCCCTCCCTGGTCACTAAGTAGCCAATGTGGGCAAAGTCCTAACTTTAAAAGTGTAAGGTCTTGAAAACGCTTTTTCTAGAGATCTATACGTATTAAACTCTGACACCTAATCTCCTGTTGTCAAAGAGTAGTGTGAATAGCTTATACAAACCTGTGCAAATATTTCTGTTTTGAGTTCTCACACAGAATTACTCACACCAAGCTACTGAACAAGTACACCTGCTGTACCACATGTTGGAGGGGTTCTCTCTGAGACGGTCTCACGGGGGAGGGGTGGGCAGGGTGGGTGCTGTCTGTCTGTGCACAGAGGAGAGGCGAGGCTCACAGGAAGAGGCCTGAGTCCCCAGCACTCTTCTGTTTTCACAGTGACCGCTAGGGAGTTTCTCATAAATCATGACACCCGCAGACACGACCGCCAGAGACATCACGATTCCACATGGTTACACAGCTCGGGCCTGAGGATCTGAGCGTGAGCAAACACCACTCGACTTGTCTGACCGCCGCTATCACTGTCACACATCCCTTCAAGGAGCGGAACCTCAGAAAACTCGAGAAGATGGCCAGGCAAGCTGCCTCAGCAGAGCCCACACAGCATGCTCCCATCTCTCCGAGAGAACGGGCTCCACAGGTGTCACCAGACTCGCCTGAGTGAATCAGAAGCAAATTTCAGCATCATCAGGAACACATTCGACAGGCAGTTGCGGGGGGGCGGGGATGAACCGGGAGACTCGGGTTGACATACATACAGCACTGATACTACACATAAAGTCAACGAGTGAGGACCTAGTGTACAGCACAGGGAAGTCTACTCAGTGCTCTGTGGTGAAGTAAATGGGCAAGAAATCTAAAAGAGAGACAGATACATAAATAGATAGATAGATGACTGATTCACTTTGCTGTACAGCAGAAATTGACACAGCAGTGTAAAGCAACTATACACCAATAAATGAGTGAATGGATGAATGAATTTTTAGAAAAGGAACACAGTGGGCCCCCTAGAACTTGTGGAAAGGAGGAGTCCACACCCAGGGTGCAGCACAGCGTCAGGGCTGCCCTCGTGTTGCTCCACTGCCAACGGACTGCCTGGACCAGGCCTCTTCTCCCCCAGAGACCTCGACGCAGAGGCAGGGAGGCAGCCAGTTGCGGTCTCTCCAGTGCTCTGCTCTTACTCACGCAGCCATCCCAAGGCTGAGATCCCCGGGAGAACAAGAAACCCACATTCCACCTCAGGACAACAGACACAGCTGCAGTCACTCACTTCGCGGACGTCCCGCTCAAGTTTTCTGTTCCTGTCCTTGGACTGGAGGAGGTCCTTCCTGGCCGTGTCCAGGTCCTCCTCCAGATGTTTCACGTGGGCAGAGAGGGCTGCCAGGCGCTCCTCCATCTGCCTCTGCTCCCGCAACTGCCTCTGTATGATTTCCTGGAGCTCTGTCTCCTTCGCCAAGCCGTCCGAGGGTCTCTAAGGGGGAAAGGAAGCCTTACACAGCCTGGTTTTGGGAGGGAGGGAACACAGTACTTCCGGGCAATCTGTGAGGTCAAAACTGCCTTCTGCGCTCTGGGAGCTCACAGGACCCTCACGGCCACTCAGACCTACATGGTGCATCGGTGAGAGGTCCCAACAGCCCCGCACAGACTGGATGGTAAGACGAGAACCAGACAGAGAGCGAGACCAAGGACTTGCCTTTCCATTAGCGCTTGGCATGTTTTCTTGCTCATGATGTACATCAAGCACCCTGTCCGTTAGTATCTTTTCCTGGTTATTCTCCTCTGAAAGAATCATCTGCTAAAACCAAAACATTGAATCAGAGTAAAGAAATTAAGTAAAGACAGCAAAACTCCACCTGGAAAACTCAACTCTAAACTGAAAACACAACATAAAAAGAAAATACATGGTGATGCTATCCATCCCGAACACCACCAGGTGATTCGAGTCAGAATTTATCTTCTACTGGACAAAGGGGTACTTAAGAGATCCTGCAACTCTGAGCCACAAGTCTAGTTTACTAGTCATTAAAGTAACCCTGGTGGGCGGGTCCTCAATCAGAAAGATAAATAACATCTGATGCCCACCACTACAGCCTTCATTCTTTTTTAAAATGAAAGGATTCAAATGACAAACCCTTCACGGAAATTACACAAAGACTGATCAAACTTACCTCTTTATGTGTGGCACCTAATTCTTCTTCGAACAAACTACAGCTCTCGAGTGCTACTCGTAATCACCTCTCAACTCAAATAAAAGGGGCCGAGTCACTGTGTGTTGATGTGTGTATATATGTTGGTACACTTCTTAGTGTATACTCACCCTAATACATGGGTACTGTCACAGAATACCTTTAATGTCTCTCATTGATCTTAACGTCAAGAGAATCTGCTTGTTAACAGCTTTAAATTCTAAGTTTGAGAGAACAAAATGTTATCCTAAATTAATTATTACCCAGTTTTTAACTGCAAATTGATATACAGAATATAATAAGTCTTGAGACATTCATGCCAACGAATACTTTTTAACTGGGGGCTTCCCAGGTGGCTCAGTGGTAAAGAATCCGCCTGCCAATGCAAGAGGGCAGGTTCGATCCCTGGGTCAGGAAGATTCCCTGGAGTAGAAGATGGCCACGCACTCCAGTATGCATGACTGGGAAGCCCCATGAAGAGAGGAGCGTGGTGGGCTACAGCCCACAGGGTTGCAAAGATTCGGACATGACTGAGCATGTACGCAGGCAACGCTTTTGAACCATATAAAACTCTGACTTCTTACAGAAAAAAATGTATATACAACAATTTAAGATGCTCAAAACTCAACTAGTTACATAAATATGTGCATCATCCACCTAACAAGGCAGCAAGTGTACAAATCCAGGAGGGCCGGATGGCTGGTACCTTCTCGTCCAGGGCCTTGTGGTATTCAAAGAGAAATTTCAGCGCCCTGAGCACCTCCACCTCACTCGTCATGCCGGCTGGGGACTGCGCCTGCCACTTGCCCGCTGTCATCCCGACGGCTGGAAAGTGTCGGGAAACCAGGCGCTCCAGGTGCTCCAGCAGCAGCTGCAGGGCAGGGCCAAAGGAACACCTTCAACATCAGGCTCGAATTCCGGGCCGATAACTCCTCTCAGCCTCACGCTATAGCTGGAAACACGCTAAGGCACGTCGGAATCCCGCCAGTTCAGTCGAAAGTTAGAGTGGACTTCCCCAGGGGTCCAGTAGTTAAGACTTCACACTTTTTCAAGGATCATGGGTTTTAACCCCTGGTCGGGGAACTAAGATCCCACACAAAGTGTAGCGTGGACAAAAATGTAAGTTAAGAGAACTCCCCCCTCATATGTACTAAAATTACATTAGCTCTCATCAGAAATTTGAAGCAAGGCTATGAGAACCCCGAACTGATCCACCCTGGTCTGCTCAGTGGGAAGATGTGAAAAATGACTTGAAAATCAGACAAAGTTTAAAGACAGCACATGGAAGCCAGGGGTGACCCCCACGGGGCAAATGTCAACACGTGAGAATCCCCCTACTGACCCTGGTGTTGTTTCTTTCAGCTTTTAGCTGAGCGATCTCCTCTTGTCTTTCATGAAGCTGATGCCTCCATGTGTGTAGTTCTTCAGGAGTTGGAAACTCCTAGAAAACAGTTCAATGAGAAACTAAATGCAAACAAATTAAAAAGACAGCGAGACTGTGAAGACTGACCCTGTCGAGTCTCTCCAGGCTCCACACAAAGGATCTCCATGCCCCTCCAGAGAAGAGGGGTCCACTGACCCCAAGACAACACAGGCCACCACAACTCAGACCGGCCTTCGGCCTCCACCTCGACCTGGCAGGCACGTGGCAGGAGAGAACCTGGAATCCAAGCCTGCCTTCTCAAGACCCAGGGACATTTGAGAAACTTTCCAAAACGTAAACCTAACAACAAAGTGGATAAAGAGATTCTTAAACGACACACAGACCAGTGACCTAGAGCCACTGGGGAGAGTGAAGAAAAAAGGAAGGTCTACAAGGCCACGAGGCTTTGGAGTGTTCCTCTGGGAAAAAGGCGGATGGCACCTCAAAGCCATCTGTTAGCCTGACTCCACGGAAGCCACCCAGTCATTCAATCAACCGGTTAAAATGTTAAATTTATGTTAGATGTACTTTACCACAATTTGCGTGCATGTGGGGCCGTCCACGTGGTGAACTTGCTCAAACTGAACCACACGGAGTCTTTCATTCTTCTATTTTTCTTTGCAGAAATTAGAAAATCCTGGGCTACTATCCCCTACTACACACTGAGTGTTCAGCACCCAGAACAGTGCCCAGCACTTGTAAGAGGCATGTAGTAGACATGTGTAGCTATGAGGGTGTATGTCATACATGTAAACAGTAGGTACCTGTCATTAAAATACTGGACACACTGGTCTGTGCTTTGTAAGATGGGAGACATTAACGGGCTTAGCCTTTCTGCTTCAAGGACTGACTCTCTAGCTCGATCCTCATGCCCCAGAGATTCCTCCAGCCCGTATATCCTTTCTTTGCAAGAAGGGAGACATTAAGGGGCTTAGCCTTTCTGCTTCAAGGACTGACTCTATAGCTCAGTCCACGTGCCCCAGTGACTTCTCCAGCCAGTGTTTCCCTTCTTGTGGGGCCCCCGCCCATCCTCCACACAGCAACTGCACAACCTCTTACAAGGTAAACCAGCTGGGGTCGATCCTGCCCACTAAGGCCAGAACGCCCTGGCCGGCAGGGCCCACAACCATGCTAACAAAATGAAACACAACCCCAATGCTTCGCCGGGTGAGGGCCAATCTGACGGGCCCAGCCCCCGGCTGCTCTCACCTCAGGCCGCTCTGCTTCCAGGACGTGGGCTGAGGCCAAGTCCTTCCTAGTCCTCGCCTTTGCCTTGGGGTTGCAGCGCTGGAATAACGCCCACAGGCGGGCCATTCTGCGACCCATCCTCGCGGATGGGGACAGCCCCCCACTCGGGGGCAACTGCTGTTTCACGGTAGGATACCTCGGCTACCGAGCTATCACCACCAATCTCGCACTACGACCACCGCTCTCACACACACACTGCTCTCACACACCACTCTCACACACACTGTTCTCACACTATGACCACTGCTCTCACACTATGTCCACCAAATGGCATGAAGGCTCTGCCTCCAGCACGTCTCCCAGGAGCCCAGAACTGGAACCCACTCAGTCACAAGGGGCTCCATGGCAACAGGGGGGCTGGGCTCAGGCCCACCGTCAAGGGTGCAGAGAGGGGGGAGGGGCTGCCAAAAAGACAACAATTGAGTGTGGAGTGCAGGAGAAGGCAGGCTGTGCCCACGGCTCAGGCCCCCTGTCAAACATGACCCTGCAAGGTATTGGGTCACAGTCGAACCAACCAGTATAAACTCCTTCAGAAACCACCACCCCTGGGAATGAGCACGTCTTCTAAGTGGGCTTCTGCCCCCTCTATCCCCTAAACAAGCCTCCAGTGAGGCTACTGAAAGGGCAGCCCTGAACTCAAGGGCGTCCCCAGAACCCACCCGGCTGAGGAGGACTCACCACGCTAGCTGCCCCTCACTCTCACCCTGAGCTCGGTCCTCCCTGTCGGACTCCCTCACTCGAGCTCAGCAAGGGCTTGACCAACCTCGCTCCAGGCACTTAAAATGAACCCACAGAGCGTACAGGGGTTCATTCAACCTGCTGCGAACTTGCCCTCTTAACTTCGACCCTTGGCTGCCAGACGACTCTGCCCCGTGGGGGCTGCATGGTGGAGGTTCAAGGGTGTCCCTGCCTCGAGCCACGACAGCCAGCGCCTCCCAGACCCCGCCTGAGTCTCCCACCCCTCTCCTGGCTCCACTCCCACCCTCGCGGCTCTCCACTCGCCAGGGCACAGGCCACTTGCTCCTGGCTCAGCCCGGACCTCTGCTGTCATTTGAGGACCTCGGTCCCCAGGGTGCTTGGGGTCCTATATCCAACCATCTCAGCAATTACACACTCTGGGAGAGACAGAGTACGGTTTGGGGTCCTGCCCTCAGTTCACCCTGAACACGTTCTCTTTTTTTAGCTTTATCTACTGGAGTTCTCTGAGATGTGTTCTTAAAACATCAACTGTTGCTTTCAAAAAGACTGTAAAGTCACTGTGCTCAACTTTACGAATAAAATCTTCATTTTCCACCTTAAAGTGAAACTGGAGGGAAGACTAAAAGCAGTCATTTTTTCAAACTGAAAAAGAAAACCCACATGTGACCATGTCACAGAATACAGGTCACGTAACCCCTCCCTCCTCAGCCTTGGCCTCCACCACCAGCAGCCCCTCATCGCAAGGCCTGCCCTGGGCCGCCAGGGGCAAGGCAGAGGGGAGACCGGCTCCTCTGTCTCCAGGCCGCGTGGGCTGCCTGCTCCACCTCCTTCCCAAGTTCACGTGGCACTGAAACAGCCCGGGCAAGCTGGGGATTCTGACCAGAAACACAACCGTGGGTACCAAGCAAGGACCCCTGGTTCTTGTTTTCCCTGGTATCAAATAAACTTGATCAAGACAATTACTGTGGCTGTTACATGTGGCTTCAGATGACAGAAGACCCCCCAGGGTGTCTCCACTTCCAGTGACAGATGCAAGCATCTTGTAGGTCAGCCTACCAAGAGCAAGAAAAGCTTTAGCTTTTAGCTTTTAAGGTTGAAAAGAGGTCCTTAGGCAGCCACAATCCAAGATTTCAAACAAAAGCGAAGCCCAGTGAGGGAGCTGGAGACTGAGAGGGCCGCTCCTTCCCTCGGGGCATCTGAGCAAAGCCGACTCTGTGAAGAAAAGGAAGGGAAAAAGTCAAGCAGAGGGGGCTGGCTAACACAGCTCTGGAGGGTTCCTTGGGCTGTGGAGACAAAAAGTCGAGCACAGGCCTGACGAGTCAGTCCGGATGTCAGAAAACGTACCCAACACTCTGCCCAAACCGGCTGAGGGCTGACTATCAGTCACCTCATGGTGCTCAGGAGAGACGGTGGGCTTCAGGACCTGCCGAGAAGGGGGGGGGCCCTGGGAGCCACCCCAGGCTTCCAGACACTGGAGACGCTGGAAAGCTCCTCCCTGGGGTCGGGGGGGGGGGAGGTGGGTGAAGGCGGCTGAGACTGAGCTTAAAAGGACCCCCAAGTCTCAAGTCCCTCAGGCCCTGTGTGAACAGACAGCTCTGTCCCCACTGGAGGTCTGCGTCAGAGGAAACTCTGGAGAAGGCAGCATCACTCAGAACCTCTAGGGTTTTCCAAACATAATGTCCAACATGCAACCAAAAAAGCAAAAGACGGTGTAACAACAAACAGGACCAAGAGGAAAAGAACTGAACCAGATCCAGAGGTATGAGATATGTATCAGCATATCAGAGGTATGCTAGAGGTATCAGATGCAAATGTCACCTGTTCAAAAATATACTTGACAAAAGGGGAAATTTCTGAGAATCAAAACCAATCTAGAACTTTACAATAACAGTGACTGAATTTAAGAACTCAGTCTCTGGGCTTAACATCAGATTGGACGTAGCTGAAGAGAGGATCAGTGAACTGAAGGACGGATCGGTTACAATATATATATACGAGGGAAAAAGGATAGAATGTATTGAAGGAGTCTGTTGTTAAACTATGTTGTTAAAAACTATAAATGGGGGCCCTCATGGTGGAGAAAAGACAGAAAGGGGAATAAGAAATGCCTCCAGGGGTTGAAACTAAAGAGCCTCTTAATGAAAGTGAAAGGCGAGAGTGAAAAAGCTGGCATAAAACTCAACATTCAAAAAATGAAGATCATAGCATCCGGCCCCATCACTTCATGGCAAATAAATGGGGAAACAGTGCAAACAGTGGCACACTTTATTTTCTTGGGCTCCGAAATTACTGCAGATGGTGAAATTAAAAGATGCTTGCTCCTCGGAAGGAAACCTATGACAAACCTAGACAGCATATTAAAAAGCAGAGACATTACTCTGCCAACAAAGGTTCATTTAGTCAAAGCTATGGTTTTTCCAGTAGTCATGTATGGATGTGAGAGTTGGCCCATGAAGAAGGCTGAACGCCAAAGAATCAATGCTTCTGAACTGGGGAGTTGGAGAAGACTCTTGACAGCCCCGTGGACTACTAGGAGATCCAATCAGTCAGTCAATCTTAATGCAAATCAATCCTGAATAGTCATTGGAAAGACTGATGCTGAAGCTCCAATACTTTGGCCACCTGATGCAAAGAACTGACTCATTGGAAAAGAACCTGATGATGGGGAAGACTGAAGGCAGGAGGAGAAGGGGACGACAGAGGGTGAGCTGGTTGGATGGCATCACCGACTCGATGGACATGAGCTTGAGCAAGCTCCAGGAGTTGGTGATGGACAGGGAAGCCTGGCGTGCTGCAGTCCGTGGGGTTGCAACGGGTCAGACGTGGAGCGACTGAACTGACTGACACGGACAGTGGCAAGAGCTGGTTCAAGAATCAGACCATTGAGTCAAAAATGAAAACCACACATTGGTTTCAGCAGCTCTGTGGGTGCCTAAGGCTAGAAGAAAATGTTCAAGCGCTCAGAGGAAAAAGGGTGTGGCTTTTAACGGCACAACAACACTGAGAGCTGACTTTCCAAGAATAAGGAAGTTAGAAGATAATGGACTGGCATCTGTAAAATGCTGAAAAACAAATAACCACCGACCTGGAATTCTATTTCCAACAAAAACTCTCTTCGAAAGTGAAAGCAAAATAGAGACTTTTAGGGCAAATGGAAATGAGACAACTCATCACCCACACACAGGAACTAAAAAAAAATATTCAGGCAGTGCTTTGGGAAAAAGAAAAGTAGTCTCTGACGGAAATATAAAAAACAAGTAAAGACCAACAATGAGGTAACTGTGAGGGTAAATACTAACTCTACAAAACAATGATGTTAACGCCAAAAATATATCTAACAGTTTAAAGTGTGACAGTGACAAGGAGGAAACAGTCGTGTCAGGGAGGCAGTAAGAGTACTAAGCTAGACTTGAATGTAAAACACACGCTGTGTCTGCAAATGTGCACCCAACAACCTGGCAGAGGAGCACAGAACTAGAGAAACACTTCATACTTCTAAAAGAAGCCAAGAGCAAAGAACACACACTAGGTGGGACAAACAGAAAACACGCAGCAACATGGTGTCTACACACTGAAATATCAACATTATAAACAGAGCCAATACTCAAACTGATTCCAGTGAAAACTATACACTATTCAGAGGTATGTGTTAAGATGGAAGGTCTTTTAGACAGGTGAAAGTAAAAGATACCCAGGCTAACACGGACAGAACACTGACGTGGCAATATCACTGTCAAATAGTGTCTAAAGAAAGAAGCATTACTAGCAATAAAAAAGAACATCTCATACTGATACAAGTTCAGTCTAGCAAGAAGATGAGGATTCTAAACTTGAATGTACCTAATAACATAACCTCAAAATATCAATACATAAAAACTGACAGAAATAGAAAAGGAGAAACAGCCGAGTTCATAATCCCAGTGGGAGACGTTAAAGACACATCTCTCGTGGAACTGGGCCCCCTGGTATGTAGTCACCTGCAGCCATGAAGTACCTGAAATGCGGCTGGCTCTACAATGAGATGCGCTGCAAGCCTGAAACACACACTGGATTTTAAAGACTCAGCCATTAAAAAGAATACATTTGAATCAGTTCTAATGAGGTGGATGAAACTGGAGCCTATTATACAGAGTGAAGTAAGCCAGAAAGAAAAACACCAATACAGTATACTAATGCATATATATGGAATTTAGAAAGATGGTAACAATAACCCTGTGTACGAGACAGCAAAAGAGACACTGATGTATAGAACAGTCTTAAGGACTCTGTGAGAGAGGGAGAGGGTGGGAAGATTTGGGAGAATGGCATTGAAACATGTAAAACATCATGTATGAAACGAGTTGCCAGTCCAGGTTCGATGCACGATACTGGATGCTTGGGGCTGGGGCACTGGGACGACCCAGAGGGATGGAATGGGGAGGGAGGAGGGAGGAGGGTTCAGGATGGGGAACACATGTATACCTGTGGCGGATTCATTTTGATATTTGGCAAAACTAATACAGTTATGTAAAGTTTAAAAATTAAAAAAAAATTAAAAAAAAAAAGACAGCATGAAAAAAAGAATGTGAACTATTTCATTAGGTTTTATCATGTTGATTACACACTGAAATGATAATATTTGGGGTGTGTTAAAATAAAATATATTACAGGTAATTTCACCTACTTTTGCTTTTATTCAAGGTGGCTACTGGAATCTGAATTACATGAGTGACAAACCTGATGTAACTGATACACATGGAACACTGCATTCCCACTGATACATATTATTTTCAAGAGCCCAACGAACATAAAACAAAAAGAACATGTATTGGGCTATTAGGAAAGCTCGAATTATTTCAAAAGACTGAAGTAATGCAGAGTATACTTAGGGACTGCAATGGGCTGACAGTTTATGGGCCCTCAAACTTCACCCCGCACGTGGTGATGATCCAAGGAGGCAGGCACTCTGGGAGGGGTCAGGCCAGGAAGGAATGGGCTCCCGTGCTGCGAGGACAGGGAGAAGCAGCAGGCATCTAGGAACCAGGAAACATGACTCACCAGACGTGGCACCTGCTGATGATCTTGGGACTCCCCAGCCTCCAGGACTACAAGAAACAACTTTCTGTTGTTTATCAGCTAGTCTACGGGATTTACAACAGTAGCCCAAAAAGACGAAGACAGGGCTCTTTGATGGTGAAGGACAGGGAAGCCTGGCGTGCTGCAGTTCATGGGTCACAAAGAGTTGGACACGACTTAACGAATGACCACCACCACCACCACCACCGGTTGATCTGAGTTAAGACTAAAACGGAACTCATGGCTTAGGCTATTTAGTCTGTTTCACACAGGCCAAAATGACTCGTATATTTTAAAGTATTTATCCAAAAGTGCCCCTTGATAGCATTTTACAGCCTGTACATAAGAAGATGAATACTTTTAAAATACATTTAATAGTCTATACTTCTAAAATATAATATTTCAAAATATTTTCCTATAAGAGACTTTGAATATTTTTTCAGTAACTCTCCCTCTTTCCCTCTATTACAGGCACTGAACAATTTCGAGGAAAAATCAGTTTGGTGCTAGGAAGTCACAGGCAGGATACTTCCCAACTTTAAAGATTAGTAGCAGAAAAAAAAAAGATCAGTAGTATATACTATCTATTTATAGAGAATTACTTGCTGTCATTAATGTTGCAAGAGCAAAACATACCCATTTCCTTATGGTCCTTTCATAAACAATGCTTCTCTAGTTTGTCTTTTAAACACATAAACAGTGTTTCTCTAGTTCTGTGCTCCTCTGTCAGGTCCTTCTGTTATTGTCTGGTGAAGGGGAAACACTGTTATCAGAAGATGAAACTAAAATTATGAGTTAGATATGATGTTATTGTTCTATTTTTGTATGTTTCTGAATCAAGATTAGATAAACAACAGATGGGCTGCCTTCTGTGGCTGAAAATAGAAATAATGGGTTGTTTGTTTTCTACACAAATAATTTTTTTTTTAATTCTACAAATGGCTCTAAGGTGAACTGACAGTCTTGGCTAAGCTGCTTCTATTACGGTAACACATTTCTATTATTGAAACACAGGTTCTAGTATCAAAATTCCTTGGGACATAGATAACTGGATTAGATGGATGAAAGAGAAAAAAATGAAGGGGGAAACTTTAGGAAAGGAAACATGTTCTTTTGAAAATCAATGTTTAAAAGACAAAATGATGATTCTAATACAGAATATAAGAACAATTCTTTTTTAAACCTCAGGAATTATGTACTTGCCACAACAGAATAATGAAATGTTTCTTTGTGTATGGCATTCAAGTAAGAGGCTTAACTTGATTTTCTCATTTAATCTTCACAGCCACCTATGAGGTAGATATTACTGTATTGAACATATTATTCCCTATATTTACATGAGGAAACTGAGACTCAAAGTGTTACAGATGGGACTGTAAACCCCATGTTTTTAATGAATATGTTACATGTGAATGGCTTTCTAGAAATATCAACAAACTTTGAAATGTGTAACTCTTTCATAAAATGCTTTGAGCCTCTTAGAAGCCCCTAAATAAATAGGAAGATGTGGGAAAACAGAAATGAATATTCTCTGTAAAAACAAAAAATAATGCCTTGAGACACATAAAATACAAAATAATTATGTGTAATAATAAAATGATAAAGACAGGGGTCAGAGGAACACTAATGGGGGAGTGATCATAGTTATTATTTGTATTAGAATACTGTAAGTCAAGAGTACATATCATAATTTCTGGGGTAAGCAATAAAAGAATGCACAACTAACTAGGTAATCAGAGAGAGAAATACAATAATACAAAAGAAGTCAAGACAGGAGAGAGAAAAAGAAAAACAGTTTGGAAAAACTGAAATCGAAGAATAAGATGGCAGATATTAACCCAAATACATCACCAATCGCATTATATATAAATGAACTATCGACGACATAAGAGAGTAAGATTGCTGCACTAGGTACAAAAAAAATTTGCTGGTAGGAATGTAAAATGAGGCAACCACTATGGTGACTATTCAAGCAGTTAAACATAAAACTGCCACATGATCCAGAGTTCCACTCCTAGGAATATACCCCAAATAATTTTAAATCATGTCTAAGCAAAAATAATCCTGCTTATTTAACTTCTATGCAGAGTACATCATGTGAAATGCCAGACTGGACAAAACACAAGCCGGAATCAAGATTGCTGGGAGAAATATCAATAACCTCAGACGTGCAGATGACACGACCCTTATGGCAGAAAGCAAAGCAGGACCGAAGAGCCTCTGGATGAAAAGTGAAAGAGGAGAGTGAAAAAGTTGGCTTACAACTCAACATTCAGAAAACTAAGATCACCGCATCCAGTCCCACCACTTCATGGCAAATAGACAGGAAAACAATGGAAACAGTGACAGACTATTTTGGGGGCCTCCAAAATCACTGCAGATGCTGACTGCAACCATGATATTAAAAGACACTTGCTCCTTGGAAGAAAAGTTATGATCATCTTAGACGGCTTATTAAAAAGCAGAGACATTACTTACCAACAAAGGTCCGTCTCATCAAAGCTGTAGTTTTTCCAGTAGTCATGTATGGATGTGAGAATTGAACTATAAAGAAAGCTGAGTGCCAAAGAATTGAGGCTTTTGAACTGTGGTGTTGAAGAAGACTCTGGAGAGTCCCTTGGACAGCAAGGAGATCAAACCACTCCATCATAAAGGAAATCAGTCCTGAATATTCATTGGAAGGACTGATGCTGAAGCTGAAACTCCAATACTGTGGCCACCTGATGGGAAGAACTGACTCACTGGGAAAGACCTTGATGCTGGGAAAGAATGAAGACGGGAGGAGAAGGGGACGCCAGAGGATGAGATGGTTGGATGGCATCACCGACTAAATGGACAGAAGTTTCAGCAAGCTCTGGCAGTTGGTGATGGACAGGGAGGCCTGGCATGCTACAGTCCATGGGGTCGCAGAGAGTTGGACACGGCTGAGCGACTGACCTGAACTGAAGCAAAAATGTGCATATGACTGTTCATAACAGAGCAGTGTTATTCATAATAACCATAAAGAGCAAAATAAAGCAAAAGCAAGCAAAGGAAAGGAAATAATAAAGAAGAGAACTCAATGACACTGAAATCAGAAAATCAATTTTTTTAAAAAATCACACAACCCAAGAGCTGGTTCTTTAAAAACTTTAGTGCCGGGGACCAGCCCCGGCTGATCCAGGGTATTCGAAGGAGAGACGGCGTAGGCGAGGGTCAGGAAACAACTGCTTAATTACACTTTAATTAAGGATACAAAGAGTAATAGAATAAGGATAGCTCAGTGAGGAAATTCAGTGGAGAAAAGTGGCTGAAATAAGGATAGCTCAGTAGGAAAATTCAGTGGAGAAAAGAGGCTGAGTAGCTTGGTTTACGCGGGAGACCAATAAAACTTCAAGACAAGAAGTTTGCACCACTTACGTAGGCCGCAGGCATCCTTCCGTTCTCCCGAAGGAGAGGAGACACTGAGGCCTCCCCGGTCGGATCTTAGAAGCCCAGGCATAATTAGCAAGCATGGCGGGTTCCGCGCTCCAGATGGAGACTCAGCCGGAAGTTGAAAGAGAGAGTGACATGGGGAGACCAAGTTTTGGTGAACAAGGCCCGCACTTTATTTTCCAAAGTAGTTTTTATACCTTAAGTTATGCATAGAGGATAATGGGGGAAGGGGTGGAGTCATGCAAGGACAGCAGTTCCTGGTTCTAATCGAAGCCAGGCTTTCAAACTTATCATATGCAAAAGTTCAGGTGATTGACATCATCTTCTGGCCCGGAGGCCTGTTAACATTTTAAGAAACTTATTTTTCTCTAAAGGTGATTATTCCAAAGTCAGGCACCAGCCTTCCAAAAAGCATTGGACAAAGCTGCATTTTACATTTCTATACACCCATTATATCAATCAATACACTGCCAAGGACACAGTAGGTAAGGAGTATGGAGACTTAGCAGCAAACATTGGCCCAACAAGTGAAAAACCCTTCACCAATACAATTTCTAATCAATCTTTTAACTACTCAAAGGAATCTGTGTTTAGGCAGTTTAGAACATCTCCTGCCTCTCACAGTTGGGAGGCTCTGAACAATCACATATGGCCGGAAAAACCCATTCAGGCAGGCTAGAGGATTTCCAAAGGAGTTTGTAGGTTAAACACTGTCACACCCAGGAATTATCAACTGGAGCTGTAAGCTAACTCTTTTTCCAGAGAGAGGTAGTGGGGGACAGGCCCCCATAAAGTCAGAGGTGTGGGTGAAAGCACAAAGCAGAAAGTAGGCAGAATCTGGTTTTGGGGGTAGATGCTCGAGAATTTCCAGGGGGACTCCTGAGGCTCGATCCCGCCTTTGCGTATGCCGAGCCTCCTTCCTCATGACCTTTGTCATGGGCGGAGTTCCTCACGCTGGCTCCCGGCAGTGATAGAATTCCAGTTGAGCTATTCCAGATCCTGAAAGATGATGCTGTGGAAAGTGCTGCACTCAATATGCAATATGCACTCAATATGCAATATGCCGGCTCCCGGCACTTTAGTACAATTGATAAGGTTCTAGTACAAATCATTTAAAACGACAGAGAAACACAACTTAACCAATATCAAGAATGAAAAAGAGGGTATCACTAGAGACTGTACCGACATTAAAAATATAATAAGGAAGGACTTCCCTAGTGGCCCTGTGGTTAAGAATCTGCCTGCCAATGCAGGGGACATGGGTTCGATCCCTGGTCCAGGAAATTCCCTCATGCTTCAGAGTGACATGCCCATGTGCCACAACTACTGAAGCCCACACACTCTGCAGCCCAGGCTCTGCAACAAGAGAAGCCACCACAACGAAAAGCCTAAAACCAAGAGTAGCCCCCACACTCTGCAACTAGGGAAAGACTGCACGCAGCAATGGAAACCCAGCACAACCAAAACTAACTTTCACTTTCCAATAAAAATGTTAAAAATACCTAAGTACTATTACAAACAACTCTATGCATATAAACCAGACAATTTAGATGAAGTAGACCAATTCCTCAGAAGTCAGACTGCCCAAACTCACCCAAGATGAAACTGATAATATGAACAGTCCTGTAACTATTCAACAAATTGAATTTGTAGTTTAAAATCTCCTGAACAAAGATGTTCAGGCCCGATGCTTTCATTGGTAAAATCTAACAATTTTAAAGGAATACCAATTCTACACAATCTCTTCCAGAAAACAGCAGAGAACTAATCCGAACAAATTCTACGAAGTCCAGATTACTTAATATTCAGTTCAGTTTAGCTGCTCAGTCATGTCCAACTCTTTGAGACCCCGTGGACTGCAGCAAGCCAGGTATCCCTTCCATCAGCAACTCCCAGAGTTTACTCAAACTCATGTCCATTGAGTTGCTGATGCCATCCAACCGTCTCATCCTCTGTGGTCCCCATCTCCTCCTGCCCCCCAATCCCTCCCAGCCTCAGAGTCTTTTCCAATGAGTCAACTCTTCGCATGAGGTGGCCAAAGTATTGGAGTTACAGCTTTAGCATCATTCCTTCCAAAGAACACCCAGGACTGATCTCCTTTAGAATGGACTGGTTGCATCTCCTTGCAGTCCAAGGGACTCTCAAGAGTCTTCTCCAACAGCACAGTTCAAAAGCATCAATTCTTTGGCGCTCCAAAAATCAAGACACTGTGGTAGTGGTGGTGAAAGAGGCACAAAGATCAACAAGACAGAACAGAGAACCCAAATATAAATCTATACGAGGACAGATAACTGATTTCTGAGGAAGAAGCAAAAGCAGTTCAATGGTGGAAGGATAGATAGCCTTTCCAACAAATGGTGCTTAAGCTAGTGGATATTCACAGGCAAAAAAACGAAACTCACTTTTACAAATTAACTCAAAATTGATCATAGATTTAAATGTGAGACATAAAGCTATAAAACTTCAGAGAATTTGCAGACCCACTGAAGAATTCTTAGAAACGACACCAAAAATGCAGTCCCTAAAAGGAAAAACACTTGGTAAACTGGACAGTGTTAAAATTTAAGACTTCTAGTCTCCTAGACTTTCTTAAAAGGCTGAAAAAGCAAGCTATAGACTAGAATAAACTATTTACAAACTATATTTCCAACAAAGGATTTGTATCTAGAATCTATAAAGAACTCTCAAAGCTCAAAAGTAAAAAGCAATTCAACTGAACGTGAACAATAGACATGAACAGACATTTTATCAAAGAAGATACATGAATGGCACATGAAGATGTTCAATACTATTAGTCGTAAGGGAAATGCAAATTGAAATCATGTAAGGTATCAATCACATCATCTGAGAAAAGCTGAATAAAACATAGTGAAAATACCAAACGGCGGTAAGAATGCTGAGAACATACGTCTCTCATACACTGCTGGTAGAATGTAAAATGGTAGAACTTCTATGGAAAATAGCTGAGTAGTTTCTTAAAAATTCAAATACATGCTTATCCTGCAACCCAGCAATCACACTCCTGGGCATTTATTTACATGAAAGGAAAATTTATGTCTGCACAGAAACCTGTACATGAATGTTCAGAGCAGCTTTATTTGCAATAGCAAAAAGCTGGAAACAACTCAGTATCCTTCAGTGGATGATTAAACAAACTGCAAAACATCTCTGTAACGGAATACTACTCAGCAATTAAAAACAGTCACTACTGGTACATGAAGCAACTTGGATGGGTCTCAAGGTATTATGCTAAACGAAAAAAGTCAATCTCAAAAGATTATACACTGTATGAATCTATTTATACAACATTCTTGACAAAATTAGAGGGACAGAGAACAAATTAGTGGTTGCCTGGGAACAGGAAAGAGTGGTAGGGAGAAAGGAAGCACAAGAAAGATGTGGTGATAAAAACAGTTCTGTATCGTTTTGGTGTTTTGTTTTCTTTTTGCCACGCTGGGCGTCTTGTGGGATCTCAGTTCCCCAACCAGGGATCTGAACTCGTGCCCCCTGCAGTGGAAGCACAGAATCCTAACCACTGGACTGCCAGGGAACTTCCACAGTATCTTAACCAAAGTGATGGCTACATGAACTTATACATGTGATACAAATGCAAAGACAATAAAAATACATGGACATGTGCATATACAGACACAAAAATGAGTACATGTAAAAACGGGTAAAATATGATAAAGGGCTAAAGCGTATACCTATGATAACTTTCCTTTTTTTTTTTTTTTTTTAAGATCACCTGTGCCTTTAAAACTTTTTATTTATTTATTTGGCTGTGCTGGGTCTTCACTGCTGAGTGCAGGCTTTCTCTAGCTGCAGTGAGTGGGGGCTACTCTCTAGTTGCGGTGTGCGGGCTTCTCATTGCAGCGGCTTCTCTTGTGGCAGAACACAGACTCTAGGGAATAGAGGCTTCAGTAGTTATGGTACCTGGGCTTAGCTGTCCCGAAGCATGTGGGATCTTCCTGGATCAGGGATCAAACTGGTGCCCCCAGTATCAAACTGGCAGGAGGATTCTTAACCACTTGACCACTAGGGAAGTCCAAGGTCCCAGTTTTGATACTAATGGCTACATAAGAGAGCAAGACACAGTTCCCCAGCCCCCCGCCCCCAGTGAAACTAGCTACAGTATATAGAATTTCTACCCGCCTTTCATTTCCTGAGCTGCTGCTGTTGCTAAGTTGCTTCAGTCGTGTCCGACCCTGTGCGACCCCCATAGATGGCAGCTCACCAGACTCCCCTGTCCCTGGGATTCTCCAGGCAAGAACACTGGAGTGGGTTGCCATTTCCTTCTCCAATGCATGAAAGTGAAAAGTGAAAGTGAAGTCGCTCAGTCGTGTCTGACTCTTAGCCAGCCCATGGCCTGCAGCCTACCAGGCTCCTCCATCCATGGGATTTTCCAGGCAAGAGTACTGGAGTGGGTTGCCATTGCCTTCTCCCTGTGAGTCTATAACTATTTTAAAGTTTAGGGAGTCCCTGGTGGTCCAGTGGTTAAGAATCCACCTTGTAATGCAAGGGACACCAGTTCAATCCCTGGTCTGGGAAGATTCCACATGCCACAGGGCAACTGAGCCAGTGGGCCACAACTAGTGAGCCCGAGCTCTGGAGCCTGCAAGTTGCAACTATTAAGCCCACACTCCATGACTACTGAAGCCTATGCACTTTCGAGCCTGTGCCCTGAAACAAGAGCAGCCCCTGCAACGGAGAAGCTCTTAAACCACAACTAGAGAAAGACTGTGCACAGCAACAAAGACCCAGTGCCACCAAAAAAAAAAAAAAAATCAAAGCTTAAAAATGCATTATATTCACATGCTGATGTATGTATAGACATCACACATACAAGCATATATATGCCCTAAGTAAGTCTCAAACTTGCTTAGTCCTCAACTACACAATACCAACTAATCTGATATTGATATGTTACCATGTTAGTAAAACCTGCATTTGTGAGCCCCATCATGAATTATAAAACTGACTTGAATCACCATTTTGTGCTGTTTGCACTGAGTATAAGGCTTTAAGTGTACGCTTCTGTCACTCACTAGCTGTAAGTCTCTTGTGCTGTGGCTCAGCTAGCATTGATGGACACTCACTACAGGCTGGGCAGCGCTGTAAGTGCTTCACACACCTAACTTAATCTTCTCAACAATCCCATAAGGCAGGTACTATCATTAGTCATACCACTTGAAAATAAATGTGAAGAAAAGAAGACACAGAAAGCTAAGTAGCTCGCCGAAGATCACATAGCTACAAAGACAGTCCCAAGAGTTAAACCTTGGCATTCTTGTCCAGAGCCCTTGAGCTTATTAACCAGTTTGTTCTCTGTAACCTCTCTAAATTTCAGCTTTTCCTCTATAAAATGGTGTTAATATATATAGAAGTATTAAGGAGATCAAACCAGTCCAGTCAATCCTAAAGGGAATCAACCCTGAATATTCACTGCAAGGACTGATGCTGAAGCTCCAATACTTTGGCCACCTGATGTGAAGAGCCGACTCACTAGAAAAGACCCTGATGCTGGGAAAGACTGAGGGCAGGAGGAGAAGGAGATGACAGAGGATGAGATGACTGGATGGCATCACAGACTCAATGGAGATGAGTTTGAGCAAATTCCGGGAGATGGTGAAGGACAGGGGAGCCTGGCATGCTGCAGTCCATGGGGTTGCAAAGAGTCGGACGCAACTTAGCGACCGAACAACAACATATACAAAGAAGAATATATAAAATAGGATACAGCTCCTAGTAAATGACAGCTTAAAAACAGATTAGGAACGAGTTACAAATTAATAAAGCTGCAGAAGGCCTATTTGATGGGCACCAGGAACCCTGCTCAATTCCCTGTGCTCAACTACCAAGTGAAAAAGTCAATTGTCAACTGGAATGGTGTTTTTAAAAAGCAAAATAAAACATGCATTAAAATCGAAATCACAATTCTGGGTGAAAGAAACCAGACATAAAAAAGTAGATGCTATATGTACATTCATATAAAACTCTAGAAAATGAACACACTCATCCACAGTGACAGAAAGCAGATCAGTGGTTGCTTCCACAGGGAGTCAACTCAGAGGGGTGGACTACAATGGGCACAGGGAAGCTTTTGCAGCGTAGTAGTGTTAGTTGCCTGGAGAATCCCAGGGACGGGGAAGCCTGGTGGGCTGCCGCCCATGGGGTCGCACAGAGTCGGACATGACTGAAGCGACCTAGCAGCAGCAGCAGTGTTAGTCGCTCAGTTTGTGTTGGACTCTGTGTGACCCCACGGACTGTGGCCCACCAGGCTCCTCTGTCCGTGGGATTCTCCACGCAACAATACTGGAGTGGATTGCCATTCCCTTCTCCAGAGGATCTTCCCAATCCAGGAATCGAACCTGGGTCTCCTGCATTGCAGGCAGATTCTTTAGTGTCTGAGCCACAGGGAAGATCCCTAGGAAGCTTTTGAGGTGATGGAAGTGTATGATATCTTGATAGTGATGATGGTTTCACAGATACATACTTCTGTCAAAACTCAAGCTGAACGCTGTTCAATGGGTACAGTTAACTGTATACAAATCATACCTCAACAGAATTATGTCAAAACAAAAAACATTAATATTTTTCAAATAAGCAAACTGCCCTGATTATAACTCTTAACAATTTTTAACTTCATCAAAGTAAAAATTAAATGTTAGCCAGCATACTGCCAAGTTGAGAATATATATAAGGAACACAGACTATCAAAGCTCTATAAAGGAGGAAAAAAGAATCTTCAGCTGATAAAGTTTTTAGAGGAGTCTTACTGAGTACTCCCCTAAGCAGCAGCACTTTTATTCACTAAATTAAGACCAGGGTATATGAAGTTTACAAACTGAAAAATAACTTTCTAATATTAAATTTCTGGTTTCTTCAACAAAGGTGCAAGACAGGGAACCTTCTATTTTTTGTTCAAGTTCAAATCAACCAAGCCTTTGTGCTCCTATTCTCTTTCTTTTTGAAATTTCCATTCCAAGCTTAGCAAGGAGTGTGAAAGGGGAACAGAGTCAAAGGCCAAAATTTGACTTGTGAGATTCAGAATTCCAATCTCTGTCACTCTACAAAGGGTCTGAGAACCACAGAAACTGTATCCTACTGGGTTTGGGAATATTATGACTAAATTTACTAAATGCGAAACCAAATGTGGAACGGCCTTGAAAATTCAAAAATGGTATTCATTCTATTTTAGATCCAAATTAGAGTAAGAAATTATTTTAAACAATTTTTTAGAATAATTTTAAGTGACGTAAAATAAGACCGTTGAAAACGTTTTTGTAAGAATAAAATTCTAAAGAGAAAAGGTCTAAAACTTTAAGAATTACTTTATATAGAATATATAAAAAATTCTACGTTTGTAAAATACCTCTAGTCCCATAGATTTGCTTTTTTTTACAAATTTATTTTGTTAATGTCTTATGACAGCATATTAAATACTTTCCAATATTAGTTCAGTGACCTAGTTTGCAGAAACATGACTTTATCACAGGAGTATATTTATCTTAAGTCAAAGGGGAGCTCCTGCAGCAGCCCATAAAATCTGACTTTGCTTCAGGAAGTACTTTTAACATTTCAAGTATCATGAATGGTTGTGAATTATAGTCTGACTCAAAAGATAAAACTTTACAAACCAAATTCATCACAATTAATACTTTAAAATAAGCATTTTAAGGCATTCTTTTAAAGTGATCTAAAATGCAAGATAATCAATTAAAATTTTAAAAGCTTATTTCTTCTTAAAGTCAGAAATCACTAAATGCAATTAATTCTCCACTACTTGTGTATTTTCCACACTTTTCGATTTAGAAGTTTCCTAATTCCTGGCTGGTTCCCCTATCACACAATAGGCTCTTCAATCCACTTCACCAGGCTGTTGTTTGCTTAGGGAAAACCATCGTAATAATACTAACCCAAATAGAAGATAATAAGTCAGTCTGCTGGGTCATGCACGTATCCTAAAAATATAAGCCATGAGCTTAAAGAATAAATACAATCAAACAAATTTCATTTCCTCAAATGCCTATCCACAAAATGTTAATCACGGGTACAAAGGGGTATTAAATTACAGTATCCTCTTAAAAACAAAACAACAGAAAACTCTGTCTTTCAAGGTCAATTCAAACATCATCTGCCACTGATCCTTTCCACACATGATCCTTTTCTCTTTGAATCCTCGCAGCACTATATGCCTATTTATGGCATTTACCAAGTTCTTCCTTAAGTTTCAGTCATTCAGATAAAAACATATTTAATAAAAGTTACTAAGTCTTAGACACTGCAACTGGGAGCTAGACAAAAAAGGACAGCTGGGATTTTTAAAAATAAAGTTTCTGTACTAATATTACTATTTTAAAAAGACAATGTGTTTCTTACAAAAAAACCAGAAAACACAAACAGTAAATGAAAACCACAGAAAACACAATAAACTGTGCTAATTCAAGAACAATCACTGTTGGTCTTGACAAAAATCTTTCCAGATCACTTACACTACATGAACATGAATACACTTCTTTTCTTCAACAAAAACAGGATGATACCATATATAGTATTTTATGATCGCTTCCTATTTATTTCCTATTAATTAATGTATCAGATTTGGCTTCCCTGGTGGCTCAGTAGTAAAGAATCCACCTGCCAAGCAGGAGACTCTGGTTCAATCCCTGGGTCACAGAGAGTCCCTGGAGGAGGAAATGGCAAAGCCACTCCCGTGTTCTTGCCTGGGAAATCCCACTGACAGAGAAGCCTGGAGGGATCCATCAAGTATAACCATTAGAATCTGACAGGCAAAGATGGAGATAAGATGATTATTTAGGCAGAAAGAGAATGAGAGGTCTAGAGATAACAAAGCGGGTATGTTTTAGTCCTTTACTTTACTATACTACTTACAAGTGTAAACACATACTGTCGAAAGCTTCAAGTCACTTTGACCTCTCCCCGCTCCAAAAAAAAAAAAAAAAAGGGGGGGGGGTGCCCAAGTAAAACACTGGTGTTCACAGAAAAGTGGTATCTCTGGTACTCCTGTCAGGACTACCATTACTAACCCCAACAAACCCACAGCTACTTACAATTCCAGGAGATCATGTGCTTGGGTACAGCTCTACAACCTCTACACGACTACCACCACCTCTTCTGGAATTCACAGTTTATGAAGTTCATTAACTCACTCAAACATTTACTTAGCAGTTACCTATGACTGGTTTCAAATACGAAAAGGAGTACGTCAAGGCTGTATATTGTCACCCCGTTTAGTTAACTTATATGCAGAGTACATCATGAGAAACGCTGGACTGGAAACACAAGCTGGAATCAAGATTGCCGGGAGAAATATCAATAACCTCAGATATGCAGATGACACCACCCTTATGGCAGAAAGTGAAGAGGAACTCAAAAGCCTCTTGATGAGAGTGAAAGAGGAGAGTGAAAAAGTTGGCTTAAAGCTCAACATTCAGAAAACGAAGATCATGGCATCCGGTCCCAACACTTCATGGGAAATAGATGGGGAAACAGTGTCAGACTTTATTTTTCTGGGCTCCAAAATCACTGCAGATGATGACTGCAGCCATGAAATTAAAAGACACTTACTCCTTAGAAGGAAAGTTATGACCAACCTAGATAGCATATTCAAAAGCAGAGACATTACTTTACCAACAAAGGTTCATCCAGTCAAGGCTATGGTTTTTCCTGTGGTCATGTATGGATGTGAGAGCTGGACTGTGAAGAAAGCTGGGTGCTGAAGAATTGATGCTTTTGAACTGTGGTGTTGGAGAAGATTCTTCAGAGTCCCTTGGACTACAAGGAGATCCAACCAGTCCATTCTAAAGGAGATCAGCCCTGGGATTTCATTTTTTTTTTTTTTTTAGCACAGAAAGAGGTGTTTTTTTTTTTTAATTCCAAAAATCATTTACTTTGTTGCAAGTATAGGAGTCAATGCACATTTTGCCATTTAAGAGGAAAGAATGTGTGGATATCTGAGGGAACATATTTGTGGCTTGTTTCCAGGATAGTTCAGAGCTCCCTATCCTGCCTGCCTAAAAGAGATCAGCCCTGGGATTTCTTTGGAAGGAATGATGCTAAAGTTGAAACTCCAGTACTTTGGCCACCTCATGCGAAGAGCTGACTCATTGGAAAAGACTCGGATGCTGGGAGGGATTGGGGGCAGGAGGAGAAGGGGATGACAGAGGATGAGATGGCTGGATGGCATCACTGATTCGATGGACATGAGTCTGAGTGAACTCCGGGAGTTGGTGATGGACAGGGAGGCCTGGTGTGCTGCGATTCATGGGGTCGCAAAAAGTCGCACACGACTGAGCGACTGATCTGATCTGATGTGTTAGGTACTATGTTACCTGCTGGCCCTACAAAGATGAATAAGGACCTCAATAGCAAGTTCTGCTTTCAAAAGCAAATGTCCTGCAGTAGGACCTGAACTAAAAAATGAGGACGAGTTCGTACCCAATACAATGGCCATTATTCCAAAACAAAAACCCAGAAAATAACTAGTGTTGGTGAGGATACAGAGATACTGGAACCCTTGTGCATCGCTAGCAAAAATGTAGAATGGAGCAGCTGCTATACAAAACAGTTCGGAGGGTCCTCACAAAATTAAACAGAATTATCATGCTATCCTAAAATTTCACTTCTGAGAATAACCAAAAAAAATTTAAAGCAATGTCTGGAACAAATATTTATACATCTGTATTCACAGCAGCTATATTCGTAATAGCCAAAAAGTGGAAGGAACTCAAGTGTCTGATGCATGAATGATTAAACTAAACGTTGGGCATAAATATGCAAAGAAATATTATTCAGTCTTAAAAAGGAAGGAAATTCTGACACTTGTTACGACGTGCATGAATCTTGAAGACATTGGACAAAGTGAAATAAGCCAATCACAAAAGGACAAATATTTTATGATTTCACTTAGATGAGGTACTGGAGTAGTCACATTCAGAGAGAAAGAAAAAAAGTAGAATGGTGGTTGCCAAAGGTTGAGGGGAGGGGAGAACAGGGAATTAGTGTTTAATAGGTACAGTGTTTCAGTTTCAGAAGCTGAAAAAGTAAAGGATAGTGGTAATGACATACCAAGGTGACTGTACTTAATGCCACTGAACTGCACACTTAAAGATGACTGGAATGGGGGAATTCCTTGGTGGTTTCACGGTTAGGACTCTGAACTTTCACTGCCGGGGACTGGGTTGAATCCCTGGCTGAGGAATTAAGATCCCACAAACTGTATGGCATGCCAAAAAACAAACAAGAAAAGATTCAAATGGTAAATTTTATGTTATATATATTTTGTGTACATGCATGCTAAGTCACTTCAGTCATGTCCAACTCTTTGCAACACTATGGATTGTAGCCTGTCACACTCCACTGTCCATTGGATTCTCCAGGCAAGAATACTGGATTGGGAAGCCATGCCCTCCCTCGAGGGGATCTCCCTGACCCTAGGCTCGAACCCACATCTCCTACATTGGCAGGCAGTTGCTTTACCACTAGTGCAACATGTATATTTTGCCACAATTAAAAAAAAATTCTGAGGAATATTATCTATAAGTGCTACTATGAAATAGCCAGGATATATTGTTAAGTAAAAAAAAAAACAAGGTAGAGAAAACAAACAGTATGACACTATACCAAAAGAGCGTGGAAGAATATATAGCTATACACAGATATTGTATAGACATTTTCTACAATTACTATAACTTTTAATGGAAGGATAAACAAAAAGCTTTAAAAAAAACCAACTACCCCCAAGGGAAGGAAAGAATAAGGTTAGCATTCAGCTGGTAAAGAATCCAGCTGCAGACTCGGGTTCAATTCCTGGGTCGGGAAGATCCCTTGGAGAAAGGATAGGCTATCCACTCCAGTATTCATGGCCTTCCCTGGTGGCTCAGATGGTAAATAATTTGCCTGAAATTCGGGAGACCTGAGTTCAATCCCTGGGTTGGGAAGATCCCCTGAAGGAGGGCATGACTACCCACTCCAGTATTCTTGCCTGCAGAATCCCCACGGACACAGGAGCCTAACAGGCTCCAGTCCAGTGGGTCTCAAAGAGTCAGACACAAATGAGTGACTAGGCACAAACACAGTCCAGAAACTAGACTCCTCTCAATGTACCTTGTCATAGATCTCAAGTTTTTAAACATGATTATAAAATAAATTTAAACAAAAAAAATTTTTAAGTCGTTCCTCAAAATCAAAATGAAAAACAAACCTACACTGTATATTGAGTTAAACCAAACAGAGGAGTGCTTAACTCTGAAACACAGCAATCTGACTGCACATCCTTGGTGAAATGCATCCTAAGGACATAAGAAATACAAAGAAACCTTACAGTGCTTTCAGTAATGATACTGATATTATGCTGAAATTAGGTCATGTCTGTATATCATAAGGTTTCGGTATGAGAAGAAACAAAAATTCTAAAATTTTAAATAAAAACTCTCCAATAATATTTCATTACAAGTTATCAGTATAAACTCATGCTGAACTTTCTTTTTTTAAAAAAGTATTTCCTAGCTCCATCTTTGAAGAGACCTATAAATTCCTAACCTAGGATCAATAAGCATAGCACCCAGAGAGCAGTCTGTAAACGTCCGTGACAATTCCTTCCAACTCAAAGGAACCAGCGCTCACAAAAGAAACTGATAATTCAAGTTCTGAGGCAGAATTTTATGAAATGAGGTTGGATCATACCAGAAAGCAAGGAAGCAATCAGAAACCACTAGGGTAGTATCAAAAACACTTAGGAGCTATCTTGAAGAGGTGCTCACTGCCAAAAGCAGAACAGACTGAGCCACAACAAAATAATAACGGCAATGGACTGAAACCCATAAAATATGATAAAAATCCATGACTTCATAATGATACTTGAAAGGAGAATGATGATATTTGAAAGGAGAAAGATCTCATTAGTCACTTTTGAAAGATTCTTATGAATCAATTTATTATCCTAAAAACTAACAAAGGAGAACAGCTGCATATTTACTGTCTTTTTTATATAAACTGAACACAAGAGTAACTCAACAGTCCAATAATCAAAATGAGGAAGTTTCTGTTTATAAAGTATTCTAGCTGAGAAACGAAGAATGACAGAGTATCACCATTTTACAAACCCCTAATAAAATTCTAGACCTAGGGAAAGATCGACGTCTGCTAAAATTATACAGAGTAACAAGCAGATATTACAGGGCCTTGGAACTATTCTTTCAAAACAAAAACAGACAGAGGAACATGGTCAAAAGCATCACAGGGATGCAAACAGCAAAATGAAGTCTGAGACAATCTGCGGGGCAAGTGTGTTACGAGAAAAAAGGAAGATGGGAAACGGAAGGAGAAACTATAAATTAAGAGGCATATCAGTTCAGTTCAGTAGCTCAGTCATGTCCAACTCTTCGTGATCCCATGCACCGCAGCACGCCAGGCCTCGCTGCCCATCACCAACTCCCAGAGTCTACCCAAATCCATGTCGATCGAGTCAATGATGTCATCCAACCATCTCATCCTTTGCCGATCCCTTCTCCTCCTGCCCTCAATCTGTCCCAGCACCAGGGTCTTTTCCAATGAGTCAGCTCTTCGCATCAGGTGGCCAAAGTATTGGAGTTTCAACTTCAACATCAGTCCGTCCAATCAACACCTAGGACTGATCTCCGTTAGAATGGACTGGTTGCATCTCCTTGCAGTCCAAGGGACTCTCAAGAGTCTTCTCCAACACCACAGTTCAAAAGCATCAATTCTTCAGCGCTCAGCTTTCTTTAGAGGCCAACTCTCACATCTATACATGACCACTGGAAAAACCACAGCCTTCACTAGACGGACCTTTGTTAGCAAAGTAATGTCTCTGCTTTTTAATATGCTGTCTAGGTTGGTCATAACTTTCCTTCCAAGGAGTAAGCATCTTTTAATTTCATGGCAGCAATCACTATCTGTAGTGATTCTGGAGCCCCCAAAAATAAAGTCAGCCACTGTTTCCACTCTGTCCCCATCTCTCTGCCATGAAGTGATGGGACCGGATGCCATGATCTTCGTTTTCTACATGTTGACCTTTAAGCCAACTTTTGCACTCTCCTCTTTCACATTCATCAAGAGGCTCTTTAATTCTTCTTCACGTTCTGCCATAAGGGTGGTGTCATCTGCATATCTGAGGTTATTGATATTTCTCCCGGCAATCTTGATTGCAGCTTGTGCTTCTTCCAGCCCAGCGTTTCTCATGATGTACTCTGCATAGAAGTTAAATAAGCAGGGTAACAATATACAGCCTTGACATACTCCTTTTCCTATTTGGAACCAGTCTGTTGTTCCATGTCTAGTTCTTCCTGACCTGCATACAGGTTTCTCAAGCGGCAGGTGAGGTGGTCTGGTATTCCCATCCCTTTCAGAATTTTCCACAGTTTATTGTGATCCACACAGCCAAAGGCTTTAGCATAGTCAATAAAGCAGAAATAGATGTTTTGCTGGAACTCTCTTGCATTTTCCATGATCCAGCGGATGTTGGCCATTTGATCTCTGGTTCTTCTGCCTTGTCTAAAACCAGCTTGAACATCTGGAAGTTCTCTTTCCACGTATTGCTGAAGCCTGGCTTGGAGAATTTTAAGCATTACTTAATTGCCAACATCCGCTGGATCATGGAAAAAGCAAGACAGTTCCAGAAAAACATCTATTTCTCCTTTATTGACGATGCCAACGCCTTTGACTGTGTCGACCACAATAAACTGTGGAAAATTCTCAAAGAGATGGGAATACCAGACCACCTGACCTGCCTCTTGAGAAATCTGTATGCAGGTCAGGAAGCAACAGTTAGAACTGGACATGGAACAACAGACTGGTTCCAAATAGGAAAAGGAGTACGTCAAGGCTGTATATTGTCACCCTGCTTATTTAACTTCTATGCAGAGTACATCATGAGAATCGTTGGGCTGGAAGAAGTACAAGCTGCAATCAAGATTGCCGGGAGAAATAGCAATAACCTCAGATATGCAGATGACACCACCCTTATGGCAGAAAAGTGAAGAAGAACTAAAAAGCCTCTTGATGAAAGTAAAAGAGGAGAGTGAAAAAGTTGGCTTAAAGCTCAACATTCGGAAAACAAAGATCATGGCATCCGGTCCCATCACTTCATGGCAGAGAGATGGGGACATGGTGGAAAGAGTGTCAGACTTTATTTTTCTGGGCTCCAAAATCACTGCAGATGGTGACTGCAGCCATGAAATTAAAAAACGCTTACTCCGTGGAAGGAAAGTTATGACTAACCTAGATAGCATATTCAAAAGCAGAAATATTACTTTGCCAACAAAGGTCCGTCTATTCAAGGCTATGGTTTTCCCAGTGGTCATGTATGGATGTGAGAGTTGGACTGTGAAGAAAGCTGAGCGCTGAAGAATTGAAGCTTTTGAACTGTGGTGTTGGAGAAGACTCTTGAGAGTCCCTTGGACTGCAAGGAGATGCAACCAGCCCATCCTAAAGGAGATCAGTCCCGGGTGTTCAATGGAGGGACTGATGCTGAAGCTGAAACTCCAATATTTTGGCCACCTCATGCGAAGAGTTGACTCATTGGAAAAGACTCTGATGCTGGGAGGGATTGGGGGCTGGAGGGGAAGGGGACGACAGAGGATGAGATGGCTGGATGGCATCACCGACTCGATGAACATGAGTTTGAGTGAACTCCGGGAGTTGGTGATGGACAGAGAGGCCTGGCGTGCTGCGATTCATGGGGTTGCAGAGTCGGATGCGACTGAGTGACTGAACTGAACTGAACTGAACTGGAGTGTGAGATGAGTGCAATTGTGCGGTAGTTTGAGCATTCTTTGCCTTTGTCTTTCTTTGGGATTGGAATGAAAACTGACCTTTTCTGGTCCTGTGGCCACTGCTGAGAGTTCCATATTTGCTGGCATATCGAGTGCTGCACTTTCACAGCGTCATCTTTTAGGATTTGAAATAGCTCAACTGGAATTCCATCACCTCCACTAGCTTTGTTCGTAGTGATGCTTCCGAAGGCCCACTTGACTTGACATTCCAGGATGCCTGGCTCTAGGTGAGTGATCACACCATCGTGATTACCTGGGTCGTGAAGATCTTTTTTGGACAGTTCTGTGTATTCTTGCCACCTCTTAGTATCCTCTGCTTCTGTTAGGTCCCTACTATTTCTGTCCTTTATTGAGCCCATCTTTGCATGAAATGTTCCCTTGGTATCTCTAATTTTCTTGAAGAGATCGCTCGTCTTTCCCATTCTATTGTTTTCCTCTATCTCTTTGCACTGATCGCTGAGGAAGGCTTTCTGATCTCTCTTTGCTATTGTTTGGAACTCTGCATTCAAATGAGGATATCTGTCCTTTACTCCTTTGCTTTTCCTTCCCATCTTTTCACAGCTATTTGTAAGGCCTCCTCAGACAGCCATTTTGCTTTTTTGCATTTCTATTTCTTGGGGATGGTCTTGATTCCTGTCTCCTGTACAACGTCAATTGTACATTGGAGACAACTGTACTGTACCGTGTACTTGGCAATTGAGACAGTTCAAAATGGTGTGCCAAACTCAGGAATGAGCAATCTTGTTTCTATCAAAAGCCACAATACTCGGGGAAAAGACAGACATCAAGTTAAGAACTTCAGAAAAATTTAATGTGTGTGTTTGTGTATAAATGCACGTTTTGTAAAGAGAAATAAACATACTAACATACTAACAAGGATCTTTTCTCCAATTTAATAAATGGACATTCACCCCATTTATTTGAACATGTTCCAATTTCAATCGAAGTACTGAGGAGGAATTCTCTATACCCAATGAAAGAACACCCAACTTGTTGATTGTGAACAATAATAAGCAAATTTGAAATAACCCAAATTCTGCAATTTCTCTCCTGGCATCCTTAGCTCAATACCATGTATTATTTCATTCGAAGCACTCATTTTGATTTCACCAAACATCAGTACAGGAATGAACCCAAGGCAGGCTTGAAGCCTGGGTCTGCTGAAAGATGCTTTACCTAGGAAATGTCTTTCGACTCATCCAGTCCCACAAAGAACACTCAAGAATGTGCTGGGGTTACCTGCTCCAATTATTTGCTCCCACTAAAAGCTGGCAAGCTGATCCAAAGTTCCTGGATCAGAGACAGGACGGTGTCATCAGCAGACAAGTCCTTGTAAGGACCTAAGAATCCTTACTTCTATTTGCAAGTGTGCTGTGTTGATTGCTGAATTTCCATATCCTTTGCTATTACAGAAACTTTACACTCTCAGACTGTCAGGAGACTCTGTCAGTGGCATCACTGGCCTGATATGACAACCAAGCCAACTATCCCCGACATCACTTCATATCACCAGAGCTTTCTCTTACACATCTAGGTGCTCTCCATAGAATGAGTGAAATTCAAAAAGATGCAGTCTCACTGCCAGCAAAATGTCTAGCCTATATGGGCATGTTTGAAGAGAGGACAGAGACAGCTCACCATGCCACCACCATTATGAAAGCCCCAGGAGCCCACAGTGAGAGATGCAAATTCATATGAAACAAATACATCGTCTTTCTAGTACTTTCTCTCTAGGGTCACTTAGAAATGAAATCTGGAATAGAATGAACACTTCTGGACCATCTATTCTGCATCATGCATTGTGCTAGCTGCTGAAATCTCTCACTTAATCCTAATAGCCATTCAAAGTATTTTTGTTATTAGTGCCTTTTCACAAATGATTTTCACAAAGATGTTGAAGTGAAGTGAAGTGACTCAGTCGTGTCTGACTCTTTGCGACCCCGTGGACTGTAGCCTACCAGGCTCCTCCGTCCATGGGCTTTTCCAGGCAAGAGGACTGGAGTGGGTTTCCTTCTCCAGATCACAGAGATGTTAGGTGACTTAATTTCAAAGCCAGAGGGATGGTATGGGGAGGGAGGAGGGTTCAGGATGGGGAACACATGTATACCTGTGGCGGATTCATTTTGATATTTGGCAAAACTAATACAATTATGTACAGTTTAAAAATAAAATAAAATTTAAAAAAAAAATAAAAAATAAACTAAAAAAAAAAAAGTTCAAAGTCTGAAAGCTACTACGTGAAAGAGGCAAAAGTTAAACCCAAATCAGTATATAAATCTTTATGACTTCTTTCTTACAACTCTATTTGCTTTCCAAAGGGATTATACTGACTTAAAATGATACCAGAACCAAAGATAGTCCTCCTTCATTTTTTTGGTGAGAGAACTGGGTAGTTTTAACACCCAACAGGGACTACCATGCAAGGAACCAAATTCCTATATTAAACCAATACCCACAGTCTATACCAAATCTCTCCTTACCAGTTAGACTGTGTGTAGTCAGTGGAAGAGCAGAAATATTTTATTCAACCTCTACAATATTTTCAAGTATTTGGACTATACAAGTTGCCCTCTACGTTTCAAAATCTATCAATAATCATCTTTCTACAAAATTTCCCAGATTTATGCTAGTTTACTTGGAAGTATTAAATCTTTGAATTTTACAATAAAATGAAGATTCCAAAACAAGTAGTATTCGATTTGCTGAAAGCACTGTAACAAAGGATTAAAGACTAAAATTAAGACAACAACAACAACAACTTTAAATTCTAGGTACTATGTAGCTACATTAATATTAGAATATGAGAAAACGGTAAAAGCTATCACTTTCACAGAACTTACTCCAGAAGTACTGTGCCAAATACTTTATAAATGCTTCATTTTGTATAAACGCTTCATTTTGTAGCTTCCAAAGTGTTAACTCTATTTTACAAGCAAAGTGACAATGGTAAGAAAGCCCAAGTAACTTGACCAAAGTAATACAGATAGAAAGTGGTAGCTGCTGCTGCAGTTTATACACTTCCAAAGCTTTTACCTCTTGTCGTCACAGTTTACTGCCCCCTAATTCCTATCTGGTAAACATACCTTTGTCCACAATTCTAAAACCACTGTTGAAACACATACAAAATTATTTAAACCTATTATTAACTGTATCCATTAATTTGTCATAGCTTCTAAAGTAAGATAATTAAAAAGTGCCTAAAGATGGTAACAACAACCCTGTATGCGAGACAGCAAAAGAGACACAGATGTATAGAACAGTTTTTTTGGACTCTGTGGGAGAGGGAGGGGGGGATGATTTGGGAAAATGGCATGAAAACATGCATAATATCATATAAGAAACGAATCGCCAGTCCGGGTTCGATGCGGGATACAGGAAGCTTGGGGCTGGTGCACTGGGATGACCCAGAGGGATGGTATGGGAAGGCAGGTGGGAGGGGGCTTCAGGATGGGGAACACGTGTATACCCGTGATGGATGCATGTTGATGTATGGCAAAACCAATACAATATTGTAAAGTAACAAAAAATAATAATAATAAAAATAAATAAATAAATAAAAGTGCCTAAAGAATTATCATTAGAAAAATTCAAGTAAGGCAACCGATTTTCAGGACGTATTGAGAGGTCAAGAACAGATAATTCACACAACAAAACCTCTATCACTGCTTGGGAGTTACTGTTCTTAAATTGATGTAAAGATAGTAAGACCAGGATACCATCTTAAGTATTTAAGACAATGTAAATACTGTAAACCCACCAGCCTAAAGGCTGAACCAAAGCACCCATTGTCAAAATCATGTTACCTTCAATATTTACTAAGTGAATTATGAATAGTATTATTATAGTCTGCTCCTTAAAGTCTTATTATCAAATAACAGAAAAGATGTAACCATAACTTGGACAATTTAAACTTCTGAAAAGCTATTACTTCCCCAGTTCCAATGTTTCAAAGTTCTTCATAAAAGAATAATATCTGAAAACTAAGATAAGTAACATCCCCCAAACGTGAAATCGTCAATCTATCAGAGTCTGAGCGTAAATACATAACTTTTTAATGTACAAGATGCAGTTAAAAATAACATGTTAGTTGTTCCTGTTGTTTATCAAACACATTCATTAGACTGATTAAAAGGGCAATACAAGAAGAATTTTCTACAATATGCCAAATAATAGATGAAGTCTTACCTCCATTGCTGAAACTACCATCTGTTGGTCATAGTGATTCAGAAGATTGGGCATGAAGGCAGTGTTATAAGGCAAATCCTGGCACACCCTCAAGGTAATAGGCTCAAAGAAAATAAACTGTGCCTACCTGTATGGCCCACAAACATAGTCAAGGGCCACAGTTAAAAGATGATCCAACTCATAGCCACGCTTTCTCGATTGAATGGGATTCGGATGATCAGGCCTACTCAAGATGTATTTTAGATCTTTGTACACCTACAGGTCTCAGCTTGAAAGTACTTCTTCTATCTTACTGTTAAGTTCTTCAAACAGAATTACTCTGCACCGTCAGAGGTTTGTTAGCTTGGTCTCACAAAAGGCATTTGGTTTTGGTTTCACAATATGGGAAAATGACATCATCTTGCCTCTTCTTTTCATTTTCTTACATCGGGTACCATGTGGCCAACGTGTCAAGTTGATCAACCACATTCCCAAACAACAGATTCCATCTTAGGAGAAGAGCTATTTCTTCCTTTGACTGAAATATCTGAAAAATAATTGAAAAAAAAATGGGTGAAATTAGCAATTTCCTCTTAAAATATTACAAGCTTGATATTAAAACTTTGATTAGCTCAGTAAAGTTGCAGGATACAAAATCACTATACAAAAATCAGTTGCGTTTCTACACACTAACAATCAGCTACTAGAAAGAGAAATTTTAAAATACTGCCTTTGGGACTTTCTGGTGGTCCAGTGATTAAAACTGCACACATCCACTGATGAGCTCCAGTGCACTCCCTGGTGGAGAACTAAAATTCCAAGCGCCAGGCCTGTGGCTAACAACAACAACAACGATCACAAACTTTGACTGCCTTACAGATAAAATACATGGATATTTCAGAAAAGATACGACAGTTTCTCTACTTTCTCATTCTTGCTATAGATATACAAGAGAATCCATAAACAGCATTTAAAGGAAAGCACTATTTCCTCCCTCAGTTGTTTATATAACATATAGTTTAATTTCCCATCTACAGTGGTAGTTTTTCATTTGTCACAAGACATAATTGATCCATTTTGAAAACCTTGCATGCTGCTGTCCTAAATTTTATTTAAATATCTGCCACACTTAATAACAAGTTATTTAAATGTTATTATATACGTTTTAATCATTACATGATTCAGCAGATGGTATCTGTGAAAGGTGTAAACTCTAAAGATATGGATTGAAGCCTCTTTCCAACTATGTGAATCACTTAACTTCTCTGAGCTCAGAATTTTCCTTTCTAAAAACTGCACCTCCCTGTCAAAGATGTATGAGTGAATTATAAAATAATGCCCTCTATAAAAGGTAAAGCAACATCAAACTTTAGGTAGTTTTATTACTGAATGACAGCAGATACAAAGACTTACTTCTATCAACCAATACTGAACTGGCAAACAGAAGATTCTAAAAGTAGCATCAGGACATTTTCCCAACAATGCTTCATCCTTTTAGATAGTACAAAAATTCAGTACATAGATGGAGAAAACGTTTGACCAACAAATGCCTCATTATACACAGTCAGGCTGCAGAGAAGAGTCAACTCTAGAAAGTTACAGCATGGAATAGGAATGATTTCCAGTTAAGAGTTTCTACCAAGTTTCAGAGTTGGATTTGACACTGCCTTTCCTGGGGGCTTCCCTGGTGGCTCAGACGGTAAAGAATCCGCCTACAATGCTAGAGACATGGGTTCGATCCCTGGGTTGGGAAGATTCCCTGGAGGAGGAAATGGCAACCCACTCCAGTATTCTTGCCTGGAGAATGCCATGGACAGAGGAGCCTGGCAGGCTACAGTCCGTGGGGTCGCGGAGAGTTGGATGCAACTTTCACATTCACTTTTTTTCTAGGGACAAAAATATGCATCTCTTTTGGGGCTGGAAGGGTAAGTAGAGTGGAAGGCAGGATTGGTAGGAAAAAAGCATATTCTAAAACTATCATACTTCCATTTGGTTTTGTAATGATGTTAAGTCTGCTTTTACTTTATTTTTGCTTCACAGATGTCAAATATTTCTGTTTGAAGTACACAACCTCAGCTGGGAAAACATGAGAAAGTCAGGTTCAGAAATTCTCAGAGACCCAGGTTAACAGGACAACTCAAATAGATATTAGGGCCTGTGACAGAGAACTTGAACCGTCTTGGCTAAAGCAGAGAAAGAAACTGTCCTTTGCGCACTACCAATGACAGGGACCTCTGCCTCCCAGGCTTTCATTACTGGGCAGAAAAAACTATTTGGAGAAAGAAAAGCCATGGCTGAATCTTGCCAATTTCTCCCCCAAGCATATGGTCTTGAGTAGAAGAAGAGAAAAGTAAAGTCTACAACCTTAGGAATTAGAGACACCGAAGTCACAAGCAACCTCTGCCCCAAACGTTTCATCTCTCTAATACGGAAATCTCTAAATCAGAAATATTTGTTAAAGCTTCTTGGCCTGCCATTTTCTTTCCTCCTTCAAGCTGGGCCCAGAAATGTGATGTCTGGCTATGGAAAAGAGATATTAAACACAGTCATGTATATTTAAGCTTAATTATCATGCAGCACGGTACCAATTATGCATATCATTACATGTGTCAAATAAGCCCTGAAAGCTTTATTTGGCTACAGTACCAAACATCCATAGAAGTTCCATTTTTGTAGTTTGCTCCTTATGCAGCATGTTCATCTGCTTGCAACTTAAAAAAAATTAAAGGGGACATTGCTCCCTACTGAATATGTGTATAACAATGAGAATTTCAAATTTTTCATTTAGACTATTATTCAAGCTGTATGGGTTCTAAATTTACGGTTCAAAGAAGATGACCACACAAAACTTGAGGCAGAAACAAGGTAATGTTGAGTTTTTTAAACTAGATGAGAAACCCCCTTATACTTCTGTCTACTCTATTTTACTTGTTTTTCCCTCAGTTATTCCTTTTGCCTCATTTACAAACAATGCTTCTCACAGACTTACAAAAGTGCTTTCCTTTATGCACTTTAACATTCAAATTTCCATATATCCAAACATTTTTGTAAAATTATTGTTAGCCTGGGATAGGATAAAACCTTAATACATTAAGACTGTAGTTTACGATTATTAAGATAAATAAGAAAAAACAGTAGAATGCCATGAGACAAGAAGAAAAACAGGAACAGTAAAAATATTAAGGAATTCATATTTCTTCCAAATTAGAGGTTCCCTCATTTTAATGTGCAGTAGATTCATAGCAACCCCACGGGTCTAAGAAATCCAAACCTCTGGAAAATGAATGATATACATGCATTCTAATGATTATCTCTGTACTGTTACAAGTGATCTATAAGTTATATTTTGAGAAATGCTATCCTAAAATAGAATAACTTAAAACAGTACAGAATATTTGCACATAATTATGTGCTTAGCAAAAGTAATATATAAAATGAATTTTTTTTAAAGCAGATAAAGAATACTACCTTAATAGAAAAATCGAAAAAGGACATAAATTTACAAATGGCCAACAAACATATGAAAAGATACTCAACTTTACTAATAAAAACAGACAAACATGATATTTAACATTTTTGCCAATCAGATGAGCAAAGTAAGAATAACAGAACACAGTATAGGAGAGGGTGCAGAAAAAGGAATATATTCAACATTCCAACACATGGAAGTACTTTTTTTTTTTTTTTTTTGGCTGTCCCACACGGCTTGCAGAATCTTAGTTCCCCAAACAAGGACTGAACCCGGGCTAGAGTAGTGGAGTGTCTAACCACTAGACCGCCAGGAAATTCTCCATTTTCAAATACTACTGGAGGAAAAGCAAAGTAGTTGGTATTTCAAAAAAATAGCTATGGACATCAAAAGCCCTTAAAATGTATATAATTTGATTCAGCAGACCCATTCTACAATTTATGCTAAGAAAGTAAACACAAGTACACATGATGTATAACTGAAATGTTAGTACAAAAACCCAGAGACAATCTGAAAGTCTGCCAATATGGAATTGGTTAAACTAAGGTACAACCAACCCATAACACACTCACTAAAAATGATGAGCAGGATCTGTATATACTGACTTCAAACGACAGTAACACTACAAAAACTGAAAAATAAAATTTTAAATGGTTTACAAAACAGCATATAGTCTCCCACTTCTGTCAAAAATATACATACACGGGACAGAATAAAACTACCTGAACTGTTTAAAAATACAATATTATAGGGACTTCCCTGGCAATCCAGTGATTAGGACTCCACACTTCTACGTCAGGGAGCTCGAAGTTCATCACTGGTCAGGGAATTAAGGTCCCACAAGCTGCACAGCGTGGTCAAAAAACAAAAACAAAACAAAAAAGTAGTAAAGTATTATAAATGCTGCAATGTTATTTTAAAGTCTGTCGCATGTTATTTATGTATGGGAACATTAAGTGCTAAATCTATGAATGTGTGCTGACAATACTACTACTTGAATCAATGATTTACTGGCTGTTGATTAAATAACAAGCCAAGGGACACAAAAATACCCTCCTACAGGTAGCAAGAAAAGCGCCTTCTCAAGAGGGTCTTAGAAGCCCGGGCAGAAAAGTGAATTCAGAGGGCCTCTGTGCTCCAAAGAAATAGCCTGATAGAGAGAGAAAAAGAAAGACATGGGGATCAGAGCTCTGATGGAGCAAAGGTGTTTTAATTAACATGGTGTGGGCATATAGACTGTCTTACAAGGTAGTTTTTCTCAGCAAAGATAAAGATTAAAATTCCAGACTTACAAAACATAGGTGATCCATATTAAAGAGAGAGAGAGTTGTAAACAATCACTTTTACCGTATGGTTCACAAGAAGGAAGAGGGTACTTACCTCCGTATAGAAAATCTAGTGAAGGAAATGCCTGGATTTCTCAGCCCCCGGGAGACACTTGAGTCTTTAGGAATTAGTAAGGAACAGCGAATTTCTGACAGATCCAAAACAGCACACAGGAAGCCTCCTGTTAAATGCTTCCTGAAAACTAATTACCTTATTTTCCTGACATTTCAAAGCATTTGGGGGGAGGCGGGTAGAGGAGGAACCTCTTATTTCACTAAATAAAAGGCAACACTGTAAGAAGAACTGCATCTTAATTATCTTTTATTTTCAGCGACATCCTTGCAAGCCTGCCCACTTAAACTTTTACATCACTTTCCTATCTTATTACCTCTATGTTGTGGTTTGGTACTTCAGACAAACACTTTTTTTCCCCCTTCTTCTTATGGAGTAAAAAGATGGTATTGATTTGCTTAAAAGTACCGATGAGGGGGAAAAAAAGGATGGAGGGAAATCATTATCTTGAGGAGTAAATGGTTCTTAATAACAGAACTACGGATTTATCCATCCCTTTGACTGTTAGCATGCCACTAAAGGCTAAAAGAAGGCTCAAGAGGGAGGTTAACATCCCCCTCGTCAAGTGTTTGTTTCCTTGCTCCTGCGGTATTGGCTTTGCCAAGTAACCCAATTCCCGTACATAAACGTTACAGGTCTCTCCAAACTACTTCTATAAAATAAGATATTGTTTGACCAATCTTATCGAGCAGTCATTTATTTCTATAGCTGCTGGTCTGCTCTGCTGCTCTGTCTGCCTACATTCAGAAGGGAACAAAAATTCAAAATTTCATTTATTCTGGGCCCAGAACCAGACCTTTTGTCCTTCCTAGATATTTTGCAACTTCGAGTTGACTCCTCTGCCTAAATTAGTGGCATATGCTTTTGTTCTTTTAAGAAAGAAAGAAAGAAAAAACCACCCCTTATTCTCTTATTGAGGAAGGCAACTAATTCTGAAAAAGGCCTCTAGGAAGATGTTAAAATGTCTTGAAATGTTTAACAGAACCTTATTTCAGAGGCTATGGATGAACCTCCCCGAGGTACCCCAGGGCAAACACACGGAGCGTCCAAGGGGGCAGAGGGGAAAGCCTCGAGGAGGCATATGCAGACTTTGCAAAACTGATGGGAGGGAGGAGAGGGGACAACTTTCAGGACTAGAAACAGGAAGCAGTCCAGATGCTGCGATGCCGCCCGCACCCCCGCACCCAGCCCTCCGTGCATCGTCCCCCCGGCAAGCAGCTGCGTGCTCCACCCACAGCCCCCAGTGGCCTGGGAGCGCCACACGGCCCTGCGGCGCAGACCGAGCCCCAGGGCTGGGCCGAGGGCAGCGCGCAGGGAGCGCGGGCCACACTCGAACAGGTTGCTCGGCGCAGATTCGGGACCGAGAGGGTTAATCCAGTCCGCGCGCACAGTCCGCCCAGCCCCAAACTCGGGCTCCCCCGCCGGCCCGCCACCCACCCCGAGAAAGCCCGGAGACACCCCTCCACAGCACAGCGCCCAAGGCTTTTGTTTTGTCGGAGACGAGAATAACGATCCTTGAGGAGGAGGTGCCACAGCTGCTCGTGGCTCTTCGGCACAGGCTTAGACCGAGGAGCGGGCAGCCGCCGCGGCACCTCCTCAGTCCCCACTCCCAAGTCCTTTTCCCGCTGAGCAGGACGGGAAGGGGCCTGCACGACCCGGGGCTCACCTCACACATCGGGGCTGGGCTCCCGTGGGGCTGCGGCGCCGGCCGGGGGCGGCCGCAGTTCCCTCAGGTAAACAGAGCCAGCGAAGACCACCAGCGTGCGCCTCCGAGCGACCGAGAGCTTTCGCGATGGCCGCGGCACATGCGCACGCACGTACGGCGCAGGCGCGCTGCGCACGCTCGGCCGAGCGCTCCTATTTTGAGACCAGCTTCTGGACACCCGTCTGCAGGTTTCGTTGCTCTTGACCTCGCGCCGAGGCTGATGCCCGGCCCTGTCCTGCTCCGGCGGAGTCGTTCCGCGCTCTGGAAGCTTTTCTTAAATGCCCTCAGTCCCCTTTGCAAAGCTCTCCCTCCCTTCCCTGCTGAGACAGTGCAGCGACTCGCATCACTCAAGCCTGGAACGCTATTATTGAGAGACCACCAAAACCTGTTTGAGAACCAGCGTGCCCCCTGGGAACCCGGGGATTGGAATTGATTAAGAGGCGGGTGCTGAGAGTGGTACTGGGTGCAGATAGAGGTAGTCAGCTTTCATATTGCAGAGCTCCAGGCTGAAGCAGCAGAGCAGATACCCTCTTTACCAACACCCACTTTAGTGAGCAGGTGGGGCTTGAGGTTATTGGTGACATGCCCCATCTTCTGTTCTTTGAGAAATGTTTCTTCTCTCTTTTTCTTCGTAAGTGATTTTATTTTTTTCTACCTAAGCTATTTCAGAACTTAAAGATTCCTTAGAAATCATCTAAACCTAACCTCTCATTATTCAGACGTGGAAAAGAATGGTCCAGAAAGGTTAAAAAGACTTAGCCAAAGCCAGGCAGCGTTTTAAGGGCTGAGTCTGGATTCACTCATTCCAAGCCAAAGCTGTTACCTTGGCCTCTATCATTTTACCTACCTTCCTTTCTCTTCCTTTCCCTCCCTTTTCAACCTAGACTTCACAGGCATCATTTTGTTCTATGGTAGCATACAGGACTTAAAGAAATACTTTGATCTTGTAGCATAGTATGACTGTACTTAAGGTTCTTCAACTGTACACTTGGTTAAAATGGTGTATTTTAGTATGATCTTCTGTCTGAATCTTTGCCACCCCATGTTAGGAGACTGACCAAAAACAGCTATATAATCTGTGGTTTGTCCAAACCCTTGGGACACATCTCTGTGGCCTCTTTAATTATAGGCAACTATTTTATACAAAGAAAAGTGGAAGTGTTAGTCCCTCAGTCGTGTCCGACTCTTTGTGAGTGATCCAATGGACTGTAGCCCACCAGGTTCCTCTGTCCATGGACTTCTCCAGGCAAGAATACTGAAGTGGGTTGCCATTCCCTTCTCCAGGGGATCTTCCCGACCCAGGGATGGAACCCAGGTCTCCTGCATTGCAGCCAGATTCTTTACTGTTTGAGCCACCAGTGAAACAATCTGTTTTGAAGATGCTCCCTAAATGACAATAAATACTGAGCTTAGACAGTCATAAATATCGTTTAATGTCAGAAGATGAGCTATGCGAATTGCACCATAAAGGGGATCTGAAATGACATTTTCAATTTCGTTAATAAATACTAATGCAGTAATACTTTCTAAAAAAAAAATAACATTGATCCATAGGCTGATTCTTATCAAGTCATTGTGTCTTGTGGAGCCAACACTGCCTCTACTGAAGGTGAGTGAAGCAGCTAAGAGCATTTATGAAAAGCAGTATAGACCTGCTTCGGGTACTTCTAGATCCCTTGTACCTTCAGATCCTCTAGAGATGTGCTGCTCTCGCATTTTTATGCAATTTACACATGGTCTTGTGAAAACTGTCAGGCATAGAACATATCTTGGCTCCTAGTGGGAGGTGGGAATGATGTAGAAATTATCGTTGAATGTATCAACATGATCACATCTCAGAAATAGACCACTGAGTGAAAGAAGCGAACTACAAAGTATGTAAATTATGATAGCTCTTTAAAACAGTCACACTGTTTACAAGGCCAAACATGTATATATAATAAGCAAAAAAAGTGGACAAGTAGGCAGCACACTAAATTTTATGACAGTGGATGCTTCTAGGCAGGCAGGGTGGGAAATGAGATCTGGGCAGCATGTAAAACAGGCTTCAACTCTTAATCACACACATGAAGCAAAATGTTAACATTTTTAAAAAATCTCTGCAGGGAGAAAAGGGTGTTTCTTAGGCAAGTCTGTAAACTTTTCTTTATGGTTGAAATGTTTCCTTTAAAAATAATGTTGAGGGGCTTCCCTGGTGGTCCAGTAACTAAGATTCCACCCTCCCAATGCAGAGGACCTAGGTTTAATCCCTGGTCTGGGAACTAGTGAAAGACAGGGAAGCCTGGAGTGCTGCAGTTGATGGGGTTTCAGAGTCACACACGACTTAGCGACTGAAGAACAACTGGGAACTAGATTCCACAAACTGCAACTAAAGATCCAAGATCTTGTGTGCTGCAACTAAGATCCAGTGCAGCCAAATAAATATTTTTAAAAGGAATTAAAAAAAAATTAAATGAAAGTAATGTTAAATTTTCAAGGACATTGAGCCAATGTGCTCACCGTGAACACAATGTGAATGGTGGTGTTCACTGGGGGATCAGCAGTCACACTGATGAAGGGCTGAACAAGGAGAGGTCCAGAGGATGCTAGTTGAGAGGATCAATGAAAGGGACCTTATTTTCAGGGATAAAAATATTCAGATCTAACAGGGATAAAGTGTCGGGCTCTCTTTAATCCCATCTTTCTTTCATTCAATGTTATAACCACCAATAGAAAGTCTTTAGGGCTTCCCTGGTCGCTCAGGAACTTCACCGAGACCCAACACTCTCCCAGGGAGTTGTTAAAACTGGTCTCTTTCTGGATGAACCCATTTTGAAACCATCCATGTTAACCGGTAATACATGGTAATTCAGTATTGCATCTACTTACCTCCCCCAGGCCTCCACCCCTGCAAAAGTCTTTGTTTATTCATTTTACGTACAACCTGATCATAAAACATACAACCATACTTAAAACCACTGGGATGGAATTCAGACACCATAAGTTTCAGTTTGGCCACTTACTGAGCCTTTGTCAACTCTAAAGAAAGCAGCAACCTCTATGAGCTTTACTTTTCATTTTCATTTTAAACGGGAGATATACGAATGCTGCCTATTTCAAAACAATGAAACAATATAAACATAGGGTTTACATTTATTTACCTTGGAAGAGAGTACATTTTTATGTATTTTAGAGAACGTGAGATAATGAGAAAAGTCTTCTTTTTTGAATTTGGTTAGCTGCTGCCCATAAGAACTGTTTTACACTTCCCAGATGTCCCTTCTGAAATGTTGTTTTTCTCCAGCATTAGTTTATAGTTCTATACCAGTAGTTATTTCTACATTGTACTTTCAAATCCTCCTCATTAGATTTCTTTTTTTTTATTCTTGCATTCTCACTCTGCCTCTCATTACATGGTAGATGCTTCATAAATTTCATTAATGAAATTAGACCAGATTGAAAAATTCCCCAAATTTGGAGTTATCCTTATTCAGGCATGCCATCTGCTGGTTCCCTGGTGTATCTGTTAGTCGGCCTGAATTCCTTAATCCAATCAAGTACAATTCATGTGGAAGCATTGCTGAGTTTGTGTGTTGGGCAATTTTCCCACGTTCTTTCACTTCCTGTGTGCAGGTGCTATTCTTTCATTGAACCTCTCCAGAATTGTTTTTCCTGCAACCTTCTTTTACCTGTTGGCCACTCTAAAAACCCGGAGAAACGGAGTTTACGTTTCAGAACCCCGGAGTGACCAGAACGATATAACTGGGCATGCTCAGTAGGTTGGCCTGATTTGGAACATACTTACAGCTTGAAAGGGGGCATTTAATGCTGTTTGTTTCAGGATTGGCTGCATATTCGTCCTGGCACTCTATTGAGAGATGGCAGCCTTTCCCACCCTCTGGGCCCTCCCACTTTTCCATTTTGTCCCCGTGCCCAAATTTGGAGCCAGCCCTCCAGGATCTCCCAGCCAATCAAGAGACCACACATTGTTGCCTAAGAGACCCCGGATGCCAGCGAAAAGATTTATAGGTAGTGATTGGCCTACTGGAAGGGGTGGGGGCTAGACGGAGTCACAGAAACAGGAGCTATGGCAACACCAGCGCTAGAGGCTTGAGGAGAAAGACTTGAAAAGAAAGCCTTAAAGAGGTGAGAGCAGTGATCGCTGCATGAAAAAGATGGAGACTCTTTTGAGAGCTCTTCTCTCAGGTCCTCCTGGGCTTCTCACGAGGCTTGGCAGTGACCCCGGGAATTACATTTTGCTGTGTATTAGCAGTTAAATGACCAGGTGCATCGTATATATGAAATTAACAACCAACAAATAATTACTTCTGTGCTTATCAAAGCACTAGGTCTTTGCATTGTCTTATAGTTTCTCTTTGTTTCCACCTAGTTGAATATAAGATGAATTCATATTTAAATCTAGATCAGATCAGATCAGATCAGTCGCTCAGTCGTGTGCGACTCTTTGCGACCCCATGAATCGCAGCACGCCAGGCCTCCCTGTCCATCACCAACTCCCGGAGTTCACTGAGACTCACGTCCATCGAGTCAGTGATGCCATCCAGCCATCTCATCCTCTGTCGTCCCCTTCTCCTCTTGCCCCCAATCCCTCCCAGCATCCGAGTCTTTTCCAATGAGTCAACTCTTCGCATGAGGTGGCCAAAGTACTGGAGTTTCAACTTGAGCATCATTCCTTCCAAAGAAATCCCAGGGCTGATCTCCTTCAGAATGGACTGGTTGGATCTCCTTGCAGTCCAAGGGACTCTCAAGAGTCTTCTCCAACACCACAGTTCAAAAGCATCCATTCTTCGGTGCTCAGCCTTCTTCACAGTCCAACTCTCACATCCGTACCCTATTTCCTGATCATTTCCTGGCAATCTCTATTTCCTTCTCTGATGATACTGCAGCGTACAATGGGTGAGCTGTGTGTTAGTGGAGAAACTCAACCGTGTTCTGCTCTGTAAACGCCAAATAAAAACCCGATTATCCTGAGTCTAACCCCAATGTTCGGTTCCTAATGTTGAGTTGTACCTTCTTTGCCACTAGCTTTAATCCTTAAACCACCTCACCTCCACTATTGTGTTCATTCATTCCGCTGATTGAGACAAGGTTTTATTGAGCACCTACTGTGTACTACTGAGTTTAGGATTCAGGTGAGCACATTCAGAAAACCACATTAGCAGAGAAGCACCAGTTTTGTACCACATTCTCTGATCTGAAGTTCAGTGTGTCTGTACAGATAGTGCATGAAGGGAGAGGAAGGAGGATGAACCAAAAAGGTAAATTCATGGTGCACCTAGATCAGCATGCTAAGGATTCTGTAGCCATTACTGAGTCTCTGAAGGTTTTTGAGCTGACAAATGACAAACAGACCTTTAAAAAAAATACTTCCCTGAATAGAGTAGTGGTTAGCCAAAGTTGGGGAGGAGGGAAGTGTGGAGATATTGATCAAAGGGTACAAACCTTCAGTTATAAAAGGAATAAGTTCTAGAGACCTTATGTACAGCATGGTGACTATGTGGTGATGGTGGTGGTAGTTTAGTCGCTAAGTTGTGTCCCACTCTTGCAACCCCATGGACTGTAGCCCACCAGGTTCCTCTGTCCATGGGATTCTCCAGGCAAGAACACTGGAGTGGATTGCCATTAACTTCTTCAGGGGATCTTCCTGCCCAGGGATCATGGTGACTATAGTTAATAATAATATATTATAGACTTGAAATTTACTAGAAGAGTAGATCTCAAGGGTAATCACACACACAGAAGCACACACATGCACACACACGCACACATGCACACACACACAGTAACTATGGGAGGTGATGGATATGTTACATAGTTTGATTGTGGTAAGCATCCCACAATGTGTACATATACTAAAACATCACCTTAAATATATACATTTTTTTTGTTAAAAAAACCCTCTTGTAGTAGACTGTAATCTCCATTACAGGCAAGACTTGTCTTTATACCTGTAATACAGACCTAATAAGTCTTTAGTGAAGTTGTGCAATGGTGACAGTGTGAAGAATGGCTTTGAAGATGGGATTGGAGGTGTGTTACCACTGGAACTTGACCAGAGGACCTAGCCTTGCCTTTAAGCATGACACTAGAAGCACACACTGGGGGTAAGGGCCAGAAGCCCTTTTTCTTCCCCTTCATCCAAAGAAAAATTAAAGGGGAACATGCAAGGACAGCCATTAAGGGGGAAAGAGGTCATGAAAAAACAACAGCCAGGTTTGTATGTAGAAGGAGGGAAGGCAACTTGCTTTGTCTTGTAATTTTTTGGTATGTTGTATGAAAGCGTCTGAGTGGTCTATACTGTGAACCAGTGTGGACATGCAGATATGCACACTGCCCATCTTCTAGAGTGGACAGAGGAAAAAAACTGTAAAAGGATAATGACAAAAACCAGGGCAGGATACCTCCATATGCCTGCTTCAGGAAGACTATTACCAAGAGGGTTCTTTTGCTCAGCCAGGCCCATCTCCTGAAAACCAAACTTTACTCAAATTGATTTGAAAAAAAAAAAGCCTAATTCAAATGATTTCTAGCTCTGAAGAACCAGGAAGGGAAAAAAAAAAAACAACAGCAAAACCTTAGGGAGGACCTGGAAAAACTACTTTGTCTTAATCAGAAATCGTGCTTAGAATCAGTCAGGTTGTTTTCTACTCAAACTGGGAAAAGAGAGTTTCTGAGCTTACAACAGAAGGTTTTAACCTGGTATAAGCAAAATGTAATGTTAATATGCGGAGAAGGCAATGGCACCCCACTCCAGTACTTTGCCTGGAAAATCCCATGGATGGAGGAGCTTGGTAGGCTTCAGTCCATGGGGTCACTAAGAGTCGGACATGACTGAGTGACTTCCCTTTCACTTTTCACTTTCATGCATTGGAGAAGGAAATGGCAGCCCACTCCAGTGTTCTTGCCTGGAGAATCCCAGGGACGGGGGAGCCTGCTGGCTGCCGTCTGTAGGATCACACAGAGTTGGACACGACTGAAGTGACTTAGCAGCAGCAGCAGCAATGTTAATATGAATTTTTCTAGGGAGAAGATTCATAGTTTTCATCATATCCTCAAAGAGTTTTATAGGCCTGAAAAAAATAAAATAAAAGATGGAAAACAATTGGTTTAAGGAATTCCCTAGCAGTCCAGAGGTTAGGACTCTGTATGTTCATTGCTGAGGACCAGGGTCAATCCCTGGTTGGGGACTAAGATTTTGCAAGCCGAGTGGCTTAGCCTAAACAGATAAATAAAAATTGTTGTGTACACACAACTTCAATCAATTTAAATAGAAGAAACATCAACCATGAATAAATAGCAATAAAAAAGGAAATATGTGATTTTTAACTGAGCAGATCTAGACTCAGTGACCATGCTTTATATATTTGCCTGCTCATGTGTATTTTTATAGCAGCCAATTAATAATACTGTAATGAAATCATTTCTTACATCTTTGCAACTTAGCTGTTAGGAGCTAAGAATGTGAGGGCTCATCTGAACCTCCTTTATTTCCCCTTATTCCAGTGGAGTGGTATCAGCAGGCAACTGCAGGAAGACATTATCTATGGTTTAAAACCCTGAGGCTTTCTCTTCAGCTCTAATTTAAACCTGAGAGGGAATATTACATGTCAAGTGAGAGTCACAAAATTTCAGATCTAGCATTTGGGGGAATCCTCTGTAAGTCCAAAACTAACGGTTAATTAAAAAAAATTGTTTTTATTTATTTGGCTGTTCCAGGTCTTAGTTGTGGCATGTGGATCAAAATATTGTCCGGGTGAATTCCCTGGTGGTCCAGGGGACCTGGGTTCTATCCCTGGTCAGGGAACTACATCCCACATGCCCTAACAAAGACCTGGCTCAGCCAGATAAATAAATAAAAAGAAATCTTTTTTTAAATTGTCTTATATTTGTTGCTATACTTTTTGGAGCCCTGGGTCAGGCAGGCAAATCCTGTGCAGGCTCCAACTCAGCACCACTGCTTTGGATCTGAAACATACCTTCAGAGAGGAAGAAGGCACAAACAAACAGAAACACTGAAGCTATATACTGAAAAATGCCATCCATCTGCTTTAAATATTTTTTACCTTAAAATATTTTGTTGTGCCCCCTTCAAGGACAGGCTTTGAAGAACTCTGGAAATAACAGGAAGTTCTAAGAAAGTCTGTGGTGATGCTATTTTTTTTTTTTAAACTTTTTATTTTGTGTTGGAGTATAACCAATTAACAGTGTTGTGGTAGTTTCACATGAACAAAGAAGGGTCTCACCCATACATATACATGTATCCATTCTCCCCCAGCCAGGCTGCCATTGAGCACAGTTCCTTGTGCTATATCATGGGTCCCTGTTGGTTATCCATTTTAAGTATAGCAGTGTGTACCTGCCCAAGTCAATCCTAAAGGAGATCAGTTCTGAGTATTCATTGGAAGGACTGATGCTGAAGCTGAAGCTGAAGCTCCAATTCTTTGGCCCCTTGATGCGAAGAGCCCACACATTAGAAAAGACCCTGATGCTGGGAAAGATTGAAGGCAGGAGGAGAAGGGGATGCCAGAGGACGAGATGGTTGGATGGCATAACTGACTCAATGGACATGAGTTTGAGTAACCTCCGGGAGATGGGAAAGGACAGGGAAGCCTGGCATGCTGCAGTCCATGGAGTTAGTCGAACATGACTGAGTGACTACTTGCAAAAAGTTTCAAAGCTAGTAAGTTTTAGAGCCAGGATCCAAACTGTGTAATGTAAAAAGTTTTGGTTGCAAACAACAGCAATAGATTCTAGCTAATGTGTGTGTGCTGTGTGCTTAGTCGCTCAGTTGTTTCCAACTCTTTGTCGCCCGCCAGGCTCCTCCGTCCATGGGGATTCTCCAGCCGAGAATGCTGGAGTGGGTTGCCATGCCCTCCTCCAAGGACTCTTCCCAACCCAGGGATCGAATTCAGGTCTCCCGCACTGCAGGCAGATTCCTTACCATCTGAGCCACCAGGGATGCCCCTACAAGAAGGGTCTTCTAGCTAATGTAGGTGAAATTTATTGAAGGCTATCAGGTGGCCCACAAAATGGATAAGAAAGGACATGCATGCATGCTAAGTTGCTTCAGTCGTGTCTGATTCTTTGTGACCCTGTGGCCCATAGCCCACCAGGGTCCTCTGCCCCAGGGATTCTCCAGGCAAGAATACTGGAGTGGGCTGCCATGGCCTCCTCCAGGGGATCTTCCTGGCCCAGGGATCAAACCTGCATCTCTTCTGTCTCCAGAATTGGCAGGCAGATTCTTTACCACTAGCACCACCAAGGAAGCCCCTCCAAGAAGAGTCTAAGAACAGCTTAACAGTCTACGCAGAGCATCTATGGTACTTTGAATGATCACCTTGGCTGTAAAGCAAGGATAAGCCAGCATCAGTTACCTGGCCTAGCTTAGTCTTATGACTGGGCAAGGGGAGGCCACCTCGATTAACCAACCCAGCAGACCCTAAACACTGAGGGAAAAGTAATCCCTCGTGGAAATTAGAGTGCTTTAATCCAATGAAGACATACATAGGGACTTCCCTGGCTGTCCAATGGTTAGAATTGGATCATAAAGAAGGTTGAGCGTTGAAGAATCGATGCCTTTTAATTGTGGTACTGGAGAAGACCTTTGAGACTCCCTTGGACAGCAAGGAGATCAAATGAGTCCATCCTAAAGGAAATCAACCCTGAATATTCATTGGGAGGACTGATGCTGCAGCTGAAGCTCCAGAACTTTGGCCACCTGATGCAAAGAGCCGACTCCTTGGAAAAGACCCCGATGCTGGCAAAGATTGAAGGCAGGAGGAGAAGGGAGGCAAAAGAGGATGAGATGGTTGGATGGCATCACGAACTCAATGGACATGAGTCTGAGCAAACTTGGAGATAGTGAAGGACAGGGAAGCCTGGTGTACTTCAGTCCATGGAGTTGCAAAGAGCTGGGCGCAACTTAGCGACTGAACAACAGCAGTCATGGTTAAGACTCAACATTTCCAATACAAGGGATGTGAGTTCATCTCCGGTGGGAGAACTGAGATCCCACATGCCGTGAGGCCACAAAAATGAAGGCAGACATATACAGTACTGGGTGTACTGTATATTTTCCCCAGTGTATTTTTCTCAATAAACCCAAATCTGTCCATATATAAATTCTTGGCCTTGTCCATTGTACTATTCTACTTCTTAAACATGGTAGCAAGCTAGAGCCCTTGTTAGCTAGATGTCAGAAAGTTAACAGAGGAAGAAGGAGGTCACAAGGGACAAAATGGAGTAGATCAGATTGCACAGTGATTTTATAAATACTTCTTTCTGACCAATATGGTGTGTTCTTAGCTAAGAGTGATTCTGATTTTTCCCGCTTGGTCCAATGAAAATCAAACAGAGTTAAACAGACCTGGGTCTGATTCTCTGTTTCACCACCTACTGTCTGTATAACTCTGGGCAAAGCAAAGTGAGCCTCATTTTCTTCATCTGTAAAATAAGCTAAAACCCACCACCTTACCATATTGTTATGGGTTTAACTGAACAAACCTGTTAAGTGCCTGACATATAAAATACTCCCAGTAAATGTCACTCTCCCGCTAGTCCCTGTCCCAGTGTACTGAAAAAGATTATATGGTATTAGTATTTTTAGTATTCTGAAGATTGTATGATTCATTTCTTCTGAAGACATAGTTTTTCTTACAGAAGAATATTCAGTTATTTCATGATGGCATTTCCACCTCCAAAAAACACAAATGGTCCCAAAATGCAGACAAAGATGAGTACCTGGACACCCCTAAACCATCAGCTTTTGAATGACCGGGTGAGTAATAAGAACTATTGTATTAGTTGAAATCATACTTTGAAGGGAAAAAAAGCATTAAAATTTTGGTAATCAAAACATGAACAGGAATTGCTTAGGATTGTATAGTGGATAAAAAAAAAAAAAAACCCAAAAAACAAAATGAAGGATTTCTTCAAAAATTTTAATTGAAAAAAACTGAAATACATTTAGAACAAAAATAAAGAAAACTTTAATTGAGCCCCAATTACCTGGCCAGAGTTGGCAAGAGATACAAAGTTCCTGCTTAGAAAGAAAGATCTTAGGGACTTCCCTGGTGGTCCAGTGGCTAAGACTCTTTGCTCCCAGGGCTGGGGCCCAGGTTCTATCACTGGCCAGGAAATTCAATCCCACATACTGCAACTAAAGACCTTGTGTGCTGCAACTAAGACCCAGCACAGCCAAATAAATTAATAAACATTTTTTAAAGATTTAGGAGATGAGAAGGAAGAGTGTCTACCAGCTCCCCTTCACCTCCATATCCAACTGGTTTTCAGGTTCTGTGAGTCTTCCTCCGAGGTCTCTTCATCCAGACCCCTTTTCTCCTTTGACTTGTGCACATCCAGCTCCACGTTCTCAGTTCACACACTCACCCCCCTTTGCCTGGCACATTGCAGTAACCCCTCAGCTGGTTTCACTGTCTCTAATCCATCCTCTATTCTGGTCCCAGAATGATCTTTCTAAAGTACCAAACTAATCCTATGAAGCAAGAGATAACAGACTGTTCCAAAGAATAAATTCCACCCTACCCACCATGCATAGCACTGAGGACCCCTTCATGTGTGTTAGTCACCGAGTCATGTCCGACTCTTGGAGACCCCATGGACTGTAGCTGGCCAGGCTCCTCTGTCTGTGGGATTCTCCAGGCAAGAATACTGGAGTAGGTTGCCATGACCTCCTCCAAGGGATCTTCATGACCCACGGATCGAACCCAGTGTCCTTTATATCACCTGCATTAGCAAGTGAGTTTTCTTTTTTTAATTTATTTGGTTGCAATTTTGTTGAAGCATGTGAACCCTTAGTTGAAGCATGTGGGATCTAGTTCCCTGACCAGAAATCAAACCCAGGCCCCCTGCATTGGGAGCATGGAGTCTTAGCCCCTGGACCACCAGGGAAGTCCCAGCAGGTGAGTTCTTTAACACTGGCTCCACCTGGGAAGCCTGAAAAGCTTTTGTCAAATTTTATGAGAATTTCTAGGGAATTCCCTGGTGGCCCAGTGGCTCAGTCTGTGTTCCCAATGCAGGGGGCTGGGTTCCATCTGCGTTCAGGAAACTAGATCCCACATGCCGCAAGAGTTTGCATGCTGCAGCTAAAGAACCCACATGGCACAACTAAGACCCAGTGCAGTCAAATAAATAAAAATGTTTAAAAATTTCATGATTATTTCTAGATGAGCAATGATAAGAGAAATAACAATTTCTATTAGAAATGATATTTATTTTGTTGTTCAGAACTCCCATTTTATCACCCTCCCCCGCCATTTTTAGTTTGGTTTAGTTAGGTTCTAGTTTGGAGTAAAACTATTTTCAAAAATCTTAGCCTGCCATATGTAAAATAGATAGGCAATGGGAATTTGCTGCATGGCTCAGGAAACTCACACAGGGGCACTGTATCAACCTAGAGGGGTGGGGTGGGGAGAGAGAGGGGCTGCCAAGTCACTTCAGTCGTGTCCGACTCTGCGACCCCATAGACGGCAGCCCAACAGGCTCCCCGGTCCCTGGGATTCTCCAGGCAAGAACACTGGAGTGGGTTGCCATTTCCTTCTCCAATGCATGCAAGTGAAAAGTGAAAGTGAAGTCGCTCAGTCGTGTTCGACTCTTCGCGACCCCATGGACTGCAGCCTACCAGGCTCCTCCGTCCATGGGATTCTCCAGGCAAGAGTACTGGAGTGGGGTGCCATCGCCTTCTCCAAGAGAGAGGGGAGGGAGGTTCCAAAGGGAGGGGATATATGCATACCTATGGCTGATTCATGTTGAGGTTTGATAGAAAACAACAAAATTCTGTCAAGCAAAATCCTTCAATAAAAAAATAATTAAAATTAAAAAACTGTCAAATCACTATGTTGTACACCTGAAACTAACATTATATTGTATGTCAATTATAATTCAATAAAAATTAAATATAATACAAATTTAAAAAATCTTGGACCGTGTATATACCCATATGTATGTGAATGAATGTATCAGTACTTAAGACACACACATGGAAATTGCATATGTATACAGCAAACTGATAATAGTGAGTGCACAAGTGCCCAGTCTTGTCTGACTCTTTGCAACTCCACAGACTGTAGGCCTCCAGGCTCCTCTGTCCGTGGAATTTTCCAGGCAAGAATATTAGAGTGGGTCGCCATGCCCTCCTCCAGGGAATCTTCCCATCCCAGGGATTAAACCCACGTCTCTTTATGTCTCCTGCATCAGCAGGTGGGTTCTTTACCGGTTGAGCCACCAGAGAAGCCCAACTATCAATAGTGGTTTCCCCTACAATGTTGGACAACATGGAAGAGTGGGAGGGAAGTCTGTTGGAAGAGAGAGGTTTTTTTTTTTTTTTTACCCTATACACTGCAATATTTAACCATTTAAAAAACAAATATAAGTAAAAGCGAGCAAAGAACAGTAATGCTGAGAATTAAAAAACAAGGGTTCCAGATCAGCTATACTAAATAATCTCCAGGGAAAAGACATCCGAGAAGAACGTGAGGAGCAAGCATGAAGGGAATTGGTCATATTTTCAATATGGTGGGAAAATACAAGAGCCGTTGGAGCAGGATGGTGACAGAATTGCATCTGCATTTCCAAACGGTCATCTTGCTCCACGTCACTAATGATTGGAGAGACTCAACTCCAAACGCCAAGGAGGGACCACTTCGCCCGAGTCCGACTGGGCCTCATTGCAATGTCTGTCCATAGCAGATGCTGGAGAAGCTGTGGAGCAAAGGGAACTCTCCTCCACGCTGAGTAGGAATGGGAGTTGGTACAGCCGGGATGGAAAAGAGTATGGAGGTTCGCGAAGGAACTAAACGTAGAAGTAGCCTATGGTTCAGCAGTCCCACTCCCAGGCATAGATCCACCCCCAGTACAAGCCAACAAGCTAGATGCCCCGTTTGGGCACATCGATCTGTGCGCGCGCTCGCATGCGCATGCGCGATCGCCTGCGAGGCTGGGGGTGGGGCGGGGGCTGGGGCTCTGGCTGGAGTCGGTGCAAGCCCCGGGATTGCCTGAGGCAAGCCAAAGGAGCCCCAGAGGGAGACGGGACGGCCGGTCGTCTGGTTTCCTGAAAGCCGAATGCGAATGCGGAGGGGCTCGCGGGCCGCGGGGAGGCAACCCAGGTCTGCAGCGGGAGTCGGGGCCCCGGCCACCCACTCACTCCCCCCGCCCCGGGAGGGGCTGGGGCTGCGGGGGTGGCGGGGGGCGAGGGGGGTGTGGGTCCAAGAATTGGGACGCGGGGCGGGGGCTAAAGGACCTCTTCTGGTAGGCAAAAAAGCCTCCAGCACCCGGAATTCCCAGGTGGTCTCCCATCCAAGATACTAAACAGGCCCGACCCTGCTTAGCTTCCGAGATCAGACGAGATCGGGCGCCTTCAGGCCGATAGGGCCGGAGACGGACGCGGCCGCCGCGGGGCGCCCTAAGAGCCTTGCGCTTCGCCTCCCTTTCGCTCTGACCTGCAGGTCGGGCCAACGGGCCGCCCCTCTCCTCGGGGGGCCGTGCTGTACTTGAGCCGCACGACCCGCGACCGCACTCCAGCCTGCTGACGCCGGCCCGGCCCCCGAACACCGCCAACACCAGACCAGCAACCGCCTGGCCGGGCCCGGGGGCCCGATGGGCTTCCAGGACCCCCCAGTGACCGGGAGGGCGTGCGTGCGTGCGCGCGGGGCCTGGGGGGTGGGCTGAGGGGTGCGGAGGTCTCGGCGCCCTCCCACCCCCGGCCACTCCAGACCCGGCCGCGCTGGCCGAGCTGGGCTTCCCCCCCCATCCCGTTCAATGCTCAGGGCCGCGCGACCCCGGAGGTGTCGGTCTTAGGGGCCCGCCGCCTCCCGATCCCCGCGGCCAGGGGGCCTCTGAACCTCCTGCGGGCCTAGGCGCAGCGAATCTTGAGCGCCCAACTTGCCCGGCACCTGCCCGCTGCCCAAACCCACCGGGAGCCACGGAGGCGCGGTCGACCGGAGCGCCTCAGCCCCGCCCCTTTGCCCTACCGAGGCGCCCCCCTTGTCCCCACGCCGCCCGCCAAGCACCCGACCTTCCTGAGAGAGCAGACGAACCACAGGCAGGCACACAGACAGACACACACACTCGCACGCACCCACGCCATGGGAGACAGCTGGCCTGCGCGAGCTCCTCAGCCAGAGCCATAGCACCTGGGAGAGGCCGGGGCCAGACCAAAGGCCCGGCGGACGGCTGTCGGGAGAGACAGAGGCAGAAATCCATGAAGCTTCCGAGACAGACTCCAAGACGGCGAGAGGGAGATACACACACACACACACACACACACACACACACACACACACACACGAGTGTGGTCTTTGGAAATTCTTCTGTTCGTAGTTGCTGGGTTGAGCCCAACTTTTATAGGCCCCATGGAGTGCGGCCCATCAGGCTCCTCTGTCCGTGGCATTTCCCAGGCGAGAATACTGGAGTGGGTTGCCATTTCTTTCTCCAGGGGATCTTCCCAACCCAGGGATCAAACCCGAGTCTCCTGCGGGCGGATGCCTTGCCATCTGAACCAGCACATTGCGAATTCCCTAGGCAAAATACAAAGAAAAGAGCTCGTGTGCTACTAAGTGGAAAGATGATTGAAGAAACAGAAGGTGTCCTTTGTTGGTATCTTTGAATCTTTTTTTAGTTTTCGTTGATTTTTACTCTTAAGGCTACTTGAACAAGGCAAGAGAGAAACCCCAGAATTGAAAAGCAATTGACTTTTTTGAAAGAAACCTGTGCAGGTTAAGCACTCTTCGTTTTTGAGAGATGGTGAAATGCAAAATCTTGATTCAACACATATGACTTTGGTGAACTTTATTTCAAATCTCCATGATGAACCCCTAAGGCGTCCAGGAAGAAAGGAGTAGAGCGGGAGACAAAAAGAGCAACCTTTCCCCTTGGCGCCATCCCAACCAGCTGCTTAGTTCCTTCATCTCATGGACTACCATCTGGGCTTATCTGGTTTGTCTGATTCTTGTTTCGGGGCCCGTTTCTAGTCACAAGGCTGTCAACAGTGGGGGGTGGGGTGGGGTGGGGGGGAAGCCCTTCTTTCCATTCCACATGAGACCCAGTGGACAATCCAGGCCCTGGCCACTGCATAGAGCGTGCAGCAACAATATCAACGGTGATGCTGGTTAACAACGCATATTCCTGGAATCCACTCCGTTGGCTACTGAGTGTGTGCGGTGGTGGTCTGGAACCTATACCTGGAAGCTTTCTTGATGATTGCAAATGACACCAAAGTCCGAGGACGATGGAAGATCTTCACGTTTCTGCAAGAGCCACACACCTCCAGAAGGAACCGCAAGACTTGCCTGACATGGTCAAGGTCTAAGTATTGGACTACACGTCGGAAGGTCTCCACCTTTGCTATGGAAGTCAAACGATCTTTCTTGGAAATGAAAATGGATCACACTGAACGTTCACATTCTTCTAGAGCATTTGAAAAGCCCTAAACTGTAGAAATCTGCTGTACGAGTTCCTTGAAAGCAAGAACCCATACTGATGGATATGTCTTAATGCCTTAGATTGTGCCTTGAATATAGCGTACACATGAACCCAGGAAAGGAAAGAATGGAATCGCCAAATATACAAAGAGATCAAAAGTGCCGAGCCAAGTGACACCTTGAGGCTTCCAAGAACTTTTCTGTCTTTCACACGCTAAGTAAATCCTGAGCACCTACGATGAGCTGGGAGGCATGTAATAAGTTTCTGGAACTAGAAGGCGGAGAGAAGCAGACACAGAGTTCCTGCTTTCACTGAGACGAATCTAATGATACATCACAGGCAGATCCTTGGAGAACTTGTCGAGGGGCCTCTACCCTCACCAAAACCTGGGTGTCAGGGAAGGCTTTTCAGAGTAACCATTGCGTTGAGGTCCATAGGTTGAACCTACGTAAACCAGGGTTGAGATGCAGGAAGAATTTCAGGCAGGGAAAACAGCATCCTGGAAGTCTACGTGACCAGGGAACCTTAGGACGTTCAAGAAATGAAAATGCCCTATGGGATGGAAGCCAAAGAGTGCAGAGGGCATTCCAGGGAAAAGACATCCGAGAAGAACGTGAGGAGCAGGCATGAAGGGAATTGGTCGTATCTTCAATATGATGGGAAAATACAAGAGCCGTTGGAGCAGGATGGTGACAGAATTGCATCTGCATTTCCAAACGGTCATCTTGCTCCACGTCACTAATGATTGGAGAGACTCAACTCCAAACGCCAAGGAGGGACCACTTCGCCCGAGTCCGACTGGGCCTCATTGCAATGTCTGTCCATAGCAGATGCTGGAGAAGCTGTGGAGCAAAGGGAACTCTCCTCCACGCTGAGTAGGAATGGGAGTTGGTACAGCCGGGATGGAAAAGAGTATGGAGGTTCGCAAAGGAACTAAAAGTAGAAGTAGCCTATGGTTCAGCAGTCCCACTCCCAGGCATAGATCCACCCCCAGTACAAGCCAACAAGCCAGATGCCCCGTTTGGGCACATCGATCTGTGCGCGCGCTCGCATGCGCATGCGCGATCGCCTGCGAGGCTGGGGGTGGGGCGGGGGCTGGGGCTCTGGCTGGAGTCGGTGCAAGCCCCGGGATTGCCTGAGGCAAGCCAAAGGAGCCCCAGAGGGAGACGGGACGGCCGGTCGTCTGGTTTCCTGAAAGCCGAATGCGAATGCGGAGGGGCTCGCGGGCCGCGGGGAGGCAACCCAGGTCTGCAGCGGGAGTCGGGGCCCCGGCCACCCACTCACTCCCCCCGCCCCGGGAGGGGCTGGGGCTGCGGGGGTGGCGGGGGGGCGAGGGGGGTGTGGGTCCAAGAATTGGGACGCGGGGCGGGGGCTAAAGGACCTCTTCTGGTAGGCAAAAAAGCCTCCAGCACCCGGAATTCCCAGGTGGTCTCCCATCCAAGATACTAAACAGGCCCGACCCTGCTTAGCTTCCGAGATCAGACGAGATCGGGCGCCTTCAGGCCCGTAGGGCCGGGAACGGACGCGGCCGCCGCGGGGCGCCCTAAGAGCCTTGCGCTTCGCCTCCCTTTCGCTCTGACCTGCAGGTCGGGCCAACGGGCCGCCCCTCTCCTCGGGGGGCCGTGCTGTACTTGAGCCGCACGACCCGCGACCGCACTCCAGCCTGCTGACGCCGGCCCGGCCCCCGAACACCGCCAACACCAGACCAGCAACCGCCTGGCCGGGCCCGGGGGCCCGATGGGCTTCCAGGACCCCCCAGTGACCGGGAGGGCGTGCGTGCGTGCGCGCGGGGCCTGGGGGGTGGGCTGAGGGGTGCGGAGGTCTCGGCGCCCTCCCACCCCCGGCCACTCCAGACCCGGCCGCGCTGGCCGAGCTGGGCTTCCCCCCCCATCCCGTTCAATGCTCAGGGCCGCGCGACCCCGGAGGTGTCGGTCTTAGGGGCCCGCCGCCTCCCGATCCCCGCGGCCCGGGGGCCTCTGAACCTCCTGCGGGCCTAGGCGCAGCGAATCTTGAGCGCCCAACTTGCCCGGCACCTGCCCGCTGCCCAAACCCACCGGGAGCCACGGAGGCGCGGTCGACCGGAGCGCCTCAGCCCCGCCCCTTTGCCCTACCGAGGCGCCCCCCTTGTCCCCACGCCGCCCGCCAAGCACCCGACCTTCCTGAGAGAGCAGACGAACCACAGGCAGGCACACAGACAGACACACACACTCGCACGCACCCACGCCATGGGAGACAGCTGGCCTGCGCGAGCTCCTCAGCCAGAGCCATAGCACCTGGGAGAGGCCGGGGCCAGACCAAAGGCCCGGCGGACGGCTGTCGGGAGAGACAGAGGCAGAAATCCATGAAGCTTCCGAGACAGACTCCAAGACGGCGAGAGGGAGATACACACACACACACACACACACACACACACACACACACACACACGAGTGTGGTCTTTGGAAATTCTTCTGTTCGTAGTTGCTGGGTTGAGCCCAACTTTTATAGGCCCCATGGAGTGCGGCCCATCAGGCTCCTCTGTCCGTGGCATTTCCCAGGCGAGAATACTGGAGTGGGTTGCCATTTCTTTCTCCAGGGGATCTTCCCAACCCAGGGATCAAACCCGAGTCTCCTGCGGGCGGATGCCTTGCCATCTGAACCAGCACATTGCGAATTCCCTAGGCAAAATACAAAGAAAAGAGCTCGTGTGCTACTAAGTGGAAAGATGATTGAAGAAACAGAAGGTGTCCTTTGTTGGTATCTTTGAATCTTTTTTTAGTTTTCGTTGATTTTTACTCTTAAGGCTACTTGAACAAGGCAAGAGAGAAACCCCAGAATTGAAAAGCAATTGACTTTTTTGAAAGAAACCTGTGCAGGTTAAGCACTCTTCGTTTTTGAGAGATGGTGAAATGCAAAATCTTGATTCAACACATATGACTTTGGTGAACTTTATTTCAAATCTCCATGATGAACCCCTAAGGCGTCCAGGAAGAAAGGAGTAGAGCGGGAGACAAAAAGAGCAACCTTTCCCCTTGGCGCCATCCCAACCAGCTGCTTAGTTCCTTCATCTCATGGACTACCATCTGGGCTTATCTGGTTTGTCTGATTCTTGTTTCGGGGCCCGTTTCTAGTCACAAGGCTGTCAACAGTGGGGGGTGGGGTGGGGTGGGGGGGAAGCCCTTCTTTCCATTCCACATGAGACCCAGTGGACAATCCAGGCCCTGGCCACTGCATAGAGCGTGCAGCAACAATATCAACGGTGATGCTGGTTAACAACGCATATTCCTGGAATCCACTCCGTTGGCTACTGAGTGTGTGCGGTGGTGGTCTGGAACCTATACCTGGAAGCTTTCTTGATGATTGCAAATGACACCAAAGTCCGAGGACGATGGAAGATCTTCACGTTTCTGCAAGAGCCACACACCTCCAGAAGGAACCGCAAGACTTGCCTGACATGGTCAAGGTCTAAGTATTGGACTACACGTCGGAAGGTCTCCACCTTTGCTATGGAAGTCAAACGATCTTTCTTGGAAATGAAAATGGATCACACTGAACGTTCACATTCTTCTAGAGCATTTGAAAAGCCCTAAACTGTAGAAATCTGCTGTACGAGATCCTTGAAAGCAAGAACCCATACTGATGGATATGTCTTAATGCCTTAGATTGTGCCTTGAATATAGCGTACACATGAACCCAGGAAAGGAAAGAATGGAATCGCCAAATATACAAAGAGATCAAAAGTGCCGAGCCAAGTGACACCTTGAGGCTTCCAAGAACTTTTCTGTCTTTCACACGCTAAGTAAATCCTGAGCACCTACGATGAGCTGGGAGGCATGTAATAAGTTTCTGGAACTAGAAGGCGGAGAGAAGCAGACACAGAGTTCCTGCTTTCACTGAGACGAATCTAATGATACATCACAGGCAGATCCTTGGAGAACTTGTCGAGGGGCCTCTAACCTCACCAAAACCTGGGTGTCAGGGAAGGCTTTTCAGAGTAACCATTGCGTTGAGGTCCATAGGTTGAACCTACGTAAACCAGGGTTGAGATGCAGGAAGAATTTCAGGCAGGGAAAACAGCATCCTGGAAGTCTACGTGACCAGGGAACCTTAGGACGTTCAAGAAATGAAAATGCCCTATGGGATGGAAGCCAAAGAGTGCAGAGGGCATTCCAGGGAAAAGACATCCGAGAAGAACGTGAGGAGCAGGCATGAAGGGAATTGGTCGTATCTTCAATATGATGGGAAAATACAAGAGCCGTTGGAGCAGGATGGTGACAGAATTGCATCTGCATTTCCAAACGGTCATCTTGCTCCACGTCACTAATGATTGGAGAGACTCAACTCCAAACGCCAAGGAGGGACCACTTCGCCCGAGTCCGACTGGGCCTCATTGCAATGTCTGTCCATAGCAGATGCTGGAGAAGCTGTGGAGCAAAGGGAACTCTCCTCCACGCTAAGTAGGAATGGGAGTTGGTACAGCCGGGATGGAAAAGAGTATGGAGGTTCGCGAAGGAACTAAAAGTAGAAGTAGCCTATGGTTCAGCAGTCCCACTCCCAGGCATAGATCCACCCCCAGTACAAGCCAACAAGCCAGATGCCCCGTTTGGGCACATCGATCTGTGCGCGCGCTCGCATGCGCATGCGCGATCGCCTGCGAGGCTGGGGGTGGGGCGGGGGCTGGGGCTCTGGCTGGAGTCGGTGCAAGCCCCGGGATTGCCTGAGGCAAGCCAAAGGAGCCCCAGAGGGAGACGGGACGGCCGGTCGTCTGGTTTCCTGAAAGCCGAATGCGAATGCGGAGGGGCTCGCGGGCCGCGGGGAGGCAACCCAGGTCTGCAGCGGGAGTCGGGGCCCCGGCCACCCACTCACTCCCCCCGCCCCGGGAGGGGCTGGGGCTGCGGGGGTGGCGGGGGGGCGAGGGGGGTGTGGGTCCAAGAATTGGGACGCGGGGCGGGGGCTAAAGGACCTCTTCTGGTAGGCAAAAAAGCCTCCAGCACCCGGAATTCCCAGGTGGTCTCCCATCCAAGATACTAAACAGGCCCGACCCTGCTTAGCTTCCGAGATCAGACGAGATCGGGCGCCTTCAGGCCGGTAGGGCGGGAGACGGACGCGGCCGCCGCGGGGCGCCCTAAGAGACTTGCGCTTCCCCTCCCTTTCGCTCTGACCTGCAGGTCGGGCCAACGGGCCGCCCCTCTCCTCGGGGGGCCGTGCTGTACTTGAGCCGCACGACCCGCGACCGCACTCCAGCCTGCTGACGCCGGCCCGGCCCCCGAACACCGCCAACACCAGACCAGCAACCGCCTGGCCGGGCCCGGGGGCCCGATGGGCTTCCAGGACCCCCCAGTGACCGGGAGGGCGTGCGTGCGTGCGCGCGGGGCCTGGGGGGTGGGCTGAGGGGTGCGGAGGTCTCGGCGCCCTCCCACCCCCGGCCACTCCAGACCCGGCCGCGCTGGCTGAGCGGGGCCTCCCCCCCCATCCCCTTCGCTGCTCAGGGCCGCGCGACCCCGGAGGTGTCGGTCTTAGGGGCCCGCCGCCTCCCGATCCCCGCGGCCCAGGGGCCTCTGAACCTCCTGCGGGCCTAGGCGCAGCGAATCTTGAGCGCCCAACTTGCCCGGCACCTGCCCGCTGCCCAAACCCACCGGGAGACACGGAGGCGCGGTCGACCGGAGCGCCTCAGCCCCGCCCCTTTGCCCTACCGAGGCGCCCCCCTTGTCCCCACGCCGCCTGCCAAGCACCCGACCTTCCTGAGAGAGCAGACGAACCACAGGCAGGCACACAGACAGACAGACAGACACACACACACACACACACACACACACACACACGAGTGTGGTCTTTGGAAATACTTCTGTTCGTAGTTGCTGGGTTGAGCCCAATCTTATAGGACCCATGGAGTGCGGCCCATCAGGCTCCTCTGTCCGTGGCATTTCCCAGGCGAGAATACTGGAGTGGGTTGCCATTACCTTCTCCAGGGGATCTTCCCGACCCAGGGATCAAACCCGAGTCTCCTGCGGGCGGATGCCTTGCCA